>NC_135086.1:7428124-7753124 GCF_051107435.1 Chaetodon auriga
CGGATCTCAAATAGCTCCCCGGTAAACTGTTCACCTGAAAGCACATTTATTGTCTTGGTCCAAAACATCACAGGGTAACTCTTTTTGTCATCTCCACAACAGAACCCTGTGGCAGGGATTGATTGCTGCTCTGCTGATTCCTATGGACCCCGCTGGGCTGTGCAAATGCCTTTTGACGTGGGGTGCATTTTTAATGTGTCAACTGAGACCAAAGGCAGAATTACCACAAACTAAATTACAGGCACATTACTGTGGTAGTAGAAAAAAAGATGCATTTTTTTTAGCCTTTTGGGTGCAGTTCTCAACGTTAGGTATGGCTCATTGCCTGACTCCCTAAATGGCAAATGGTGCGTGATGGATGCAGACAGCACACAACATAATGGTGGTTTTTAAAATGCCTTTTTTTGGCTTTATGTTTTAGTCTGACAGCAGTGAAAGACACATTTTTTGAAGAGAGATGAAGACAAACAGGTCCAAGTCTTGATTCACACTTAGGACTCCACATAATAATAACTAAAAATGAAAAATAATTACTTGAAATCTTGACTGCAGGCAAAAGAGGCTCATTTATCTGATGAAGGCTGTTTCAGTGTCATGTGACCAATTATCATCTTAACATAGTGAAATGAAAGTGACAAAAGGGTTTTAAGAACTTATTTTAATGAGGTACTATTACATCAGCGCAAAAAGGTGACATTGAGTTTCATTAAAGGCTGCTACGAACAGTGTGCACTACATTTCTGAGGAAGGTTTTACAGGCGAGGCCCAGCAGTGCGCTGGGAAGCATAACTTGCCTAGCTCCCCACACCGGGGGGGGGGGGGGGGGGTTGTAAAGCGCTGCTGTTTGAGCTAGCACACTGAGACCTGACCTGCATTCTTCCCACAGCTAATGGGTTTATCCTTCACGTAGGTTGATCCCGTGGTAGGGAACTGGCGAATATGGCTTGACATCACTTTATTTTGCAGTGGCTTGATGAGCCCTGTCATGCACCATAGTTGGCTGTCCTTGGATCTGCTGAGGGCCCGGACAAAACAAAACCACCTGAATAGCAACAAAGGCTTTTACTGTCATTGAGATGCTTTATAACGTTGCATTTTCTTGGATGGTGCAGTCCTCACAGCGCTGAAGTAGTACTTATCAAAACAAACTCCTATAATGAAGCCGATCTGCGACACGTCAAATATAACTCTAATCTTTGAGAACAAAACACAGTTTTCCTAGTACACAGAAAACAAAAGGAACAGTGTGTTTACAAATGCTGTCCTCATTATTCCCAATTTCCTTTTAGCGTTCTCATAAGCTTAGCTGACCTTCAGGTGATTCTAATCATCTGTAGCTAATTACGGGTCTACCTGAGTAAACAATGTGTTTTTTCTCACACTGCCAAATAAACATTAATCATCACACACACTGAAAAGTTGTAATGAGTTAGATAACAATAATTAGAGTTTGAAGTAGGGACTATTGGTTGCACTAGAGAGGACACTCTTAGCACTGTTAATTATCAAAGGTGATATTTTCCAGACAGACAAGGGTACGTCGAGCTTGTTTCCAATGAGGGCTTTCAAGAAACTTCAGAACTCAGACAAACTGATCATAATTCAGATCAAACTGGAAATATCTCCTCCTTCATGCACGGCATTATGCAGTATGTCAGCTCATCAACTGCAGAAGAAACATTTTCTTGCTTACCCTTAGTGGCATCCAGCTCCAGTTTGTGCCTCATGTATTATCATTTGACCATACATTCCAGTCACGGAGCAAAACATCCAGTTGTCTGAAATAAATAAATATGCCTTAGTATTACAAAAACAAAAGAAGGATGCTCAACAAAAACTTAACCGCTCTGAATTTTACAGAATCCTCAAATGCTCTTTTAACTAAAAATATTCTGTCTGCTGCATGATAAAAATATTGTTTTACCCATTTCCCCCAATTATGTATAATCCAAACAAAGATGCTGCCCGGAAATGACGTTATATCCGTGCTTAGTTCACACAATGTGAAAGGGAGCTTAAAGAATTAACTATAACTTGCCTTTAGGGACGTTGCTTTCCATTAATCTTTGAGACAAAATAATGTGCCCAGAAAATGGAGTCACAGTTTGAAGAAGCCATGAAGCCCTTTGGCTCCAAAGTGATGGTCAAACAGGGCCATGCAGACAGTCTGTTTTATGTGATGAGACTTTGCAGTACAAAGTACATAATAATTCATTTGTATTGCCTGATTTGCCATTTCATGTCACTCCGTTCATTCAGACACACGAGCAGTCAGTGGCTTTTCACATGTCCATCCCGCTTATGTCATTTTCACTGTGGCAGCTGCTGCTACGTGCAGTTCGCTGTTTTCTCAACTGATGTGCTGAATTAAGAGTTGTTAATTCTGTAAGTGGACTTATAATTAATTGCACAGCTGCATTTATGTCATCCATGATAGTCACCATTTTTGTGGCCATTTTTTCATCAACGGCTTTCTAATTCTTAACCCCACAAACGACTCTATAACTGGTGACACTGTCCATCTGGTGGAAAAGACCATCAATGGGCACAACACCAGACCTATTTGAGTGGCAGAGCAATTGAGGAATTCATACAACAAATGAAAACATCTGGAACCAGGTGACTCCTGTTTCTCTTATCTACTTATGTTAATTTTAACCACATCAGTTTTATGGTTTACCCCAAACACACAAACCCGTGTTTCACTTTTTAACATGCATTTGTGCACTAATCTGGTATTTATGACAGGCCAAGGTGGCAGTCGGTGAATTGCTCACATCCAGTGTACTGTACTAACACCGCTTCAGTCCAGCACGTCCACTTTTGAACACTCTGTCCTTACATTCTGATGTTTGAGTCATACAGAGTTGTTGTATAGAAGCAGGCAGCGGGGAGAGCATTGAAAAGCTGTTACCTTGTGACTTTCACAGCAAAAGCAAAACTCTTTCATAAACTTTCATGACTGAGCACAGCGGAAGCACTGACAGTGAACCTTGCAGCTTCTTTGGTAAAAAAAAAATAAATGTGCCGCATGGAGCATGCTGACACGTCTGGTGATTTCTGAATATTCAAGTTCAAAGTTAATTTTAATAAGAAACAAGCATTTCAAGGGTAAGTCAGCTGGATGCAGGTAATACTTCTCATCCCAATATGATTATTACAACATTAATGTAGAGTAAAACTCCAGCAACGGATTGGACAAGGGGACAGGACAACTTTTGCCAAGTAGGCAAGTGGTCCAGCTGGAAGGGCATTACCAGATGGTGGATGCTAGTGGAGGGGAACGGGCAGGGGGTATGTCATAAAAAGGGAGGGAGTCTTTCAGTGTTTGGAGCTCTTCTTCTGGCAGAAGAGGAGACGTACAGCTGCAGAATCTTTGCTGAGTACTATGAATATTTTTTGTTCAGATTTGAATGTTATTGTTTGAGGAAGAAACTTTTTTTTTCCGACTTTAAACCATTAACTTCAAGGACCCTGGGTAAGTCAGGGAATAGCAACGAATGAGCTGCAGATGTTTTGTGACAGATGGGCCAACTTGTTCCTTGTGTGGGAGGTGATCCGCATTCCTATGGTAAAAAAAAAAAAAAAACAGGTCACATGCTCATAAAAATGCCATTGAAGTTCTCTGTGGTCTCCTCCATCAGACAGACTGCCATGTACTGTCGCTGTTTGCTGTTCCCTGTCACAAGGTAATAGATAAATTGATTCAAGCTTGTCCATTTTAGTCAGGTTTTTTTTGCATATGTGAACATATCTGGGTCTATAACCACAAGTTGCAAATAGTAACACTCATCCAATGACTGTCAAGTAAACAAGGGAGACCAGAGAGGAACAATGAGCGTATTAATTCTCCATTTGGTGTTGTTTGCCATCACTGTTATTAGGTGAAGTCTGTGTGGAGCCATTTCAGTGGGGGACATCACTTGATTAGAAACATTCATCAAGTCTGCGTGGAGTGGAGGGGAATGATTACCACACCAGGCCGTGTGTTTCGTCTCAACACTTCATTTCATCTTCACATTTGACAGACCTGCTCTACCAACCCCATCGCTCATGCTGTGCCAACCTGTTCAAATAAGTCATTTCGGAGTGAATTTGAGTCCCTTCAGCCCATGAAAAACATTCAAACCAATTTCTTGTTATGCACCAAAATAATTACTCTCACATTGTCACTTTAGTTTCAGCACTTTGAGTTTTCTCGCAGGACTAGCGCAGTGAGAGATTAACTAAAACATGCAAAATATATTAATTCCAGACCTCTATCATTCCATTTCCATCCATCCCTCTGAGGATGCTCGTAGCTAATTTACCCTTGAAGCTACACTTTCCTTGTTAAGACTGGAGGGCTTTTCTTTCATCTCAGCCTCGCCTGTGCTGCACTTTTCGAGTACGTCTGATGCATGTGCAGCGAAAGGCCAATGGAGCTTTGTATAGAGAGAAAATTGGATACGCTGTGGCTGCTACGTTTGCCTAACACCTGCCATCAGGTCGAGCAACATGCTTCAGTGTTGCAGCAAATGTCTCTCCAAAGGTTATTCTAAGAAGCGTGCATCCAGTAATTAGGCGGTTACCTTTCACTCCCCGCTTGTTAGAGGCATTATTCAGAAGTAAGTAAACCTGACAGAAGAGACATATTGTTGGTCTTGTGAACTATGACCAAATCTGTGAGAAGCCAAATCTGTGGGGAAACAACTGAGCTACAATGCTAGCTGTAATAAAAAAGGTCGTATGATAACATCTAAGTTTGTTTTCATCCACAGTGGGTCCACTAATATGCTATCACATACAGCACGCTGTGTTAGTACTGCTGTTGTATTTAAGTAACATAATGCTAATTTTTTTTAGTTAAATGCATATTTTGTTGCTCTCCATTAAGCTGATTTTACATTTTAGATGTGAGACAAAACTGTTCTTAAACAAAAAAAAAACAAAAAAAAAACCACATAAATACTTTGCTTGAAGAACTCTGTTCTCGACTGCTTTAGGAGGACTATAATTACACGTACTTAACAATAAACTGAAATGTGATTAAAACATGGAAATAGCTTCTCTGTGCATCTTCCAGCCATTTGCAGCCGAATCAGATCAAGGACAGGAAAGTTGGAAAAAAACGCACTGAAGCACACATTGATTAATTAAAAGCATTGAACAATACAAACAAATTAACAGTTCGCGCTTTTGACTCTGCGGAAGTCAAACATGCAGCAGAGGTCACAGTAATTTTTTAGTCTGTAGCCTGAGAGCCAAAACACAGGGGAAATAAAGTCCATAAAGCGCTCGCTGCTGCTTGTAAAGCTTACTGCTGTGAGCGTGTGGTAATGACTGAAGGCAAACTAGATGAGCGCACCGTTTTTTTATCAACCCAGAGCTTTTCTCATCTGGAGATGAGTAGGCAGTAAGAGGGGACTGTTTAGAGAGATTCTCCAGTGCAAATCAAATTTAAAATGTGAAAGACATGGGGCACATGCTCCTCCCTGCCCTCAGCGTAAATTACATCCTTGCTTTCCATCACCAATTAACACCACGCAACAGTGATTTAACAGCATGTGAATAGACAAACTAACCAAGCAACAAACATACAGAAGCATCACTGATCTATTTGTGATTTTCTTTCTGTTTTTCCTTTGAGGGTCATGGAAATTCTAGTCATTTACCAGGAGAAGTAACAAAAGAGAAGATGGTTTTTGTGGGGAAATTAGGAGCTGACAGCGTTGTCAACATTTAAGTAAAACTAGCTCTGCTGGTAAAAGGGTACGATAGCATGCTAACATGCAGCACTGAAGTTGTCTAGAATCCTCTGGGCACTCCATTAAACATAACTGGTAGTTTTCATGGTTGGAAAGCTGGAGAGAGACTGATATTAACTAATTTCTGCTTTCATGATGGATACTTTTTGGAACAGCTGAACCAAATTGCAAGCGTCGGTATCAAAATAATCTAAGCATTAAGGTCCACTTACCTGCTTTCAGAGAATTCAATACCATCTCACTGTCTTTATCCGTGCTGCAATTGAAGCTTGACTGTAAGCTCAAAAAAAGCGTTTTTTGTCAATACTGTGTGTGTTTGAATGGTTGAACACTGGTATTATTCAGGCTCTGTGCTGTGGGCACTAAGAAACTGTGACAAGTAGTGTTTCGGCATCTGGTCCTGGGGGTGGTGAGGGTTCAAGATGCCAGGTGGGAAAACATTTTAGGCAGGAGGAGAGTCACCTTGCCTGGAGGGAAGGGGGTGGGGGGGGACTTGTGCAGTTTCTAGAGTAACTCGGTGTTGGTGCTGAGGACATGGAGTCAGTGACTCATGCTGGCCCAAGGCCACTAGAGTCTATCACCTTCAGATGGCCATTTGCCCATTGGTGGAGAGACACTTTGACTGCCGGTGCCCACAGGCTCGGCCTCATGCACAGAGCAGGTGGCACGAACATGCTGCCAACAGGGACGTCTTTTTTTGGCATCAGTCTTTAATGAACTCGGAAGTCTTATCGGGATATTTCTGCTCTGCAGTGAGGACATTCACTGAACTGATTTTTAATTACAGATAGTTGTTTGAGACTTTTGATACCTTAACAGTGTGGTAATAGTATTTCTCTCCCGATGATGTCTTGAATTATTACAGAAATTATTACAGAAACAGATTCAGGCTAAAAATTGAACATTTTAATAAAAGAGACCTGGTTCAGATCATCAGCTGCAATGCGCTGCAACGCCTGCAAAGCTTTTTGCCTTGATTTGAGATTGCTAACATGAATAATGACCCGTAAATATACGTTGTTCCTCATGATGAGTGTTTAAGGGAAGATCCCACACAATGTCTGATAGCTGTTTGTTGAGATGCTGCAGTGAGCTGAGCGGTGCCTGTGTGAATCCTTGGTGGTACGTAGGGTTATTAATTGAGAACATCAATAACAACAGGCCCTGTTTCTGTCTCTCTTGAGGAGAGCATTCATCGTGTGAGGTCAGTGCAAGCAGGCAACAGAAAATAGGGCAGATTCGGTCGTAGTATGCAGGGTCTTGTTCAACTGGAAATCTCTCCTACCCTCACCAAAATGACAAAGTGCCATAACATCAGCCACGCTTTGGTGTGAAATTACTACAGCATGTTTCTGCCTGTAGTCATGTGCATGGGTGACAAATCCAATCAGGTATTAGACATGTCTTCTTTTTTTTCCCCTTTGTCCTTTTTTGTCTTTGCACATTTGCAGCACTTGTAAAAACTGGAATTAGAACATGCAGGACCTGGAACACATTACGGATTCAAAGCCCCTTTCACACGTGCAGAGCTGCCCTGACAGTTTCCAGCTACAAACTCTGTGTAATGTCCATTTGAGTGCATGTCTGAATAGAGCAGGTCATTGTCCAGAGAATTCGCAGTGAGTAGTGTAATACTGGTATTGGTGTCAACGCAAAAACAGTCATCATCCCTCCTGAACACTCGATTTCTAGTATGAGAACCAGTTGCGTGCTTCATGTGAGGGCATTTATGTACAGTGACCTGATTGTCCAGAGTTCAAAAGTAAAACAGCTTAAATTTAGAAATTCTGCTTAAAGTCCTTCACTTATAAACATGAATACAAAGTAATGAAGGAAGATATTTACACATACGTCCACATTGGGAACCTCAAAAGTGTTTGTGAGCTCAAATATCTATCTCTCCAAAACTAAAAGCTTTACGATAAAAACTTTGACCCACTGTTGAAATGGGGTCAAGTATTGACCAGATTTTGATAGCTGACTAACACAGTCCAACCAAGTAAAATGTAATTACTGGCATTGACACTGCATTATTTACCTAAGGCTCCATTAAATCAATAGCATTCCCACAGCAGCTATTACCCGGCAAGCTAAAGTGCTGATTATCATTGCATATTTCTGCATTATAGTATAGAAAGGTTGTAGCCCACTCAGAATTTGTGTGTGTGTGTGTGTGTGTGTGTGTGTATGCATATATATATATATTCATACATTTTTTGCGACAGCTCTTCCATAGCCAATGATGTTAGAATAGATTCTAAAGCATTAACGTGACTTTTCTGCCGTATATTTTAAGATGCAGACACTTGAGGTGGAGCGCTTGGATGTTTTTAAGTCGCTGCATAATTAGCATGACATTTTATTAACTAACAAGGAACTGTGACAAGTGCATCCGAGCAACATCATAAACTTTAAAGTGTTGTGCACAATAAGTGCATAGCAAGACAAGACCAGGTTTGCAAAACAGATGTTTGTGTATCTTCATAAAACTGTAATTCTCTGTGAATGCATCAACTTATCAGAGGCTTGTTATTTACCTTGTGTTGCATATTTGTGAGCAGATGGATGCGGCAGAACATTTTGTGAAATATCGCATAAATGGAATTGGGATTTTTTCCCAAATGAGAAAAAGTATGACTTTGTAAATGGTTTTATGATGCTGGTATCAACCGTCAATCACGTCATATCAGTTATTTATCGTGTTAAAGTTTAGCACAGGAAGCCCGATACAAGCCAAGAGCCATAATAAATGGTATAAATGTTGTCTCTGGTGATGAATATTCTGGCCTCATCCCTGACTATAAATTGTCATTTGAAGCACACACTGACTCCTCGTAAGAGAAGGAACACTGACTGTATTGCCTAAGGAAGCTCAATTTCCTCAGAACTGACCAAACTTTGATTGTGTATCTTTTTCTGTCAACTGTGAGGTTTTCCATGATTTGTTTTACGGCTGCAAATACTACATGCAGAAATACCCTAAACAGCATACTTTACCAGTCCAGGAAGATCATAGTGGCAAGGCAGACATCTCTGTCAGAGCTCTGTGATAGACAGGCCCCGCCAAAGAGTCTTCAGACAGACTATCCACTTCATGATGAATTTGCTCCTCTGATGTTGAGTACCATCTCCCTAAGGTCAATTAAATACACAGTCTTTTACCCATCATCCATCTAATTACTTAACACGACTCACTGTTAGATTCTATGCACAAGGTTTGCACAGTTGATTTCATTTGCTTGTGTTTCCTGTATCAAGTGCAAACCAATTATAATTCATAAAAAAAAAACTCAACAGAACTGAACTGAATGGAAATGTTTTGCTAATTTTGTACATCCCTCAGCAACTGACAAGCGTTTTCTTCCAGAGGTTTATTTCAAATCTGAAATCATATTGAACTATAATGACAACGTGGGCATTAGCTGTACATACAAAATCACATATCCGGTTTATTCATGTGTCACGTCAGCTACTTTATTAAATATCCCCCTCCACATCCACAGGAGTTCAGTCCCCTTCTCACTGTAACATTTTTGTCAAACAAAGCCTCTGTTCATGCTGGTGAGGAGGCCAGAATTTGGCATAAACAGCATGAATCAGTAGATCAATCTGACCCCATGTCACAGGTGCAGTGGTGGACTCAGGCTGCCTGAGGGGCAAAAATAAAAAAGGGCACCAGCTGCATGGGGTGGGGTCCAGCCTGCAGGAAGTCACAATGCATCTATGGTGAGACAGTTCCACACCCTGGCTAAGATTAAAATGTTTAAGATGAGCCCGATTTTAAGTCTAACCTCTGTTATAATAAATAGATAATACACACACAGGGAACTATTTATTATTTAACCATTTAGAAGAAAATTGAAGCCACCTAATTTCCTAGCATGTAGGGCAGCCTATATGGCACTGCACCATGGTTTATCCACTGGAATGGCACCCTAGAGGGCACTTGATCGTGTTTTCTTGCACATTTGGCCACCATAGAGGGCACTTTATCATTTTTTTTATCTACCACACAGGCATCGAACAGGGCACTTTTGCAGCTTTTTTTTTTTCTTTTCTTTATTGGTTCCCCAGTAGCGTCCACAAAGAAGTCACCAGTCTTCCGAGGATCCTCAAACATATGAAATACCTCTCTACATAGAACAACCATCAGCAGTCAGTCCATAATAGAAACAAAGCAAAATTGTCAGAAACATGCTCCTAAAAATAAATAAAAGGCCCCAAAAACACCAGTAACATCTGTGAAAGATCACTCAGTTTAACCATGGGGGCACCAGAGGGGCCCCTGCTCCTCAGTGCTGAATACAACGGCTGCTTGCACTTATAATGCTTCTATGCTTTCAAGAAAAACCTTTAATCACCTGTACTTTAGAAAATAAAACAGAACCACAAAAAGCTCAAATTCTAAGCAAAGCACAACTATCAGTAGCTGCTTGGAATTTGCTTGCACATGCAGCTTTGACCACATAATCGAAAGAACCAAAGAGAAACCCTAGATGTTGATGCTGAGTTTGATTACAATCTGCCAGCTAATATCTGATCTATTTTCATATTAAAATGCATATGGAGAATGATTTGCATTTAGGTTCACACGGCTCTAGCTTAAGTCAAAGCACATCAGATCCCAGCATGGTGGACTTATTGCTGCTCTCTGTGGTTGCTCTTATGTTGTTGCTCTTTGGCTTTTAAGCATGATGAATTTCTGGCTGCCAACATCTATCTTCTTTTACCCACAAAGCCCTGCATCTTAGGGTCGTTTCTTTTAGTCAGTAAAATTTTGTTTTCATGCCTCACAAATCTCTGTGGTTGTCTGGAGGACTGACACGCATTTTTGTTTTAACTGTTGTTGAAAATTACTGTTTAATTTCATCGTTCAAATGTGGCTAACTGAAAATGTCGGGGATGCTATGTGACGGTTTTTGAAAGAAACGCCATTCGAGGCTTAACTAAAGCAAGGCAGCCCGCTGCATGATCAAATCCAGGAGAAACGGTTCAGTCATCATTTCCACTTTTCTAATGTTTACATGCAGTCTGGTGGTGGATAGAGAGTTACCGCAGGATCCCAGCGGCATGCTGTAAAAGCAGTCGCTTCACAGCTACGTTGGCTTACAGGTCGGAAAGTCCAGTGGTAGAAAGTTATCCAGTGAAGTCATATGTTGAGTCTGGTGACAGCACACCTGTTTCCTGTGCAGACAAGAAAAGCAGATGTTTGGTGAGAGTGAGTCACGGCTGCGCTGCACACTGGACGGGAGTGTGTGTTACCTGTGGGGCTTTTTTCTACAGGATTTAAGTGAGACAGGTCTCTGTGCCCGAATCATTTAAGCTTCAGCGTATACCAGCTGTAACATGGTTTTTACATCTTGTGCCTAATGAGGTCTTTATCAAAGCAACATTCCCACAGCCTTGTATTAAATATGTATAAGCTTAAATTCAGGTGTTGACATAATGTTGCCTTGGGAGTTGAGTGAAGAATATGTTTTGTGCCTGAGCCATTTAACATTGAACTGTATTCCTTTGAAACTCCTCATGTTGCTTCATCACTTTCTTGTTTAGGCAATATCGCCCACAAGGAGGATGTATCTGCACTCACATGAGCATTCCCCTCCCTTTTTCCCTTTTTTAACACTGATTCACTTTGAACCACTTCAGTTTTCAATTTTGAATGACCATTTCATGTCTCCCTCCAACACCCCACTGTGCTCGCACCGCGTTGGCATCGCAACAGTGTCTTCGAGGAAGAGCAAAATGCCAACCCCCATTCAAGCCTCACAAAACAGCTACCAGCTATCTTGTACCTCTGAAAAGCGGCCGTGAAACAAGCCGTAGCTTATATTTTGACATCGCTGACAGCCAAGCTTTAAACAGTCCGGAGAAGGGAGAGGACGAGAGGGGAACATACACCATGTTCAAATTCACATTTTATGAAACATCATTTAAGGCAAAGTTTTAATGTTTTACATTATTTCTGCAGTGATTCATTAGATTCAACCTAATAAAGAGTGTTTTTTGTGTTTTTTTCTGCAGTCTGTGGAGTTTTTTCCACACCAGTCAAGGTTTGTTGTCATGGCTCTCTCCTTAAACTTAATAGAGAAGCTTCAAAAAGAGCATTTCCATCTCGCTGTCCTCCAAACTTTGCATCAAAGTACCATTATAGAATCTATCTGGTTGCCATCCAATAAGTTGTGTACCCATACAAAGTACAAAACCCACTCTTTACCTGTCATGTTTGAAAGCTTGAAAGCCTTTCTCATCTTTTCAAGAGCAGGAATTGCTATCATTTGTCTTGCAAAGCTTTAAAGCTTTCAGCTTCTTTCTCCAAGCAGGAATTGCTGTAATTCATTGAGCAACAATCAAGACGAAGCTGCAAAGTGTTTGACAGCACGGTGAGAAATGTCAGTGAAGAGTATAGGGAGGAAAGATGCTGCTTATGGTACAGTAGATGGACTGGAGCTGCCATTATTTAAAGCAGACAATGAGCAGTAATAATTGCTTTAACATTTACTTACATGGCAAGCCCACTTTGACTGTGTAAACAGGATGAGGACTAAGACTAAGCTCATACACCGTGCGTGCGTGCGTGCGACTGTTTCATTCTTAATTGGATTCCATTAAAAATGCAGTGGGTAAACAGGACTTTCATAAGGTACAGAGAGAATCAACACCTCTGGAAACACCTTGTCTGCAAAAAATGGTTATTACTTCAAGTACTCGCACTAAGGAAAAAGAGGGTGTACAAAAGCTGAAAAGTCTCTACTTTATCTGCATCTTTCAGCCACTTAATTTTGCATTTATTGATTTGTACACTATAGGAGCTGAGATAAAACTTTTTTATAGCACATGGCTTCAGACATTCTTTATGCAGATTTGTTTTTACTCTTAAACAGTGAAGTAGTGCAGCATGAGGACTGTACATTGGTTTGGTTTGATGTTTGGTGTGTTATAAATGTAAGGCTGCAGTTTTCATTCCAACAATAACAGAATCTTCCATTTGCGCTGTTCATTAACGCTGCTGTGGCATCCTGCAACCCTGATGAGGTTGTGTTGACTAATGCATGACAATGAAGTTATTGTTAAAAGGCTGAAAAGGGACAAAATAAAGCTGGATGAATTCAGGGATATTTAGTTGCAGTCAGGATAGGTTAAAGTGTTAGTGAAGTAGATGAAAAACTATGGGATATTTTCAAAGTCAGTATTATAAGAATGTGAAATTATGCAAGAGTTCGACTGCTTTACACTTTTATTGTTCATTATGCACAAGAAATTGAAATCTAAGCATTAAATGTGACATAAATATACAGATATTGAGATTCTGGGTAGGTGTTGACTCTGTCGGAGGCATCTCATTAGTCAACTTTTAAGTGCTCTAAAATGAAGTTATATCAAATTGTGATAAGGTTTTGGTGAATATGTCGCTTGAATCGCTGGGAGCCTCCACAACTCATTATTTGCATCCTTTAATCAGCCTCACCTTTTCAGCCTTGACCTCTTGTAATGTTTTCAGAAGTACTGTTGCATTAGATATCTTGCAGCCCATAATTGGTTAACACTGTAACCGGCTATGGATCGCTTAAGTTAACGCAGCTTTATGAATGGAGCTTCATATCAGGAGTGACAGTGTCCTTGATAGAGAGACAACGGAGGCAGAGAGAAAAGGAGCTGCTGGAGGGAGAGCGTGGCGCTGGTTTGAAAGCAGCAGCCAGCCAAAAGCTGATGAACGATGATGAATCTTTTGTGAAAATTTGGAAGCAAGCACGTTTTATGGACTATAAAGCATTACAGCCTGTTTTGTAAATTAGGAGCTGTTGTTTCGTGACAGCGTTAAGTGTCATCGCTAATCTGTGTGGTGATGTTCTGTTCCGTAACTGGAACCTTATCCTCAGATCAGTTTGCATAATTAGAGGACACGAGTGTGTGTGTGTGCGTGTGCGTCAGTGTGTGAGACATGAACGTGTTTTTTTTTTTTTTTTAATTGATCCGCTGCCCCTCAGAGTGTCTGGTCACGTCCCTGCCTGATATCTTAAGTCCCGCCGTTGATAGATTATCCCCCTCCTTTGGTCTTACCACGTCAGATTTTACAGACTGCTGCTCCCACAAATCTGTGCTCTATGTTGCCATGACAACTTATTACTCCTATGTGAAAAACCCCATAGTTCTTCCTGAGGCGCTGTGAGAAGACATGTCGAAGGCAAAATAATTTACTTCTGGGGGAATGTTTATTTGTAATCGCCAAGAGTTAAATTAACCTGATGCACTAATATGATTGGCTGGATTTATTTTGTTTGCATTCATTATATGTCTTTGCATCAGGACAAACACCAAAAGCTGCTCGGTGCATTCATGAATACACACACTTGTTTCCTCTCTCTGCTAACTTCTTACAAGTAAGAGCTCGCGCTGCATCGGCTCCGTGTGCTGCCGGGTTTCTGAAAACAAAATGAGGTTCTTACATCTCACTTCGCTGCTCTTTGCTTTGCTACAGTAGGGTTGTGTTTGTGCTGCATGTTTAACAAGGCTCCTAAAAGGTCACATAAGTTGTTTTACCACCTTTTCTGCTAATCAGATTTCCCCATGCTTTATTTAAAGAGAGCACATACAGCTATGCGCATCCTGCACATAAATCCACAAGTTGTTGACAGCCTTGTTAATTAGCTGTATAAAGGTCGTATACCGAGTAATAAAGGGAGCTCCGCCACAACTAGACATTGTTCTTGGTAATTTGGAGCGGTAACACTGGACTGTTATTTTCACACTTAATTAGACTGGATGGTGTATGAAAAATCACAGCTTTCAGTGGACGTTATTTAGCATTTATTGCTCATTAGCGCTGCCATATTTCTCTGTCTGTTTGGCTCAAATTTAGCGCGTATTATTTTATCATTAATCATTAAGAAGGTGATCAGCCTGGAAAGCCCGTTGCATGTAACAGTATTATAGTGCTGTTGAAAATTGAGCGAAAACACATAATTGGATTAAGTGAATTTGATCTTGCATGCAGCGCACAACATGAGGGGCTGTTCGTTTTCATATGGGAGCGATCATTAGCCTGCCATGTCAAAATAGTCATCTCATAATCTTTTAATCGTATCTGTCTGTTTTGCATGACACGGCACATCCAATGACCTTTCTATTATATTCATATATATTATTACATTTTTTTCTCCCACTACATGTCATGACTCATCCAGCTTTGACCCCTCATGCTGCACTAACTCAATAGTACAGAAAGAAGAGACGTGAGAGAGGAGGAGATGCTTAACAATCTCCCATTGCTCATTCCGTCCCTCCACCTTCAACATCGGACACACCAAATTGATTTTAATCAGGCAATAAAGTAGATTTGATCCTCCCTCTGTTGATTCACTTTCATGCCCCAGAGAGGCCGACCTGATCGACTTTTCTGATGGATTTTGCTCATAACTGCCTATAGCCCTGTTCAATACGGACAATCTCTTTCATTTTAGCTGCATTAAGAGAAGACTGATGCTGTATTGGTGTTTGCGGTGAGGTTTCAACAGTTTTATTTATTAAATACTTTGATCCTTTAATTCCCGTCTGCCTGAACAGCTCTAGAGGAAAAAGATGCGCAGGTCTGATAATGCGAGAGTAAGCTTTTTCTGATGGCTCGTTCTGAAAGGAGCTCGGATATATATACAGTCGCAGCAAAGTGACACTGAAATAATCAGTCTGCCTGCATTCGCTTGCAGATACCTTTATTCATTTTCTCTTCTTCATGATGCTGCCTGTAAATAAGTGGCTGCTCAGGGGATCCGAGCACTAAAAATACTGTAATAGACATTTTTTAGAGACTTTTGCAAGTGAAATTAAGGGGCACTTATTTTAAGATAGTTAGTTGCTGATAAGAATTGCTGTCTTCTCTCCAACGGGAGGGCCAGGTGCGATATCATAAACGAAATCTCCAATTACCTCAGACAGAACAAGTGTAACTTTCATGTAATGTAATACTCCAGTGGAATTTGACTGGATCTGTCTGTTATCCATCCTGTAAATAGCTTTCTTTTTTCTGCTGTGCTTATGAAACAGTTCTGCCTGTAACAGAACAAAGATAAGTGTGAAACAGTGAACAAGATCCTAAGGAAAGCCTTGGGGTTTTTTGGGGGAAATTAGTGAAAATAATGCCACCACTTACATTCCATCTCTGCTATTCGACAGAAAGCACCGAGTTTAGAATCAAACGCTCTGAAGGCATACAGTAGGCTGACACGCAATCCCCACAGCTACCATCTTCAAAGTCCCTGATTGAAAATCATTTCCATTTTAAAACATGACCTTTATGCAAAGTTAAAGGGCAGATGCAGCCTTCAGGTCCATCATTTCATTGCACTTTGTCCATCTTACTTTTTGCTTCAGGTTAGGATTTAAAGTCCTTTCGGAGATGTTTGCAAAACCTGAGCGTTGTGAGAAAATTGTGGGCAGTGGTGATACAGCTGCTGCAGGGAGCGCTGCGAAAGTTGACGGCAATGAATTCAGATTAAAATGTAGCTGTATAAATTTACCACTATGTTCAGACTGTGTAGGTTTGCTAAAACACAAAAGGAGCTAATGAGTGGTCATAAGTCACAATCAAAACCACAAGTGTCTAGATTTGCTTTTCCGTTGTGGGTTCATTCATGAGATTCTACAAAGGCTTGCATATGAGCCTATAGTACAAACCACATTATATATATATCTGCAGGGCAACATGGCTGTTCTTCCTGTCCTACACCTTTGGAGGGGAATTAGATATGTTTTCTTTTAGGAGCCAGATTAGTCTTTGCTTCAGGCTGAGATGTGGAAAGCATTCTGTTCTCACCTTTGTTTAACAAGTAATATGTGTTGCTTATCATTTCCTTGCTTTCATTAGCTTTGGGACCTGTGCCGGATACTAAACACACAGCGCACCCACAGACACACATACAGTAATTGAAATGTAGGGGGCTCCGAAATGCCCAAAAGAACACCACTATTTCAATTTCTAACGTGCAGGACATCACAGTAATAACATCTGTTTCGTGGTGGGGCTCTTCAGATGTTAATTTGTCACATCAACGGATCATCTCACCATAGTTCTGACCACATCTTTTTTTTGTCACTGTTAAAGGAAATCTGCAATTTTTAACAACTTGGGTTTTGTTTTCTCTGCGTCATTGCTTTCACTTCCAGCAGTTCAGATAACATTGCACTCGCCTATGTAATTGCTGAGATGTAATCTGAACATTGCTAAAGAAAAGGGCAGGCAGGGCAACAAACAGAAGCGGTCAGACGATTATAGTGGTTGCAAATACGCAGATAGTTGTGGTAGATTAGCTACAACCTTATTCAAATTTAAATGGAAAGTGAGCACACCATTTATAATTCCTCATTGTGCATGAAAACTGCGTGTGCACACCCAAGTGCAGGAGGTCAAAGTGGAACCAAAGCTGCAATTGATGTTTAAAAAGATAGTTTGGGCTGTAGTTGTACTTTCTGTGTTCATTTTCTTAAACTTTGGGGTTTTTTTACAACTCAATTGTCTGATGGCGCATGCTTATTGCCCTTTTGGCTTCATTTGTAGCGATTTAAAAGAGATTTTTTAGATCTCTGAAATTTTAGAGCAATTACTTTGAGTGCAAAATGATCACAATCAATAGAACAACAGCAGAGCTATGAGAATAAAAGTCAAGGTTAATAAACTATAGTTATCCTTTACTGGAAATGAATGTCTCATTTACAAAAGTCCCATCATTCGATTAACATGTCTTAACAGAAATTAAATCTTTACCGAAATACCAATAATTAAAAAGACAATACAAGCTTGGGTTTAACACACTTTCACCTTTACCAGAGGAAAAAAAGTTCACTTACAGTATGCTTATTGCCATATTCATAAAATCACATTCAGGAACATGCAGAGGCTTCAGTGGCTAATCTGAAAGATTTCACTTTCAGATATTTTTCTTCAAGCTATCTGTCAGTCAGCAATATATAACAAGAGGATGATGACAGCATGAAGGGAAATAATTCAATAATAGGACAAAAATAATCTTTATTTATAGCACACTTTTCATTGTGAAACGCTTCACAAAGGCAGCAAAATAAAACAGACAAGTAATTAAATAATCAGGTTTTGAGAGAAAACAGATAAAATGCACTTAGATGTATGAAAAACCAACACAGTGTAGGGAAATGTGAGAATGGGGAAAGAAAAACATGTTTTAAAGTAAATTAAAGACTCAAGCAAAATCAGCCGACCTGATTTCCTCCGTTTGTTGTTTGCTCCGGAGCCTCTGCGTCCTTGACTTCACTGTAGGGGAAGAAGTTTTGACACTTTGTAAGATGTTTGAAGATTGATTCAACTCATCAGGTTTATGCTTGATTTTAGTGCTGCAGCATATAGCAAAGTGACATGGGAAGGTAACCTTTTTATATTTGCAAATGTCCCGTAGTTGCCACATGCTTAGCATTACATGTACATGAGCATGAGATGCTGTACTGAACCACAACTTGGATTACAATTGAATATTTTACCTCTTGGCTGTACAGTTTGAACATTGCAGCTACAAGAGAAACAAATGTACTGCTATAAAATGCAGTATTGGATTTGTTGACAGTATTTTTCTCATGACTTTCTAGTTTCTTTTAGGTCCCATTCAAAGAAGATGCTATATAAGCGCATGAAATCTGAAATATATTCCCTATTTGCAGTGTCGTTACTGTGCTGTACTGGCGTTGTAAATGTGATGCAGTCAGACTAAATTAACATACTCTGATCCACAACACATGTTTTCTCAAACGCCTTATCACTGAAGCTCTTTTGTCACCCATTAAACCTTAAAGGAGAGCTGGGTGACATTTTTCAAATCAATTCCTTGTGCTGATGATGCAGAGGTATAGCAGCGGTATTATGTATGCACCTGCAGTAAAAGCTGGCTCTTGCTTTTATCTGGATTAGCGACTGTAGAGCTTCCTGAGCAGGACAATGATCGTAATCACAGCATTATAAGTCCTCTGATGACACCAGTGGAATATACGTCCAACAGTCATCCAGGTGTGACGGCAGATAGTACAGAAGCTATAACTGACAAGTGTTTACCCCTTAGTGCAAAGACAATATAAGACACAAGGCTAGTTGGCACATTATAGTCTTTTTTACCCAGTTTTCAGTGCCTATTACAGCAAATATATAGCAAGATACACTATATTTTTTTGCTAATTGATGTCCCTGGTTGGCATTTTCTCCAGTTCTTTGTTTATATCAGAGCTTAAGCAGACTCCGCCATCATGGCTAATAAGGCTGGGCTGTGTCATGAGGCACATTGGAGGAGACACGTTTCCCCGTTTCTAATGGAACGAAGCTAATCAGATCTGTGTAAGCTGACTCCCAGCTGTGCAACTTTGCAGAATTCACTGAGGAGTAAAGCGGAAAAACTTAAATAAAGGGCAAGTCCATCTTGATCACATGCTTCTATGGTCTGGTGGCAGGCAATGAGACAGAAATGTCACATTAGCAATGCGAAGTGGTTTATTACACCATATAGACAGTTAAACCTAGGTGCTGTTTGCTGATTTTAGTCCTTTAATAAACACTGCATTTTGGCTTGTTTTGCAATAGGAAATGAAAAAGGCCAAAGGTTTCTTTCCTGTGGGCTTAGTAACAAAGAGCAAAATGTACCGGATGGCAAATCAGTCTCAAAGAAAATCCTTCTGTCAGTCTCACTTAGCCATTTATCTCTTCTGTTTCAGCTCTGTGATTGCTCCTTGTGAAGAGCTTCATGAAGATGTAAACGAGTAGGCCTGCAGCATGATTCAGTATTTATACTTGATTAAAATCAACTCCAGTGGGTGATTAAGGGATAACATAAACCTAACACAATGCTTTCTCTATTGTGCTGCTTTAATCTGATTTTTTATTTAATATACTTACAGTACATGGTGGACTTGGGACTATTAAAGGAACTATTGAAATACGTTCCCCTCGTATTTTTTACACTTTCAGTCATTGCGCCATATGTGCAACTTTCGACTTCTCAACTTATTTGTGCAGTTTTAATGAGGTATCTATTTTTAGGTTTGGAGGTGCATGGGGAGCTGTTAGATAATGGACAGCTCACTTGGTGTCTGCAGTGGTACAGTGGGAGCCGGGGAGGATGTGATCCCTCACCATAACAGCTCTCAGTTCACTCCGATAATGTAGTTTAATCTGGAGGCTACACCCAAGGCACTGACATGCCCCACAGAGTATCAGCCCGCATTGGGCAAACTCAGTTGAAACCTTGACTGGCACTTCACCCCTCAGTGATGACAGAAACCCTGTCTGCTTAAGCAGCTATTACTCCACCTGATTGGTAATCATGACATGGAGTGGGGCATAAATCCCTCCGACTGCTGCTGGTTAAGATAGAGGTCTTTGAAGGGACACGGTGATTAGGTGACCTTGGATGGAGCATGGAAAGGGGGCCAGGCGAGAGGAGGCTGGGGGGGATGTACTTTTCTATTATTGGCAGTATAATGACACATTCTCATGCAAATGAAATTCACATACGTAGGCTACATTCAAACCAGTTACCACCTCAGAGCCCTTAAAAATGTGTTGAATGATTTTTTTTTTTTACAGGAGTGTCAATTCACATCAGCCTTAGATATAATGCATTTTATTTGCACAGAGTGAGATGCATTATGTTCGTCCTGTTTTCCCAAATTCAGTTGTGGTGTTGTGTGAACACTGTGGCCACAAGAACCAGGAGTCCTACATTTTCCTGGTAACCAACACACTGAGTTAAAGTTCCTGAATTTTTAAATTGGCACAGGGTTTAGCACATCTACGTTACATATATTCGGCATGGGACCAGCTGCTCCCTTAGGAGATATTGTGGATATATAGTCCTACTGTGCATTCATGGGATTAATAAAGATTTTGACATCAGACATATTCTGGAAGGTTTCAGTTTTTATATTCATTTGTTAAGATTAAAGCTTAGCCTACTTGTTCTTCATTTAATTGAATTTAATTATATATATGTGTATGTGTATATATGTATATATGCGGTTTTCTTATCTAAATACTTGGGAATAATTATAAATACATGTCATTATTTCTGCGTATGATCACCTGGAGCTGAATTAATCATCATTTAGCCCCCACACCTGTGCAAAAAAACTTCCCCGGTTCTATGTGGAGCATGCCTGATGCAGATGTAATGTCAAACGTGGTAGCTGTGCTAAATAAAGAAGCTGCTAAGAAATAAATGTTCATGTCAATCAACTGGTTGTGTTTACAGATGCATATGTGGATTTTTAGTCTGTGATATCTTGACTGGCGTCACAAATTGCAGAAGTGTGTCAACACAAGCAGTCAACATAGCACAAAATTCTCTGATATTGGGAGTCAGAAATACTTAAATTCAGTCCTATTTTTAGGTTCCTGCCAGCACAGTGAACTGTACTCATACAAAGTGAGACATATATACAAATAGTGAGACGTAGGGTTGATTCTAAATGTATAGATCTATGTGATGTACTGTGCAAGCAAAGTGAAATGCCGTCACTCACAGGTAGCAAACAGCAGCCAGCAGGATAAATGCGGTGGTTTTGAGCAATGTGAAAGAAGTATCAAAAGGACAGTCCAAATGACATTTTTGCTATTTAAACGTGTATCTGCAGTGTGAATGTGTCTGTGTTGACGAGATCATTTAATCACAATTTGGAATTACCTGTGTGCTGTATGTGTTTATTGAGCAGCTGCACTTAGACTGGAGCGAGTGTGTAAGTGAAGTATTGAATTGTTGGTAATAGTCAAATGCTAAGAAAATAATGGCCACGGTGAAAATAACTAAAATGATCCTAAAATGATTTGGACATGCTAATCCACCTGGTAATTATTTCATTAATCTGCGCAATACCACTGTTTATTAGCACAGTCCTCCAGACCCACTTGTCCTATATGTTTCTTACACATCTGATCCAATTAAGGGTAACACATTAACCCGACACCTTAATCAGATCAGGTGTGAACAAGCTTGGTTCAAGAGCACAATAGAATACTTTTAAAATCCTTGCATGCTGCGCAGTAAAAAGCATTCAGTTTACGATCAGCCCTATTAATCATTCATTGTTTACTGGTGCAGGGATTTATCCCAAGAAGCAGTTCAACCAACGTCTTCTGAAACTTTTCATATGGTGCTCCCTTTTAATAATTTGTTGACATGCCCCTGCTGTTGTAGAGAAAATAAAAGTGACCTTGCTCTGTGGTAAAGGTCAGACAGCATCTAATGAAGGCCCCAAAGTCTCATAGCATTGATTTTTTTTTTACCGACTTCACGGCAGGAATGCAGAGTTGTTCAGCGTTGCCATGGGGGATGGCCTCGGGTACGAGCTGGTTTCCCAGAGCCAGTTATACCTCAAATTCTGTAAACGCAATTAGTTCTCTTTTCCATCATTGCTTTCTCTCTGGTCTAATATAGTTTGCTACTTTGAGTTGGTTTTGTGATTTCTAAGAATTTCTTCAACTGTGGGAGGGAGGAGGACGAGATACTGGAGTGCTGCAAAAGTGACATGCACAAATAACTGGGGGCACGTGTCCAGAAGTGCTGTGACATTCTGAAATCGTTCATCAGTGAGCAGAGTCACGACGCTCTCTCTAGTCTTCATATTCTGATCAGACTTGACGTGGATGGCATTTAAGTCTAAATACCACATGGCATATGTCACTTCTAGAGATACGCTCGTAATAAAGATTCATTATGCAGGTGTGAGGCATCATTGAGATGCATCGCACCACGTTGCATCTTTTGGCAGATTAAAGATATGAAGATTAAGGGAGAGACTGCATTATACTGTTGTTATACTTAATAACCTGCTTAGTTTGGCTCATAGCCCTCTGCTCATCCATAATGCATATGACCTGCAGCTGGCCAGGACGCTAAGTCTGCTCTGACAATGTGAGGGAGTTTAAAGTCACTAATCTATGTGTGTGCATGTGCACATAAGTGGCTTTCTAGTGTGTGTGTGTGTGTGTGTGTGTGTGTGTGTGTGTGTGTGTGTGTGTGTGTGTGTGTGTGCGTGCCGGCACACTTGCAGACTTTTTCCACCCCAATACATTTGTCCTCAATAACTTGTGAAACATCTGCATGTGATGTAGTTTAACCTGTAGCCTGCCTTTGATTTATGTTACACAATCCACGTATCTTTGAGCAGAACAGACTGTAAATCACGAGTCTGACATCAGTGCTTTCGAGGAGTTACTTTGTCAAGTGTTTTGATTTACTTTTTGGGAGCACCCACTTTCTCTCCACCTATCCTGTCTACGTTTGCTTTGGAGAGTCATTTCACACATTTCCCAAAATATTCCCAGAGAGTACGAGGATGAACTTTTTACATGCGACTCTTGGTTTTACATGTGCTGCAGGTGGAAAGCAGAGCCAGGCTAGCCGTTTCCCTTTGTTTACAGTCTTTGTGCTACGCTAAGCTAACCATCTTTTTGCAGTAGCTTCATATTTAAGGTATGGACTTGAATGTGACCAATCCTCTCTTATAATGCTTGCCGAGGGAGCAAAGAAGCAAATGTAGGACTGTTCATTTTAAGGTTGCAGTGGTGGTGATTCATTCTGTCTCCAAAACAAAGGCATTTCCTTTTTTTTTTGTCTCAAACAGAAAAAGCCTAATGCATACCACATAACTGTAATGTCCTTGGTTCAATTCTGACTGGGGACATTCATTTCCTGTCTGTTGCCACACTGGCAACTATAAAATGATGGCAAAAATGTCAAAAGCAGCTGAAATAACACCACCAGCTGCAATTTTTAGTTTAGTTTTTTGGTCTTTTGCCCTTTTTAGGGGTTAAATTATCTGTATGTGTGTGTGAGAGAACATATATTTATTTATGTTTGCATATTTTCATTTGTTTTTCAGATATACTGTATTCAGTCTCTTTTTTTCTCTTTTCTCCCACACTGGCTGTTGGCTGACCTTGACCTTTGTTGAATGCAGCGCTGGTCTAATGGACTATCACCGCCATGACAAGTGCGCACACGGCTTTCTATGTAGAGCGGAGCGAGTTGGATGAGCTGCAAATACTGTAGCCTCTTCAAGGAGCAGCTCCTTCTCAACCTGCAGCTGTAAGATAGGCCTGACTGAGGAATATTCTCAGATCTGCTTTTTTCAGCTGTACAACATAGATGACGTTTAATTCACCACTCTGAGCTGTGCACTGCACTGCTGCTTTGATAACACATGTTTTGTTTGAATAGGCCTGTGGCTTACGATTTATCCACTGAACCACATTGTGAACTGTGTGTCTGATGCAATTCAGGGGATTGTAATGCCTTCGTGGTTTGTAGCTTACCTCATTGGAATATAATATTGTTTAGAAAGATAAATGAAGACCTAAGCTCTCGTGTAATTCAGAGTTTAATAGGAGAGTCGATCTATATTTCAAAATGCAGGATGAAGAGATTTGTTGTGCTGTCTAAACGCTCATGTTGCAGTATACCGGACGTGTTTGGTAATTGGGTCAACACTCTACCTCATCTAATGCAAAAAAAAAAAAAAACTTGATCAAAATATATGCTGCATGGAGTGCAAGCTGCATGGCCTTCCTTAAGCAGGCCAGCTTCCCTGTCTCTCTGCCTCCAAATAAGTCTTTGTTCCTCTGAAAATCTGGCACATTTCAAAGGCTCAGTGGCTTTTAATGAGCCACAATGTCGCACCAGCGGTGGCTGTTGGGTGTCAGGAATGAAGCTCATGATAATGTGCCCGGCTGAGTGCCACTATGTGTTCCCCACTGTTATGGTAATGGAACGAGTTTGGGTTTTTTTCCCCACTCACTGAAGGCAGCTGCTGCCTTTCTTTCTGTTTGCTATTCCTGCCATCGCCACTCATTTGATGTTTGCATAGAATTACGTGTAAAATACATAATGCTGTGTAATACCGCACCTAAATGTATCTCGTACAAATACGGCGGTGTATGGAAGAGGAACAAAAGAACAACAGAGCGGTTGCTTTGCCTCAGTGGTGTGTTTGTTCCACAGCTGCAGCAGGAGAAGCTGCTTGGAAAAAGAAGGGGAAGATGGATTGACATAAGAGGTCATTTGGTTGCCTTATATTTGGCCCCTTAGCTTTCAAGGTGAAGTGAAGTGAAAGGAGCTAAAACATCAATAGGCAACCGGTCTGCTCCGAGGTCCATGGGCAGTTTCTTTCATGGCTTCCATCGCCAGCTGAGGACATGGCCCCTCTGTCACCAACCCTCTGCTTCTCAATGGCAATCAATTCAGCTCTAAAGGTGCAGGAGACTTCTCTTTACAGACTGAGCATGCCTCTGCCAATCTCAAGCCAAGTGCGTCTTCATTGATGTTTCACTATTTCTTTTTTAAAGGGAATGTAAGTAATGCAGTCAGCATATTCAGGTCATATGCAGTATATTTGTTATGTGCTTTAAACGTTTGATTAACCTAATTATACATTACCAACAAGCTGTCAAATCATGCAGTCCATCATACTATTGAAGGCCAGTTCTGTGTTAATATTTATTGAGGATAATCAATATGCATCAAGGTTGACAGCATGTTTTGCTGAAGATCACAATATTGTGTTGCTTGATGATGGTTAAAAGAAGCATATTTGAAAAGCAGTCTGTTATTATGAAGTTAAGAGCGCTTTGGGAAATATTTTGATGCTGGTGCTGTTCAACTGAATCCACATGAACACATTTCTTATGCAATAGGCTACCTTGAGATACCCCTTTCCCCAATCAACATGACTGCATGCATTTAAATTTTTTTTTTTGAAAGGTTTGATGGCTTTGGTGAGCAATTTAAGAACGTTCCCCTTTAAAATCTTTAAAAAAAAAAAAAAAAAAAAGAAGAAGAAGAAGAAGAAGAAGAAGGCTTTGAATATTTAAAAAGAGACCTTGATTTAAATTGTAAGATTTCAGATATATTGCATCAGTGGGAATAGGAGAGGCAGAATGGATGAGATGTTTGACCTTTTCAGATTTGTCCCTGGGTAGTGAATTTGCTGGAGGGTGCCGGGACAGGGAGCAGCGGTGCGTTGAATTATCACTCAGACTGTTCAAACGCTGCAGACCTGATCTCCCACTTGCTCCACTCCCACCGCTAATGGGTTAGGAACACACCGGGAAAAAGATGGAGATAGTGAGAGAGGGTGGGAGGGGGAGCCGGAGCCTATATATCGTCACAGCATTGCGATGTGCGCATGTCCCATCGCAGAGGCGCGATTTCAAGTAAGGCAAATGACCTCAAACACATCATCCTGAAGCTATTTTGCTACTTGCTACATGGCTCTTCTTTTCCATCACATATCTGCATGAGACGTCTGCCTCATTTGGGTACATGGAGTTTGTTGCGGGTGCGACGTGCAGGCTCTGTACGCACAGCAAACTGTTAGTATGTCTCTGAGCCGTGGTCAGTGGAGGAGAGATACACCAGCTGTCCCCTCAGCATCAGATCGTGTTGAAAAGTCCGCGTCACTGTAGCCAACTTGTGCTAAAACATGAGTCTTGTCTCTGGAGTCTGTGTTAGGAGGAGGAATAATCCGGTGGATGTGTGTATTTCCCAGGCGGAGTTTCTCGGTGAGCCGGTTCTTGGCGGAGCTGTTTTGTGGGGATCTGCAGTAAAACCCTGAGAGGACTTTTGAGTTGTCTTTCTTTTTGTGGTTGCAGGTGGATTGGAACTGAACTGCTCTGGGTTTGTGGGGACAACAAATCGGACCGTTGACCAAGTGTTTTGAACTCTGGGAATGCGGGATGAGTCTTTCACGCACCCACAGCACTGCTTTGCTTGCTTGATCTAATACACCCACTGAAAACTGAATGGAGCTGTGGTCTGTTTTTTCTTTTTCGGGGCTGGTTTTTGCTGACTATTGTTTCTTTCTTTATTGGAGTTATTTCATTTCTGTTTTACTATTTCTGTTTGTCAGATGAGATTCTGATGAGTATCCCTCTTAATTTTAAAGCGTTGAACCCTCTACAAAAAGCTCTAGAATGAATAAATCTTTCCAAACAGAACCATTCATAGCATCTGGTGAAAATTGCTGTATTTTTCAATGAGAAAAATTGCAATGTCAGTTTTATGCCGATATCGTGCGGCCCTGGTCTGGTTGTCTGTGGGTTAAGCTCAGAAACAAATTACCGTTTTTGCTCACCGCTCAGGAGAAGTAGCAGCAGGTCACATTGTGGTGTCAAATCTTTAGCAAAAGCTTCTGTCATTCTGCAGTATGATCGAGCTGAGTCTCTGACAGCTACCGGCAGGAAATATGTCAACACTTTGACAGATGCTTGCTATATTGAAAGGCCATGATGACTTTTTAGTTGACTGGGCTTTCACTGAACTCCCCCAGTCCCACCATCAAATGAAAGCACAACACCAAGAAGGCAAAAAGATAAGAACAAACTTGCCAAACTGCTTTGTAATAGTTTGCCAAGGCGCGAAGGACATCATGTCTTTGTTAGAGGAGAGGAGCTGTCAAAATCACAATGCCTGGGCAGCATCTGCCTCGTCTGCCTCTTTTGGTAGCATTTTAATCTCATGGAAAGAAAATGTATGTCCTCCTGTCCTGACAAAGAATTGTGGTTTACAAAAGATGTGCTTCTGACAAAAGGGATACTGCACAGCACTCTATTGATTGCCTAAAATCATTCATTCAGCTTCACGCTGCCGTCAATGATAATGTAATAATGAGAGTCTAGCAATATGTCAGTGCCACTTCTTCTCTACTCACACTCATGTACATCTAACACACATTTTCCACTGAAATACGTGATCCACCTGTTCACTATCATCACCTCATGCTGCATCTTTTCTGTCTCCTTCTCCACCCTTTCTTCATGCCATCTGAGAAGCCATCTTGTGTGACGTAGGGGAGTTTCACTGTCTTGATGAAGAAACCTGCATCCCCGAGGCCTGGCTCTGTGATGGCGAGCCCGACTGCCCTGATGATTCAGACGAAACTGACAAAATTTGTAAGTCACTCATTCCACCCATTACTCACTAATGCAAAGCTTTCATATGAAATTCTGCCACAGCACGTCATCCGTCAGTCACGGTCACCTTTATAGAATAAGGACCCATGTTAACATGCATTAATTGTTGCTCCAACAAAAAGATATCCTTTTGAGCACCAGACCCTCCTCCCCAAAAAACAGCCTGTCAAGCAGCTTATGACAACCTATATTCACATGTATTGTTAGGCAGCGACTCTAGTGGCCATAGTCATTATGACGTCAGGTGATGCATCATTTCTGTAAACAAATATCTGCATATAAATGCAGAATGTGTAGGCATGGGACAAGAGACGTTCTGGTTTTGTACTAATCTAGTTTTGCCCAATCATGTTTGAGCAGGCTTTGACTGTATGCAGGTAAACAGTGTGTGTGGAGAGCAAAGGAGACAGAACACATGGGCTGAAATGCATTTTGCATTCTAATTTACGCATGTCAGTTCACTTACATCATATACAGAAGTTAACTTATGTATGTAACAGAAATTACTTAATGTATGCATTTTAACCCAAACCATGATCTTTTCCTGAAGCTAACCAGGTCACTGCAGTTTAGCACCTTATTTCAATGGGTGGGTTTTTTAATCCATTTTACATGATGAAGTGAGTGCTTGATGATCAAGGTACATTGAATTGATCAAATTTACAATGTAACATCAAGCTGTGATAACAATTGTCAAAGTCAGATGGACTGTGACAGACCAGTCACATACAACCTAGAGATGAAAGTATTTCTAATCACATGCTTGTTTAAAATCTTTGCATGATACCTGATTGTGGTAAAAGTAAAACAAACTTTTACTGATTGTATTTAATATTTACCAACCACAGGAACATGCAGTAATGCAGATACGAATTCTAGTTAGTTGTTTTTTTTTTTTTAATATTCTGGGATAAAGTGGTGTCAACATCTGTAGATTAGATTAGTTTAACCTTTATTGTCTCCCTTAGGAGACATTTGTTTGAGGCATTTGAGAGACGAGTAGCAGCACACATGTACAGTCAAACTTCAATTAATATGCAGTATCACACCCAGATCTATAAAACGTCTCATTATGAAGAATTCTAAAAGTGACATTGTCTGTAAGTGGCATAGTTTATTCTTCAATAAATATTTGTCCTAATAGTTTCTTCCAAAATCCCATTTGTTTTCAATGTTGGTCCTTCATACACATTGCTATGGTGCTTTGTACTCCAACAAACAAGACTCTATTTGACTGCTACTTACTTCCAAGGACAGGACAGCACAAAAGATAGCAAATCATTTCAGATGAAAACAGAAGACTTCCAGTCTATTTGAAAATGAGGTATTGGTTGGGGGTGCTGTATCATTAGGTGAACAAGTGGAAGTGCTGTATTATGCTGTGAAGGATCTGCGTGGCATATCCGACTGCAGTCATGTAAACCTTCATTCGTCCTTCAAGTCCAAATAGGTTGTGGCATGCATGCTCCTGGGTATTATTTACACTCTTCTGGGACATAGATTTCCTTTAATGGATAAACAGAGCAGCAATTTCACATTATTATGAACTGAATTAGCTTTTGTATATCACGATGAGACTGCCACTGCTGCACAGTCACAGCCGAAAAAAGGCAGCAGAACCAGATTATTAACATTCACTCCAGGTTTGCCATCACTGTGAGTTATTGGCTATAATTAGGGCTTTATAGTTTTGGCAGTGGCATCTGTAAATTGACCACAGTGCACAATAATTATTAATGCCCTAGTTTGCATGAGGTCATATATCCAGTAGGCTACTTGTGGTAAGCAATGTTTGTTGCAGAGAAAGCTCATTTCTTATGTCAAAACTATGTAATTACAGTCACCAGCTGTTAACATGTTCACAGTTGATTGCATGCTCTCTGATGTATGAATGCAACAGAGTGGTGGCTTGTTGAGTGTTGTTGTTGATTAACATATTCCCATTTCCAACTCGTCACAATGGGGCGCTTGGTCAGGACCCCTCGGCGTCACATTTTAAGGCACCACGTACCACTTTAGCGTAATTTTTCAACTTACAGGGCTCACCAGTTAGGTTTGCAGCAATAAATATGCAACATCAGGTGAGCAACATCCAGGTAGACTTTCAAAATAAAGCTTGCAGTGAACAATAATAAACACATTGTGTTTCAGTCACACTTTGGTAAGGTTTAAGTACCAAAATGACTTGGTTAGGTTTTGGTAAAGGTCATGGTCTGGCTTAAAATAAGTGTGTTACTTCTGTTATTTATGACATAAACCTGAGATGCTGCGATTGGCCAATCCAACCACCCAAACCTCCTCCATAGGTGGACTTTTGTCGCTCTTTATTTGACACATTGGGAGTGAGTACGGGCTGTCTGTAGAAGTCTATTGGACTACCCTGCATGTTGAGAAATGGCGCTAAAGGCGTACCCACTGCCTTAAAAAATTACTCCAAAGGTTGGTGCATGCTGAGATAATATAACACAATGCTGTGCCTCGAGATAAGAGGCAGGAGGTTTAGAAAAGAGATGGAGGGATGGACAGGCAAACGCAGACACAGGTACTGCTGCATATTTTCTCTTTGAGGCTTTGATGTTGATGAAGTGAGCTGCTGCTGATTTTTTTTCATGGCTGCGTGTATCGGTCCACCTTTAAGATCTCATGCTTCTTTTATTGAATGGCTAGTTTTTTTCTCAAGTTATTCCACACGCGTCACCTCATGTACGTCAGATTTATTTCCCGTGAAGTACTGTCGAGGAGTGTTGAGAGGAGCAAATGTTTTCGTTTTTAAAGGATCACTCCATATATTTTACTGATGGCCTTTGGTTTCTTGGTCACAGGGAGTTCCACTCAGTCTGTGAAAACAGTTGAAAATTAATGGTGTCATCAGGTTGCTCTTATCTTGGCCTTGAGAGTTACATTTTTTAACGGAAAGCTTGAGTTACAAATTGGAGTTATGGGCTTTGACAGACGTGGGGATTTAGGAGGCAGAGCGCTTCTAATGAAAAGCAGTATCCAGTTCCTATACATGAAATGTAAGATCAAGTTTTTTTGACGCTTGACCCACATTAGGGACTAAAATTCATGATATTTCGGCCTCTGCTGCATAAATTTGGACCGTTCTATTTTAATATGTCTCCACAAGTCCCTTAACTTCATGGAAATGTAACATTAAATCACTGGAGGGTTCCTTTAACACCCTGTCGGCTGAGCAAAACATTAGCAAAAAGGATCATGTTTTCGGTAAATAACATGGATTAGTCTTTCAATGTGAAGGACAAAGGAGAGCAGTGACATGGGTTTGGTGGATGGTAGAAACATTTAAGTTCAGTTTAAAGTTAAAATCCCATTAATGCCATAGATTCTCTGTATGTAAATCTGGGTACACTGGCAGCAGATTTCTGATATTCTCTCTGATTGGATTCTCTGTCATCTCTGATCTTTCATCCTCTGTTTCACCTTACCTTTGTGAAACATGTTTTAAATATAATAGATATAATATAACCTCTACATGGTTGCTGTGGGCCAAGTCGTAGGCAATTAATTATCACTTCAATTAATGTTGGCTCCATTTTATTTACAGTGCCTGCAGAAAGAAGCTTTTGCATATTCATCTAAGGAATTTGGCACTGCTCATTATCATGGATTATGTATTGATAGAGGGGGGAATTAGATCAGCTTTGCCCTGCAAACAGATGACGGGATTGGAATGTATCCTGCCTTTTTAAATGATAGCAAAGGCTGCAGTAACCTTTGAAAAAAAGATCCTTATATAGGTTGATATGCAGTGAGCGAAGCCATAGAGGATTAAAATAAAAACGCAAAAAAAATCATGGTGCAAAGCCATCAGTGCTTAAATTTCACTGTGAATATTTGGGGCATTATACAGAGGAATTTATTATCTTCTGAAAACAGCACGGTAATGCATTACACTCTCGTCATCTAGAAGTATAAAAATATGGGTGCCACTGATGGCCCCGCTCCTCCCTGCTCTGGCTCGGTCAGGGAGATGTAATCACTGCATCTTCAGGGCCTGTGGGGAGGAGGGAAGGGAAGGTGGCCTTGGATTGCAATACCTAGAGACTAGAAGGAGGGACCGCTTTATCCACTCAGCCGCGGGCCTCACGGGACTGGACAGCTGACGACAGTTATTCAGGGAGCCGAGACAACAGCCTGCGTTCAGGAATGGCTAAAGAAAACCAAGCAAAATGGCAATTCTCCAATTGTGTGCAGTTCAAGCAAACGCTTTCTGTGCAATAAAGAGTCCAACCTCTCGGATAATCACATTCCTAGTTTGTGCATCATACTTCAAGGACGTTGAAATGTCAGAGCTGTCTGGGGACATACAGATCGGCTGTTTGCTGTGCATTTGAGATAAAGTGGGACAGCTATAATTCACTTTCTGTAAATATCTTTTCTAATATAATTTTATAAAAACTGTCGCTGCTAATGGCTGTCAACACGCAGCTCTCTCCCTGTACTGATGCTACACGCTTGCAAACACTGTCTTAGAACTTAAATCCTTCATGAATCCTTCAGGAAAGGATTTCATGGACTTTTGGCTCGTCTCAGTAGTGCTGCCATGAGGAGCTTTGTGAATCTGGTGGACGTGGAGGCCAGCGAATCCTTTGATTGAATTGTCACTCCCAGAGGAAGAGACAATAAAAGGGGTCAGTAGCTGACTTCAAAAACATGGTCCCAGAAGCTGTGTTTCATAGCTGTAGCTTGGCTCGACCCAATCAACACCGATGTTGATCTCAGTGTCCTCAAGGCACGGGGGAGGAGAACTGTTCAAAGACAGCTCTCTCTGGGGTTCTTCCATTTATTCCCCTTCCACGACAGGGGAGGGCATGTCTCCGTATGCCATCCTCTAAAGTCCTCAGATTCTCTATACTGAACTCATCAGCACCCTACAGAGAGCTTGAAAACAAGCAGCGTGAAGATCCAACATGGGGCGCAGCATCTTTATCTCATGGTTATGCTACTGAGTTTATTTTAGTCACTGATTTCTTGTGCAGCTCGTGCTACATATTTAACAACGGTAATGTCGTTCTGAAGAATCAACAACCCTGATTCCAGAAAGATGATGTGCTGTGTGAAATGTAAATAAAAACAGAATGCAGTCATTTGCAAACAAGCTGTGTTCACTGACAACAGTTTCATGCCGTGTTCCCGAGCCCATGTAGTACTGTATATCCAATCATGTGTTCACAAAGTGGTGAACCTCACTCCATCCTCGCTTGTGAAATCATGATACTATCACCACTATCAACTTTCCCAGTCTTCTGTTGCTCCTGTCCCAACTTGTTTGAAATATGTTGCTGCATCAAATCCATAATCAGCAGATATTTACAAAAACAACAAAGTTGATGAGGGAAAACATTAAATGTATTGTCACTGTACTGTTTACAGTTGAGTATATGTCAAAAAAGATTAGCAAATTATCACATTCTGTTATTTCGCACAGCATCCCAACCTTTTGGGATTGTATATTTGGAGTATTGTCATGGGTGTAGTTTGTAGAACAGGTGAACCCATTTACCAGCATGAAGTCAGTTTGTCAACTGATCAGAAACACAGAAAACACACATTTTGGATTTTTTGTTTTGCAGAACTGTCCCATATCAACATTCTGGTTAACAGCTTTTCAACAGCTTTGTTTGTCTGTATGCTGTTCTGGCTGTGCCTTTAAGGACCACTCGTACAGTAAGCGACAGACAATCACAGTTACATTCCTCTAACCATATTCAACCAGTGCACTTGTTTTAATTCTGATTGTGAAGTGCATTTCTTACATGTGAAACTCACATTGCCATTTAAACATTTGGAAGTCGCTGACAAAGCCCCTCTGAAAACACTGCTTAGAAGTGCAGAGAATATTTGATCTGTCTGTCTGTGATGAAGCTGCAGTAACTATAGTCAGTGTATTTTGGGCTGCCTATCAACATCCTGCAGGGTATTTTATCTGGCAAGTCCCATATTGAAATAAATGTATCACAAATGTGTGTGCTTCCCATGAGAATTGGCGCCAGCAGGATGGAGGTTTAGGGGGTAATGTAGCGTAGCACCTTGTTATTGAGCTGAAGGACAGGGCCTTTTGCATTATGTAACATTTATTTTTCTTCTTCTCCGTCTCTCCCTCACCACCAACATGTAACTCTTCAGTTGACTCATCAAAACCCCCTAAAACATGCCAGTATTACAAATGCAGCAGGTTTAAATTCAAGTATCACTCCTGCATTTTGTGAGAATTATTCACTGTCTATGAGACCATTAAATCTGCATGAGTCTGCGTTCACGTTGTTGTCTTCTGTTAAGATGAACTGCCCAATTTATCAGAAAAGCACAGGTTATGTTGTCATCGCACTATCTCTACAACATAAAGAGTGACTGAGTGTTAGTGCAGGGAGCGTTAATGGATATCATGTTTGCTTTCTCAGGCCTGTGTCTGACGCCTGAATCTGATTTAAGATCAAATGCAGCACATTGTCCTTGCTATCAACGTATTTAACCTGCCACACATGTATCTTGTGTGGAGGCATCATAATCAGCTGACTTTCGGAGCAGGAGGCATAAGGCTTTGAAACAAGACTTTTAATTTAGTGTTTCTTTGCCTCTCCCTCCTTTGCATTTGGAACAGAACTTATGTACACTTCCTCAGGCGTGTGCCATCTGCTTTACCCGTAGTTTCAGTGGGCGGGGAATAGACACAACAAATGTTGTGTGTACTTGTGTGCATGCGTGCTTGGAAACATTCATTCCTGTGAAGGCAATATATACACTGAAGTCTCTGTGATGAAGACCGTTTTTTCTGTCAAAATGTCAGAGAAGAAAAGTAACCTTTTCCCTTAGCATATCATTAGCTCATATTCAGTCCTTTGCTTGCTGCATTGCCCCTGTTTCTGTGTGTTTTCAACAGGTCTTCATACCAAAACAATAGAAAAGATTCCCAAAGCAACACATATAACCATTGGAGAGTACGTGGTTAACCTTGTGAAATGGTCACAGTTTGGTAACACACCAAAAATACTTGGTTAGGTTGAGTAAAAGATCATGGTTTAGGTTAAAATAAATATTTTAGTTACATAAGCTCTGTACTTACGTTAACTTATGTTACGCACATGATCTAAGTTAAGTATGTTATGTAAGTTAAAATAAGTTTTGGTTTCATACGGGACACCAATAACAGTCTCGTGAGTCAAAGACTTCTGCATGTGGACTTTGTCCCTCTTTGTACTATGTCAGCTGATTTCCTGCTTTGCTCCCTTCATAAACACTACAGCCCCTAGAGGTCACCACCTCACAATAAACATAAATATGGATCCTAATAAGTTGCTTGCATACTTTAATCTTGCACCTGCTCCATGTCTTATCTGCATCAGAAGTGACGGACTGATAGGACTACATTACAGCTTTGTCTTTGCTCTCATAGCCCCAATCTCAACAGTTACACCTCGCTGACACATTTTCCTTTTCATATTCCTTCATAGTACAAGTATTATAAAGGACAGCATAACAGGTTGTCACCTGAAGAACCAAAGAAAAAGTCTTATTTTGCAACTCGACATGCTCGATGTCACGTACCCAGTGTGACATTTAAGTACTAAAGTCTACATTATCCCCCTGCTGCTCTGGCAGAGAACAAAGCATCACAGCAATATGAGCTTTAAGTCAGAGCAAACACAGTGACACATACTTAACCATGACACCCAATGAGAATAATAGCCTGTAACTTTGGCAAGATGAGTGCTGTTCATCTCACAGTTATACAGTATCCAGGACTTTGACTCTTAATGAGCCTGACTCAGTGACATTGGCCTTTATTTATTTAATAATCATAAATAATGGGTCGTGTAATAGATAGTGAAGGAATGAGCCAATGCCTTCTCTTACAGCCACCCTATAAACATGGTCATAGCTCGGTGATTATTTCAAGGGAGCTGGGTTAGTGCCAGAGGATATTTAGAGAAAAATACATGTCCTCCCACTCGCTGTGTGTATTATACCATAAACATGGTCCTCGTTAAAGATGCCTTCAAGCCAAAAAAGATGGATTTACTCTCTTATGATCAATTGATTTACACTATAGGCCTGCATAGCAGTTTGGGCCCCGAAACTAATTACATCGTGTGAGATATAAATAAAGGCAAAGGTCAAGGATTTTCACCAAAACTATTGTAATTTAATGGAGGGATCCGAGGCCAAGTGAAGTAAGGGCTCTTCTGTTTTATTTGACATGGTTAATTCGCAGCATCACCCACTTACAAAATTCAAACCATGCTTTCTCCTGCCTTGATCAAAGATGTGGCCAAGTCTTGACAACAATAGCAACAAAGCAAGCTTGGAGATTTCCACCTTCATTGAAATTACAGTAGAAATACTATTTGAAGATGAAGATGGACTGATCTCCAAAAGTCATATAGATGAAACTTCCTCTTCAGCAATTTCAGTGCATTTTGTTATGTACAATTTTAGAATTAAATAAATGAATTGAAGTTTGGGCACCCCAAGAGATTTGAGCTCTCAGATAACTTTCACCAGAGTCCTGACCTTAATTAGCTTGCTAGTGCTGTGGCTTGTTCACGCTCATCGTTAGGAAAAGCCAAGTGATGCAGATTTCATGGCTTTATAAACGCTGTGACTCCTCAAACCTTGTCCCAACAATCAGCAGCAGTGGGCTCCTCTTAGCAGCTGCCTAGCACTCTGAAAATTAAAATAATTGATGCCCTCAAAGCATTTTCATGTAGGTGTAATTAAGAAATGGCAGTTAACAGGAACAGTGGTGATCAAGTCGAGGTCTGGAACACCTAGAAAACTTTCAGAGAGAACTGCTCAGAGGATTGTTAGAAAGGCAAATCAAAGCCCCTGTTTGACTGCAGAAGACCTTCAGGAAGATTTAGCAGACTCTGGAGTGGTGGTGCACTGTTCCACTGTGCAGTGACACCTGCACAATTATGACCTTTGGGGAAGAGTCATCAGAAGGACACTTTCCTGTGTTCTCATCACAAAATTCAGCACCAGAGGTTTGCAAAGGAACAAGCCTGATGCATTTTGGAAACAAATCCTGTGGGCCGATGAATTTAAAAATGAACTTTTTGGCCGCAATGAGAAAAGGTACGTCCGCAGGAGAAGGGTGCTGAATTTCATGAAAAGAACACCTCTCCAATTGTCAAGCATGGGGGTGGATCGATCATGCTCTGGGCTTGTGTTGCAGCCGGTGGCACGGGGAGTATTTCACTGGTAGAGGGAAGGATGGATTCAATTAAACACCAGCAAATTCTGGAAGCAAACATCACACCGTCTGCAGGAAAGGTGAAGATGAAAAGGATGGCTTCTACAACAGGATAATGATTCTAAACACACCTCAAAATCCACGATTATTCACTGGGCAAAGTAACTTCATCAGCACCACTCATCAGTATCACTTTTAAATGTCTAAAATTTCAAAATCATATTATCAATAATCCAAGAATGGGTAAAGAGGTGGAGCGTGGGTGGAGCTGAGGCAGCCAAATGAAGCCTGTTTGCGGAAACCGAGCAGCCAGCTGTCACTCAAAGCAGCCATGCCCATAATTATGCATAACTTGAAGCCTTAATGTCATTTAAATGAGCTAGTTGTATAGAAATTCACCCCCTGTAAAGTTGTCATGAATAAGCAGATTAGAGCAATATAATTTTTTGTACCAGGCTGTAAACAACATGTACATCACAATCTCATTGCATCAGTGACATTAGTTTAGATGACATTATCACAGTTGTGCATTCATTTCTTTGATAAGCATTAAATACTAAACTGTATATTATATCCTAATGAGATCATTCTTCTTTGCGAATATTGGTTTTAGCCTCTCTAACTACAATATACTGAATGTATTATTCATTTGAAGCTGGCCCCAGAACAATTAGATTTGAACATTTGCATAATGGTTGGTCACAAAAATATCTCTATTGACTAATTATGTCGCTGTTTTCCAAATAATGATAAATTGGCCTTTTTGCTGTTTTTTTGTTTGGAGTTTCTGAAGTGCAGCTTTACTACATGGTCCCGAGGCTGCTCAGTGCTCTCTGTGGACTGATGTATTGATTCTTTATTATACAGTAGAGCCTGGATTTCACAGATGCCAACACGCAGCTTCATTCCGCTGCACAGTGGCAACATTTTTCCTCTTTTTCAAATAGATCTGATTGAATACTCAGCATCATTTACAGCAAATAATAAGCTACAGCACACAGGAAATGAGGTGTCGGAGGAGCTCCGTGCATATTACTTTTGTGATTTTGCTCTCAGTGAATCCACACAGTGCATATAACATTTAGCAAATAATATTGATTTGCCTTGCTGAGGTGGCTGAGTTTGAGTGAAACCATGTACTATGCTGGAGCAAATCACTCATTTTAAATGTTAGTGTGATAGAGTAGAGCTAGATATCTGCACATCTGTATGAGTGCTGCCTTTTAGATGGAATGCACACACAGCTATGAGCATACTATGCAGTAATATACTGATATATTTAGGAGGAGAGCTTTAGTAGAACTTTTTTTATATTGAAGAGGATTGACACAAAACAATACATAACACATCTTTGCCTTTGAAGAAATCAGGACCAGTGAGTGGGATTTGGTTTCGTGTCCGTACTTGTTTGCTGTTTGCTGCCTGTTGTTGAAAATATGTAGTTTAGACTTTGATAATCAAAAAAAGAATCAAACAAGTAATCATGGTGTGAGATGTAGACTAGAATCTGCATGTAAGGCATGCAGTTTGCCGTGGGAGTGTTGTGTGGAATGAATTTCTTATTACAACAGTGTAGTGGAGTGTGGTGTTTCTTCATTAATAACCTAATTGTAAAGATTCAAATGTGAAATTCACTAATCACATTTACTGATCCCATTAATGCTACTTTATTTTGGCTTATTGGTTTGGGCTTGTTCTCTGCGTTCCAATAAGTTAGATGGGAGGGTGAATTTCGTCTGTGTGTCGTGTGCATGGAGAGACTGGTTGGACATGTATTAGCTTGGGAGCTTGAGATGGGGAAGACGGCTGTATTGCATGGCCAGATAACTTTTGATGATCAGTTAATGTCATCAAAATGGCTGTTTTAGTAATATTTGACCTTTTTGATGTGAAATTATGCGTTGTAAAGTAACTACTGCTTTCAGTAACTAATCAAATAATACAGTCGGCTTTCCAGTAACCTGAATAAGTAGAATTGGCCAGTTATATATATGTTTCAAATAACTTGCCCAACACTGTTAGCAAGTTGGATTTGAAATGAAAGTGACTTTTACCCTTTAAGGCTGATTGATGGTGTTCTCACTAACTGTATGTTAACAGTGCTCAACAGTGTGTCAGACAAGTAGCCAATGCAGCACAATACAGAAACACAATGAGCCTTAATGTACAAACAAGGCAACCAAAGATATTTTTAGAGCCAAACATGCCACTCTTGTTGATTGGCCAAGTCTGTCTGGCCTCAGTCCACGTCAGCATGTGTTTCGTGTGCTGAAGACCAGACTGAAGGTGTAAAGCTGCCGAAACGAGCAGGAACTGAAGATGGCTGCAGTACAGGCCTGGCAAAACATCACCCAATGCGAGCCATGCATATCCACAAAACATGCAAAGGGATGCGCCTTCTCCTACCAGGTAGCCAGTTCATACTGTGCCATTGGCTGTTTCTCACTAGCTCTGTGTGATTAGTTAGGAGTCTAATTATTTCTCACCGTCCTGCATCTACATCCTCCTCTAAGCGTGTTGAAAGTCACAACATTCAGTCCCATGGCCACACAATAAGTTTGTGTCTTTCAATTTCTGTGAAGAATCTCAGTCCTTGGAGCTTCTGACTTGTGGAAAATATATGTCTGGGATCAGACAAATACAGCGAAATAAGCCCTTTTGGCTGAGTAAATCATTTCAAATGCCAAGGATGTAAAGGTCACACAGGAAAATAATTCTTTAAAGAGCCCTTTGTGTTAAGACCACTGCATCTCTCAAAAGAGGAACATGCTGGTATGAGCTGTAGTTCACAATTGGTCAAATGCAGCTGCATTGTTGCTAAATTCCACTCTTGTTTACCTCATTGTACTTTATTATGTGTGCATTCCAGCAATCCACTTCATTGCCATGGAACTGGAACATCTATAAGTTTCAGCCTTATACTTCAAGTGACGCACATTGTTCAGGGGAAGCTGGGGGTCAGAAGGTAGAGTGGCTCATCCACTGATTACAGGTGGTGCTATCCCCACCTCCCCCTGTCCACATGCTGAAGTGTCAACATGAAGAACCCCAAATTGCTCCCGATAGTCAGGGCAGCATCCTGCGTTGTAGCTTGCTGCCATCGGTGTGTGGGGGTGTGCGTGAATTGACAGAAACCTTGTAAAGTGCTTTGGATAAAAGAGCGATATAAATGCAGCCATTTATTTATTTACCATTTCACGACAAGCAGCAAGATAAGCAGCGTGCCGCCACACATCCAGAATTTGTCCAAGGATTGTTTGGGTACAAACGGCCCATGCACTGGATTCAAGCTGAGATATGGAGAAAATGGCCCGCCAGCAGTACTGTTACATGACAGTTATAAATATATCATCCCTTTCCATCAGTTATTCAAGTTAAGCCACAGCATCGGAGAGCCCAGACATTTTATAATCCAAACATCCTCAAGCTTTACGCATGACAACAATAATGACATCACCAGGCAGACAACATGCAAAGGTGAAGAGTTCATTGTTTTCCATGAGTTCTTGATGCTGCAGCTTGCATTCACACACACACAAATACACAAGGAGGCACACAAGCAGAATGACTGCAACATTCATGCCTTTTAAACGTTGTATTTATTCTTCCACACCAGTGACACAGTTTATGAGCCCAGAGATTAATGTTAACAACATTGCAGCACTTCTGGGAATTCCTTCTCTGTCATGGTTTGCTTTCATGAGCTGCTCGTCCTTGAATTTTGTGAAAGTTAGCCGCTTACCAGTTAACAACAGCAAGAAGTGCGTGAACGTTTCAAAATGCTGATTAGCTTTCATTTCATGCACATGTGACTCCTCCCTAACCAAACATGCTGTACAGTAATAATCAGTGCTTGTGTTCATTGTGCAACTGACAGACAAAAATCTAAAATTGTGAATTTCTCTCTACACTGTTGTGAGAGGTGAAAAAAATACATATTCTCTGCTTCCTGCCCTGGTGAATTTGCGATAGAGTGTAAGACATTATGTTAAAAGGTTAGTCATCACTTGCCTACAGGCAAAGTAGCTGCACCGAAGCACAGTGCAACCAGTGAAAACTATTCCTGCCTGTGCTGTTTTTGATATTTTGGCTTAGGTTCAGATTCACCTAAACGATTTGCACTGCCATCATGCTCATGATTAGATCGGTGATTTATGTAATAATAATGAGGTTAGGGTTGAAAAATTGAGCGCATACAGTAACTAATGTCATTGTAATTGTGGCATTCACCAGAAAAGAGCCTGTTGCCATTAGAAAGCCATTATGGGAAGTCCACATTGTATCGGGACGCTATTTTGATGATCAACTTTAGCTATAAATGAAGAAAATGACATCATTATTTCTCAGCGATCTGATGAATCCCCATAAGTAGAAGTTCAAGGAGCTTCCCCTGCTGATAGGTCCTGGGTTAGTTTCTTTTATGAATTCATTATTCCGCACAAACTGGCAGTGGTTCAGATTAACATGATTATCATAATGAACATAGCTGTGGAAATTCTCCCCTAGAAGCCTTTCATTTTACATTAAATAGAGGTATTAGTTTGGCCCAGCTGATTCCTCCTCATTCACTCCTCAAAGTAGGCAAATACCAGCATGATTTTTAATTAACATGTCCTAAAATCTAAAAATCTTGCTAGCAGCCCCGACAGACTGCAGTGTTCATTAAAGCCACAATGCAGAGGTGTTGATAGGTGTGAATGTGAAATGTGATTCTGCTTTCACCCTTGACGCTGACCTGCTGCACCACTCGTGTCATTTCTTAAAAGTCTTTGCTGCAGATTATGTTTTAGGTCTGAAGCTCATCTGCAGTGCAATTATGACACTAGTATGAGTTTGCTCGCAGTCCTGCCAGTGATACATGTGCAGTATTTACACTAGATGGGGATGTTTTATCTAATTTATAGTTGTGTTACTGTAAAATAAGACATTAATAAATATTTATGCTGAACTTAAATGTTTCCCGCTTTTCCTGAATAAGCATATCACAGTGTCATTTTTTTGAGCTCACCAAGGGAACGTCTGCCTTCCACTCAAGGTGTTATGATTAAACTGGTATTTAAGTGTGCTCGCCCATTTCAGTTCTGGACATTATTCATTTATCAAACCATTACTGGGACTGTGCAGTTTTCATCTAAAATAATTGGAGGTTTATACGTCAGAGATTGCCTTATACAGCAGGGACCTACTACGGTTTATCTGTTTCCAGCTTTTTTTCTATCTATCTATGTATTTATCTGTCTGTCATGAGCCATTTGTATGTTGAACTTTGTTGTGTTAACGAGCACAGTTCTAGCTTGCACCAGTGTGTGTGAGAGTAGAAGTTTCTAAAACATGACCTGATTTCAAGCAACTTCACAGTCATTGCAGCGCAGGATATTTAGGGAAGTATGAAACCAATGTGTCCTCAAGTTCTTTTAAAACCTGCTTTTATTTGCTTCTGTTCATGTGTTTCCATTAACTTTGTGTGCATTTGTGCTCCCTCTAAATTCTAATAATGACACTTAGCTTGCTACAGTATAATAACTTAAAGCTGTATATTTATAGTTTCACTTATTCCGGCTAATTTGACCTCCTCTATGGACAGCGTGGGCGTGTACAAACTGTATGCCGAGTTAGCTTGTAAGTTATTCATTCTTAATAGGTCATGATGTGCTGTGATCTCTTATAGTTTCCAGCATGGCTCAACCAAATGTCAACCTGAGCAATCCAATCAGCCAGAATGAGAGAGAAAAAAAAAAAAACAGATGTGTGAGTTTACTGAGTTTTTAAAGCAGAAAATATTCAAGAAAATTACACACGTCTTTTCATAAAGGACATTTTGATATGTCACAGTAGGAAATGAAAATGATGGCTGAATTTGATTTAGCTACTTGAGTTTCAGGGTCTTTGTGTTGTGTGCATGTGGACTCACCTTCACACTGTCATGACTTACTGGGATACTTGAATATAACAGCTGCTGTAAGTGGCACCTGTGCTTTCCCTGCTATGACCAGTCCAACTATCTGCTGTGAAAAATACCCATTCTACAGTACTGAAATAGATTGCAGTACATTTCAAGGCACAGTTAGTAATTAAAGCCGCTATAGGTAAGATTTGAAAAAGTCTGACTTCGGTGCCATCCCAGTGGTTATAAGAAAAAAGACATTGTGATAGACAGGCAGTGCAGGCTGATCTGTTCCTCCCTCTCTAGCCGACCACTGAGATGACTAGAAGCAACATGCAGACTGCACCGGTTTTCACCACAAGATTAACCTGAGAAATGATAGAAATAAGAAGAATTCAATGCCGGTGGTTTTACAAACTAAATATATTTAACATCTGCTGTCATTGCATTTGTTTAAACACTGTAAATCCAGAAATGCAGCTTTGAAATACCTGACCTTGCAACATGCTGTTGTAATAATGTTGTATGCATTACCTTCTGAAGATGCTCATCTCAGCTTATCACTAATGGTCTCCTGGGAGTTGTAACCACTTGTGTATTTTTTATTTGCCTAGAGCTAAAACTGAACTCATTCCTCGCACATGAGATTCCACCTTTGGTCAGGCTGTAACTGAGTGCACTGTGGATTGCTTTCAAGGACCTTACGTGAACTGAACATACAGTATGCAGGTCGCTGCCTTTAAGCATCATTCAGCCATCATTCCACACCTTGGAACGGGAAGCTAAGGAGAGAGAGGCTCCAGTGTAGCTGTCAGAGGATGTGTTACACGGCACAGTGTACTATCCTGTATGTACGACTTTGAGCAATCATCCAACATAGTACAGTAGTTTGGGAATTGACAGAGGAATTCTGAGCACCTCAGCCGTTGAGAGACCATCTGTGTATCCCTGCATGACAGATCAGAGCCGCTGAATATTCATGCGCCATCCCTCCCCTTATCACATTAGATTAGAACCCATGTGGCGAGAAAGCAAGGGGAGAGGCTGACAACACTGTTACTTTGTCAGAGACCCTTACAGCTGTGTGTTAAATAGTACATTTGCCAAATGGACATGTGCTATGGTGCGGCACTGGGTTGAACGTTCTGTGGCACTGTGCTCCGAGTGAAAATTTCCTGCATAGTGTGTAACGGTTTCACACTAGGATCCACCACTGATTTCAGTTTGAGTCCAAATGTGTGACATTTAAGGAATGTTAACACTTCGTTTTCATAAATAAAAGAAATAAAAGAGCAAAGTGTGGAAATGCAGCATGCACATTTACACTTTTTAAGACCACTGGCGATATTTTGAAGATCAGAATCCTCTGTGTATAGCGAGAAATGAGAATTTAGAAAACGAGTTAAGCCATTGTAATATGTACTTTTTAATATTTACTGTATGTATAATTAATTTAACAAATAGATTTTTGTTCACGAAGGCTGGAACCATAAAAAAGTCCGTTCCAAAAGGAGCTGGAAGAGAAATGAGAAGAGCGATGCTTTAAACACGTTTTGGAGGCTAGCAGATGAGGCTGCCAGTCTGCTCATGTATGAAATATGAACTCTGAGAGACAAGGTCACTTACCTAAATATGGCATAAAAATAGTGTGAATTACTGGAGCTTGAAGAGATAGCCAAGAAGTATTCATTAGAGCAGGAGATCTCCTGCTACCCTTTGAAAGCAATAAAAATGCTTGGGAGGAGAAACTAATATGAGTCATTATTGTGTCAATACAGACGCACAGCTACTTGTCCACAGATCCCTTCTGTAAATCAGCCGGAGATGGCAGTTCTCATTGTAATGGCCACATTAACTGCAGTATCTCTTACCTTACACAGTAGAAACGGATGCTGTGAATAAGAAATCGCCCAATCAAGATGGCCCAAGTGCGCTTAGATTTGAGTTCCTCAGGGTGGGAGAACTCGGGGGGTTTGTTACAGATCCCCTCATTTGAGCGATAAATCTTCCCATTAAGTGGCTCCAACGGCACATTGGTAATTGATATCAATGTAGTAAGGGTGCAGATGTGACACATTTACAGTGCTGCTGCACTGGTCAGCTGTGTTTTATGTGCTCCTGTGGCCGCCACATGAATGAGGGTCACCTATGTGCCTCATGAATCCTTAAACAGCTGCTCTCTGCCGTTTGCCTGGCTGGCAGGGAGAGTCGGGCAGTTTGTTATAGGGCTTCACCAGTGCGGCTGCAAAGCAGTGTGGCGAACATCTGTTCTGTGTAACGAACAATGCTGTGAAGTAGAAATATATTTGCATATGCATACGTTCTGCCTCCTATAAAGAGGTCTTGAGGTATCAGCAACTTTACTCAAAAAATACTGGGAAGAAATTGTTTACCTGCAAAAATTTCAAATGTTAATGACAATGAGATATGCAAATGAGTTTCACGTATGGTCCTCAGTCACTGTATGTGCCGCTCCATATGCTGAAAGAACATTAAAGCTCATTTGGCTTTGCAGTAAACTCATACAGTACATGAATTGTGAATGTTGAAATCAGTGGAATTACAGTTTTTTGACTCTTTGTTGTTCTCTTCCATCTCTTCAGGTGCACAGGAGGTGGTAATCAGATGTCCCCTCAATCACATACAGTGTATCGGGACAAAAAAATGTATTCATTTCAACAAACTCTGCAATGGAGCCAGAGACTGTGAAGATGGCTACGATGAAGGGGTTCACTGTCGAGGTGAGTGTTAATACATCCTGACTCTTCGCCTTGGGTTGAGAATACATAAATTAAGAGGTATTCTCGTTATTACGTTAATTAATCGGATGGCGCTCATCTTGTTTGGATATTTAAGACTGTGAAATTCGCTTAACACATTAAATCTGTATTACATTTGTAAAATATATAGCTGTGGAAAATGCTTTATTTTCATTCCCTGTTAATGCGCTTTGCATAAGATATTCATTACACCAAACTTCAGTCAAGTAAATTTAAACTAAAGTGTGCGTTTAGATGATTGCAGGAGTTTAAGGATCATTTTCACATTCACTTTGATAAGCCGCTTAATCTATTCTTTATATCGCTTAAATTCAACCTTTAATGCGTGGTGGTTGATAATATAAATGCTAATTTATGAAATGTTGGCTTGAGCTGTCACTTTCCAACTTTCGTGGTTGAACTGGTTGCCAAGGTTACTTCTCATCATCCTTCCTGTCAGGGCGGGCAAGAGACACAGTGGGATGGCAGCACCAGGTGTTGTGTTGTACACAAGTTTTTGTTGTTGCCCGCATTCTTAGCAAGCATACCAAGCTGCTATGGACACCTGGCTCCTGTGATAAGTCAGCGTTTGCTCGGTGATTGCTGCAGTCTTGGCACAACGGTAGCCTCTCTCTGGCAGAGGCCACAACCTTTTTTGACCTGTAAGACAGCTAAAGTCATGCTGGCTTTGTCTGTGCGAGGTGCGAGGATATGGTAGCCTCTGATTCGCAGCTGTGAAGAGCCCAAGCGCCTGTTTGTTGGCACAGAGCAGAGAACTCCTGCTCCAGTGTTGCACTCCTCACACTTCTGCTTGCATTGATGTCGACTTTTTGCTTGGTGGATTGCCTGGGACCAGAAAGTATAATTAAATCAATATTGATTGAAGTGGGAAGACATTGTAACAATATGCAACATTGTCTGTTTTGGTTTAAATATTGCCGTTTAAGTTTATAGATCCCCTAAAATGCTCCCAGCATAAATGATGTGTTTATACAGTACAGCCTTTCTTAGAGCGTTGACGCCTATAATGCAACTGCAGCAGCTTACATTTTATGCTACTTTCCAGATCTGCCTAATTGTGCCTGAGCTACAAAGTGATCTTCAGGGTTAACACCTGAAGGACCGTTCCTGTAACTAAACAGCACCGCATGATAAAGGGTCTGCAAGCCTGGTTCAATTACTGTGTTCATGTCATGTAGGTTTAATGAAAACGCAAAACACAGCTTGGGAGAAGCGCTCGAGTCAGCACAGGTAGAACAAGCAGGTAGTTTTTGCAGGCTGGGATATCTCCCATTCACGCTGCCAAAGTGTGTCGACACAGACAGACAAATGGAAGTTAATCCGCTGATGCTGGAAAGACAAGGTAATGAAAATCTGAATTATCAGCTGCTACGTATATCAGCTGCCTTATTCAGCTTTATGGTGATGGGAAGAAATCCTTCACACGTAGCACATTACTAACCATCGTGATGAAACGTTTCATACTGTCTCTCTCCGTTACAGATCCCCCATAAGAAAACTGATTAGAAACTAATATAATATACTGCTGGCATGCAATTAAAACATGATGGCAGTGAGCCTCACATTTCTGTATCTTACTGGGAGTAGTAATGAGTCACAGTCTCCCAGAGAAATTCAGATAAATTTGGGAAGAAAGAAGGCTTTTTTCTGTTTTTTTTTTTCTAATGAAATTCTGTACTTTCGAGTGTTTCTTTATTTTAAAGAGGAAACAAAAGAGTAAAGACTTCGTCTGACTACATAAACTTTACGTGCCAACCTTGTGTTGATATCACAAAGACAAAATAAATAAAATAATAAAAGATCATTTTTCGTTTTTGGCTCCTTTCAAAACAACATCTTAAAATGACAATTGTCTTATAATTATATCACTGTTAGTCAGAAATAGAATTCATATAGCTCATAATTAGTCAAATCTTAAGCTTAAAGTAGTTTCACAGCCCGTCTCTCTCTTCCTAAATTAACATGCAATGAGTTAAATGAACGAGAGCCACACTTGAATTATCAATAAATCCAGAAGCACGTACGTTCTCCTTATGCATCAGTTTAATTTGGATGTACCGCTTTGCATTTTAAATGTTTCGTTCGAGGCGTCAGGGTTAGAAAGTCAGCCATCTTAAAGCCCAAGTCTACCAAAGAGGGGATCTGCTGCATATTTCATTCTGTGTCACTCCATACTTTCTCTCACAGGAAGGACAACTTTCTGTTTCACTACATTTTGTTGTAAATTGAGTTTTTTTACTCTCAACATTTCATTCCATTAAGTGATGTGAACATGAACGCAACTCTGCTTGTGTTTGACCAAGATTTGGGGTTATTGACTATGAAGTCACCTTCCGCTATTGTCTCCTGTTACATAACCTTGCTGCGGCCTTGCATAGCCCTGAAGAGATTTTACATTCTTCTTGCCAAATATGTGCCATTTCACACATCCCTTCTCAGTGTTTGGGGAACATGGCACCTCTGTGTTCTAAATTCCTTTAAAAGGCACTTTCTGATGCGTACGAATGTGTGATCTGAATGCTAACAATCCACCTCTGAATGCGACGCTGCAGTCAGCTGCTTTGACTTCCTTGCCTAAAGCGGTAGAGAGATTGATTCTTTCGCAGGGAATAAATTAGTCTGGTAGAAAATGGGAGTTTATTTTCTTTCTACACATTTTGTGATTTCATGTGAAAGATAACACTGAGCTTCTGTGGCACCAACCTTCTGCTTAAGTTCACTCAGGGACACTGTACAGTATGCTTAGTCCCGCATGGACAGACCAAACTCATTGGGAAGCAGGAGAAATTGAGGTCACCAAAGAGAAGTTTTAGGCAACCAGCTGGGTCTCTTACAAACTTTTTTTTCCCTCCCTTTCCTGCCCACCTCTTATGAATATACATGGCAAACATCCCGAGAGGCCTTGATATGAAGGTGCCCATATGGAAAACCACCAAACTCTGTTCGTTCACCTTCAGGAAACTTGCTCATTCTTAATCTCATGCTCATGGCTGTGCCGTGGGATCTCTGAAGTCTCTCCTGCTTGCATTGAGGAAGGCTTAAATAAACAATTCAACAACTTCAGACTTCTTATGTTATCTTGAGGGAAGTCCCAGAAAGTGAGCATAAACAAATTTCCTCCTAATGAACATGGTGAATAAAAAGAACAGCCTGGAGCTTAGAAGCTGAATTTGGAGACTTTGTCAGTGGCTTGGCATTAGGTCTCCTAGATTTAAAAATTAAAGCTGAATTTTGATGCCAAGCTTAATCCATGTCTGTTCAAATTGTTTCCTACATGTTTTCACCAAAAATGTGTAACATATTAAATTAGTGACACAACAACGCAGCAGCTTTTGTTGTGGGGACAAACCATGACAGAATAATTGAATAGAAACAATTGTCAGCACTAAGCTCTCGGGTTTGCGCTCTGCTTCTTTGAAACAGAGGAAGAATCTGTATCATGACGGCACATTTACAGCAGCGTCATCAGAGATCGCAGACTGATGCCAAGTCAACGCTGTAACATCGTGAATGTCAGCGATGCACCCTTGACTTTGTATAGCACATGAAATTACATAACTGAATAACAAAAACTGTTCATTTCCACAGCAGCGTGATTATAGTCATTTTTATTGTATGATAATTGTTTTCAAATTTAACAGGTCATGTTTATTGCTTAAAACATCTGAGCTTCATTTACTGAATTTTCTCCACCTAATATTGCTTCTTCTGACTTCCCCCAGGAGTAATATTATGATTTTGGTAGTTAGACTGCAAAATTTTAAACTCATCCAGCCTAATTTGTCTACAGACAGTTGTGCCATCAGAATATGCTATATATGATTTTTATAGCTATACTGTATATGTGCCATTAATATGCTAAATTCACATTAAAGAGTCTACATATTGGCTTTAATTACTTGAATGCTGACACTTGCTCATAACTGTCACTTTTCTGTGCAGAGTGAACTCAGCCGTTTGCGTGCGAGAGCCCAGACAGATCACCAGCATTAAGTTTTATGAGTCAGATACAGGTGATAAAAAACATCAGAGCCTGGGCACAGTTTTCATGGCAGTGTGAATATTGGCATAAACAGGGCTGTGAGTTTGTTTTCTTGACCTTGCAATACAGTTCTTTGCCCATTTATGCAGTGTTTTAATGCCCTCCTCAGTGCACACGATGCAAAGGTTGGAGAACAGGCACTTAAGTGGGAGTTGAATGGAAATTATAGCGCAACACTCTCCAACCAGTAATTACATGTAGATGCACGTTAAGAATACATGTTAAAATGAATAAAACATACTGCAGTGTGATAATTTGCTAATCCTTTCTGGCATACACTCAATTGAAAACTGTACAAAGATAATATATTTAACTTTCACTCTTTATCGTGAGTTCAGTAGCATAGAACACAATGAAGCGAGCTCGGAGTGGGCCTGTCTATTATCTGTGCAGGAGGAAAATCTGAAAAACACGCATAACAAAGCAGTGAGAAAATTCTTTCACTCTAAAGAAGCTGCAACCCCGTTTAGAAGAGAAGTTCACACACTGTATTAACCAAATCAAACAGATTTGAGTGGTGATCTCATATAAGGGGAGCACATCTGAGTCATGCTACTCTCATTTCATTTTTTTCATTATTGTCAGTGTTACTTTAATTAGGAATATGAGATTCTCCCAAATCCAATAGGTTTATGTTATGACCATGTTATACAAAGACAATATATTTAATGTGTCACCTCATCAGTTTCATTGATTTTTGTAAATATCTGCTTATTCTGAATTTGATGGCAGTAACATGTTTCAGTTGGGACAAGAGCAACTAAAGACTGGGAAAGATGTGGAATGCTCCAAAAAGACCTGTTTGGAACATCCCACAGGTAAACAGGTTCATTGGTAACAAGTGATAGTATCATGTTTGGGTATGAAAGAAGCATCCTGGAAAGGCTGGAGCCAGGTTCACCACTTTGTGAACACATGATTGGATAAAGGATGTTACTGCATGGACTCAGAACACTTTGTGTAACTGTTCTCTTTGTTTGCACTTCTGTTGTGATGATTTTTTCTTTTTCATCACATCTTTGTCAGTGCTAGACTGAAATAAAGATCAAATACTATCATGGGAAAAAGTATTTAGCTGCCTTAGTTTTCTTTGTCCAAATAGCACAAAGCCTGAATCTACAAGCATTTCAGTTATTGATTTTGTGTGGCGGTTAATACTGCTTGATTGTCCTCTATGTCTTCTCTTTATCTGAACAGAAATGCGCCTACGTTCGTCCTGTGCTTCTCACTAATTCGGAGTGAATTTTTCATCCATAGCACAGAATTGGTTGAGCCGTTATATGTGTAAAAGGTGTCTGCTAATATGAGAACGACATGCAGCACACGTCTTTAAATTCTACTGACATTTAGGCAACACATTAATAAGCGCTCCGGTATTTTTATCCCTGACAAAGCTCGACCCACACCATTACATTCATCATTAATAACCTCATTTAGTAATAGCTCGTGATTACTTGACATTTACTGCAGAATCAGTTATCATCATTTGTTGATGCTGAAGTGCGCAGCAGAAAAAATTCCCACTTGCACGGAAAACAGGTCACTTTGAATATCAAAAACGATACACGCACACAATAGATATGATTCGTGCTTTGTTAACCTTCCAGCCTTAAAAGTGAGAGGTCTGTGAAGCTATTTCAGACAGCTCGCGTCACAATGCGAGAACCACAGTGTGACTGGGACTCAACTCACATACTGTACACACATATCCACAGCCCCACTCTAATGTAGTGCTCTGTTTAAGCTGTCACGCATGTGCTCGCTCTCTCATTGCCAATGAAAGAGCTGCTTCGCTGCTCACAATACAACCATGGCTGCCACAGTTATTGCTGGCGCTCGCTATTCCATTTCATCCCTGTGTAGGCTCTGATTCTGAGGCTTTTTCCCCCCCAGTGGGGAATCTTGCTGCTCCCCGAACTGTCTCCTCTCTCTCTTTGTGCTAAGCTTTCAAGTGTATTCTCTCAGGGAAAAATGGATCAATGTTCTGTATCAACTATCTAATATCTGCTCTGTCTAAATTTGGTTCACATTAGTTGAACGAACTAATTTTCTCCATGTGCTTGTTAACGTTTGTGGATGAGCTGGAAAATGCATTATCACAAAGCTGGAAACAGGCTGTTTTTCTGAGCTTGTGAAAAGTTGGCTTTTTAGAGATGCATGGTTCTCACTGGACATGCGATGATCTTATCGAATATGATGCATTACTGTATATTGAACTACCCAACAGTATAAAAAGTAGTTAAAATTAGTGTAACCTTAAACATGTACAGCAGTAAAATGCAACATACACATTAATGCAGCAGTATATTAATCCCAAAACATCAGATATGATAGTAAAAAACTGACAGAGAGCATTTTACAGCAGAATGAATGACAAGCTACTTGAAAAGTGACGTGAGCTAAGCTACCAGCTGGCTGTAGCGTTTACTACGCCCAAGTTACTTCTGCTACTTTTTTAACATTGAGCCAGCTTCAAGTGGAGATCAATACAACTGTCAGTCAAACAGATAGGCCGGCAAAAAAATGCTAAAGGTCAACTGTGTGAGATTTAGTTGGCAGATCTGTTGGCAGATCTGTTGGCAGAATATGGCAGAAACTGAATATAATATTTGTGAGTATGTTTTCATTAGTGTATAATCACATCACAGTAAGAATTGTTGCAATTTTGTTGCCTTAGAAAGAACTTTTTGTATCTACAGAGAGCTCAAGTCCTCTTCCTTGGAGTCTGCCATGTTGCACCACCATGTTTCTACACTGGCCCTAGAGAGCACCTTTCATATTTTTTAGCAGCCACCATCAGGGAGCGTGAGGCGAGGGGTCTTCAGTTGGTTACAATCTACAATCTTATCACTAAATGCTGCTAAATCCTACACACTGGACCTTTAAGTCTGGTTGTTTATTTCACAATAAGTTGTGCTCTCTGCTGTCGCTGCTTCAAAACCAATTTAACAACAGCAATGACAAAAGTCATTTTCACATACTAACAAAAAGCAGATGTCAAGACTGTGAGCCCAAGGATTGGTGCGCGATGTCACCCTCATACGGAAGCGCTCCTGTCAGCTACACAAACACGTGGCGATGGCGTGCCTCTCTGACCCTGAGCCATTTTATTTCAGAGCAGCAGAAAGCTCTGAGGCGCTTGAGCTTCAGAAATGCTTGGGAAATTGCATCTTGTGCAGATGCCATGTGATCAATAAAAGAGCGGAGCTACTGAAAGGCTATTTGATTCAGAAAACAGCAACGCGACCTCCATGCTACTGACAAATGTTGTTAAACTAGTAATGCTGCTACTTGTTGCACCGTGACCGCCCAAGACTGTAACAGACAGCCGGTGAACAAAATCTCTCAGTTAAACTTTGAAGTGCATCGTATCATCGTTTTAAGCTCATCGCCTTAAAAGAGTTGAGACCTACAGGGGTTCACAGTTGTGAAACAGATTGTCCTGTCAGTCTGTGAAGCTAACATCAACGTTAGCTCAAGCAGCTCCAGTGCAGAGCTGTCAGCACTATCATTAGGTGTTGTCAGTCTGATATCAAAATATTGTCAGATGTGATTTGCCAGCACTTTGTTATGGATGGCCAACTATGCAGCTGTTCACAATAAATATAATAAAATTTTTAGTCATTATTAAATTTGAGTCATGTCAAAAAGCACTATTATATCTAAATAAGTGTGTGTTAGATTGGTAAATGTTTCTGGAATACCAGGCGAATTTGCTTCAAAATGAGATAAGTTGGTGATGATGTTCCTAATTTAAATAAGTAGACACCCAGTACAGGCCTGTTGTTAAATTCATAGAGAATAATCATCATAATTTCATCTTAAAAATTGCAATATTGATCCAAAAAAAGTACAGTTTCTATCAGTAAGCTTTCCTCAGCCCCAAAACCACTATGAACCTCTCAGATTTCACTGATGCATTGGATTATTTTTTGTAATCTATCAGAAATCTGGGCTGTAACCAGTCAAACTTCCCTCCATTTTCAAATGTCCCTGCTTGTCCTGAAAAAGAAAATGTTCAGTGCATCCATATTTAATCGTATCTGAGAGGCAATAATGAACTGGCACAAAAATCCATGTTTCCGTTTGAATTGAAAGTGGATCTTGACACTGAAAATATTAAAAGTTAAGCCATCATATCTGTGTTTACTCATACACACTGAGAATTGAGTACTACATGCAGGATATTGGCTCTCATCTGCAAAAAAAATAAAAGACTTGTAAAATTAATAACAAGGTTTGTGACACAGAAAGGAAAGACGGATGAGTGAACACTGTCACAAATTGGTTCCTAGAGCCATCGTTGGTTATAATTAAAAATCTGATTGGACTCTGACTGTCAACCTGTGCCAGTTTCACTCACTCCGACAGAAAATCGTCAGCAAAAATAATCCTCTGAATGCCGCCGAATATCACCGCGATGAGGTGCGGCTGCCTCTCACGGCACTGACAGGCTCTCCAGTGTGTTTGATTCCAAAATATGTGGATCTATTTCTGCCACGTAAGGGTAATCTGGACTCTCATGCATTGACGACTTCCATGTCATAGCACAGCTTGTCGAAGGCAACGTGTTTGGGATTTAAATGACAGCTGCCTTCTAGAGTGCACTGGCTGAAAACTAGCAGAAAAAATCTCATTACTGTCGTGGCAGTGAGAAAGCGTTGTCTCCCTGGTTCACACCATGATCGTTTTTTTCTCTAATGGGCTCTGACTCTGACATTCTGACACTAAAAATAATATAGAAAGCATTAGTATACGTTTTTCTTTGTTTTCTTATGATAAAGCTTCTGAAAAATGAACAATGTCAAACATGCACCTTCCCTCCCACCCTCTGTCTCTGAACAACATTCAATTATCTCACTTGATTAACTTTTCATTACGACAACTCAAACAAACAAACACTTTTCTCCAGGGTGAGGGAGCCTGTGATAAGTGTTGCTCTCGTTCCGAAATGACTAGCCATGAATACAGCTCAATGATTTTTTTTTAGTGTTTCTCAGTAGGTTGAAAATGTGCTGCCAAGCAGCCTTGTAGACTGTAACGTATTAGCATATTTATTAAATTTTTGCCCCTCTAATGGATGGAACATTTACAGTAAGTAGTCAAAGTGATCGCTCTCTTCTCTCCAGTGGTACTCTGCAATGTGCGGTGCTTTTTTATTGTGTTATTCTACCTCACTGCAGTCACTTTACCGGAGAGGATGAGGCTGTAGTTTTCAATAGTGTTTTTTTTTTTCCTCCTTCTGCTTTTGATACAGATGCATCTGATGATTTAAAAGTCATTTCCGAGGAATTTGTCAAAGTATTACATGACATTAAAGTCATCTAATTTTAAATTCTGTGTCAGATTTTGCTTTGCTTTTTGATGAGTTGAAGTTCCATGCCTTGTTATCCTGGTTACACTGGTTAGGATTGACTGTCAGGCCCCACTACACACTATATAAATAACAGCCGACACGACACTGGCAATCAATATTTCATGCATCTTACTTTGTTGTTGCACAATCTGGCAAGATATTGTCACTCATATCATTACTCTCCCTAATATGAGGAAACAATCTGGTGTCATCAAATCCTATTACGGAGGATTTTCTTCCTCAGGAGTGGTTAGAATTAAAATTTCATTGTTTGCTGGGAGATTTCGACACCCACGCCCATAATGTTTCTTCCAATATTTAAGGGCATGTCAGAAGCCTGGCAGCGTACCAGTTCTCAAATCCCTGAGCGAATTGTGCTTTGAGGGATTAACAGCATTTACTGTCACATTTGAGCCCTAGTTTGAGCTACAGGATTACAGTTTTTTTTTTTTTTAAACTACATGTATACGTGCATGTATCTCTCAATTTCCTGGGAAAATTATACCTTCTAGACCATCCGGACAGCTCCATGTCACATCAAAGCTGGCACACTTAAGCTTCTCAGATAACTTTCTAAAGCCTTGTCAATAAATGGTGTCACTACAATCATTGCACATCTTATACAAATAATATTTCCCTGCTCACACTTCTGGAAACTCTTGAATGTTTGAACCCCGGGGAATTCATGACCCAGTTTCATCACTGTGGAATCAATCTTGTCATTCCTGCCACCCAGAGGAAACCAGCCCCAGCTACAGACCTACAGAATGGGTTAAGTCTCTAATTTATGGGTGAGAATTCCACTCATTAAAGGTCCTTGAGCCAGGCGTGGGTGAACCGTCTGTGTTGGGTTTGCATCTCAATTTGGTCCCACATTAATTACGGGCCTTGACTGCAAACAGTTCTGAAAAAGACTAGCGATTCACGGACAAAGACCATGGCCATCCCAAAAGGGAAGCCGTAATTAGGCCAGATGGGGCAATCTGACTGTTAGCCTTGGGTTAGCCTTTTCTCGCCCGTGGTGTGGCTTCTTGTTTGTATTGGCAGAGGAACAGTGCCACACTCACCATTCATACTCTGCCATCTGTGAGGTTGAATGTGGACAGTCTGAGAAACTTCAGCTCAAGTGGTCTGTGAGATAAATGTGTGACTTTTTCTTTGACTGATGCTATTACATCCCTAATAGGAAGATATTGAATGCTACAGTAATTATTACAGAAAAAAAAAAGAAAAGTTTAAGTGAAATTTGAATTCTCACTTCTGTGCAAGGAAATAAACTGTAATGAAACTGCAACTGTTGTGCATATTATGCCATTTTTCTAAAAAGAGTAAAACCATTTTTAGATGTTTTTCCCCTTTTTCAACAAGCAACATTCATCCTTCAGGAGGACCCATTTTTGGGTGAAGTTGGTATTCCACTCAGAACATGGAAGCCTAGCTTGCTCACATTAACCTTTGTTTTTAATACACCCTCTCTTTTGGTCATGTTATATAAATACCTGCTAAGTGACCGGAAGCTCCACACAGCTCAGTGTCATGTTAGCTAGTGCTGACTGTGTCTGTTTCATCGATGCAGTTGAAGTCAAAGAGAAGCAGAGCTTTAATGAAAGATGGAACAAAGCAATGGCTAAAGACATCAGCCTCACATCTGGTTTACTGCCTGTGCAGCGTGGGGGCTGAAGTCATATTACAAAGTGTCTGCCTGCAACGATACTGCACCAATCAAATTCCAGTAAGTCAACACTAATAGCAATGCCACTGCAGACAAAAATAAACCTACATTTCTTCCTTTTGGTAATTAGCATTTTCATACAGGTCAAAACAAACACGAAATTTAATTTCAGTTTGATTTTAAAGGCCATGTACACTAAGAGGTTTATCATCTTATAACACAACATTATCATGGCTGCTCAGGCTGAGTTGATTACATGACCTGACCATTCATCACGCATTTGAACAGTATCTGTGCTCTGGCTGGTCCCCCTCCCCATTGTGAAAACTGGACCTCACAGTTTATGTTAGTGCAGTCTGTCGGAGACGTATTGACATTGCAAATTTCCAGATCACTGATAGAGTTTAAGCAAGTCATAATTTTCTGAAAACCTCCATAACAAAGCGGCAGAATCTCCTGTGAGCTTCACATATCTCAACCCAACATTTTTTATTTTTTTTTACCAGGCATAATGTGAAAACAGATGGAATTAATTTTGTGCAATTGCTGGAATCATTCTGTTGATACATCTGATTAGAGCAAATTAGACTGCAGTAGACTGCAAATTAGACCGGGCTTGCTGTTGTGAATGCATTAGCCTCTGTGTTTCAGACTGAGTAACATTTAACCGCGTATTTCAGTCATTCCAACATTTTTCTACATGGTGAAAGGATATAAGGTGACTAGGCTCACGCTGTTTCATATTTCTGCATGTGCTCGGAGCGTCAGCAGCAGGCGCTTCTTTTAAGATGCAATCATACTTTTAAGGATGAACAAATAAAACAAATTAAGTATGCTGTTTCTGACGTCGTCTTTATGGTTATAGTTCATAACTTGAGTGTACTCTTGGTCGATGCATCTTTCATCGCAGCTGTATCATCCCTCCTTTGCAGGAGACTGTATGTAAGAGGTATATTTTCATTAGAGCCAGTATGTAATAAAAAGTTAGAAAAGGTATAGATCATAGTATATGAAAATCTTTTGTAACTCACTACACAAAGTGTCTTTCTTCCACATCCAGTATATTTGCAGACCACAGTATCAAGGCCACAACATTACTAGTGACTCATGCTCTCACAGGTTGCAATGCATAGCTCTGGATATGTGAAAAGCATCAGGCAGGCTCAGCGGCAGATATACAATCCCTGCAGCACTCAGTGTTTGCCAAGAGGGAAAGCTGATCATCTGGCATCTTTGAGCAGATAAAAGGATTAGCTTTGAATATCGTCAGCCCGGCATGTAGTCATTTTGCATACTGCTTCACAACAGGGAAGCGTGCTAGTTACCGTACCACGCGATGAATAATAATGCCGAGGTCACATGGGGTCCACACACAAGCTTGAGAACGGGTAAACAGAGATGCATGGAAGCAGTTCTTGACCCACCTGTCAAGGGCTATCCGCCACCTCAGCGTTTGACCACACATTTTTCATGATTTTCTTTTTTCACGAAAATATGTGCAGGAGTTCATGTAGAGAAGGGATGTGACCTAACGGAGATGCGTTATTTGGATCTGAATGCAATCTCTAAATCACTAAACATCCTCTAGCTTATTTTTGCCCACTTCCTGTCTCCTGCTTTTGGCCTGCATGAGATTTCAAACACGAGTAGCCTGCAGATTTTTTTTTCTAATTAGCAGGGAAGCTACAGTTTCAAAAAGCAGCTTTCTCTTACAGCCCTGCAGAGCCATCATAAGTGGCGGCCAGTCAGGAACGTGCTTCATACAAACCCATTGTTTTTCTTTGATTTGACTGACACACACCAATTCGAAAGTGCAAAGGGGGGCAGAGAAAGTCTGTTTACACTGAGCCATTCAAATGCTAAAGTTAGCAGCCAGTGTTAATGTGTCCATCCAAGCAGACAAATTTACCAGCCTGTGGCGCTTTGTAGGTGGGTTTAATTCTGGTTATTTTCAACTTGGGCCTTTTCCGAAGCGATTGCCATCATGATGGCTGATTGTATTCAATGTTTTGTCGTTTCATTGCAGAGCATTGCCACGAGTGCTGCTCTGTAGTCCACCCCAATATGTCCTGCACCATCTCACGCCATATAACCATCAAAATAACCTAAACACATCCTCATCCACTGAACACGAATGATTTGCTTTTCCAGCTAGCTGCTAATATTCACAGAAATGGTGTTTTTATGGCAGGCTCAGATGGAGTGACCCTTGTGACATTTCGCATACGCTTGAAATAGCCTATAGTATGTAGTTTCCCTGTTAACAAAAGTTATGTGAAAGGATGTGTCTTGACCACTTTTCAGCTCTGGTTGTCAGTTTGGCCTTCATGACATGAGTGGCAGGCAGCTGCCATCGCTAGCTCCCACTGCAGAATAGCTCAAGAGTGCCCGCAGGTTTAAAGGTTGTATCTGTAACTTTAAAAACATCCTCCAGATCTCTGATAACAGACACATGGACAATATGGCCAAGGCTGGGAAAAAAAAACAATTTAGATTCTGTTCAGCTGTATAGAAAGAGCAAGCTCAGGCTGAAATGCAGCATGTGTACTGATGTCACTGCATGTTTTTTTAGTTTGCCCCTACATGGCAATAACTAAACATGAGTAATTCAGAGCTGAACAAAGCAAGATAGATGCAGTGGTTTTATATTATGTCATAATCTGCACCACATTATCTGTGCTGGCCGCATTAAGAAATGTGTTAACATTGCTAACCAACAGACTGTTGCATTCATTTTCAAAGGGTAAAACTTTAATGGTCTCTTGCTAAATGGAGCTGAAAATGCACTTTGAAACTTTGGCAGCCATGAAGTGAGAGTATCTTGTATGTTTTTGTGCATGTTGCTTTATCCTCACTATCTGATTTATTTATTTTTTGTCATAAAGATATGTGAAATCCTTGGGTTGTTGTTTTCTTTTTACTTTTTCGCAGCTGTTAAAAATAAATTCTTATACAATTCAAATACAGAGTAAAAGACTCAGCTTCCATCCTTCTGGTGTGCAGACAAACATAATGAGAGCTGTAAGGCAGTACAGACGCAGGTGCTCAGTTATAGACTATTAACAGAATACCTTTGCATTACTGTTGAACTTTTCAGACTCAACAGATGTCGTGCGCTGAGATAAGCCCTCCCATCCAAATAAAGGTTTTGTCTTTACCTCAGTAAAGACATAATCTCGCTGTTAGTTACTTAATTGATTCAAATTAGTTGTATATGAACATAATGTTGAGGAGACAGGGTTGACTCTCCCATGGTTACGTGAGTGCAGTAAGCTCTCCAACAGGAGCTGGAACTTTCAAACTCTAACAGTTTCTTGTCGGCTTTAATACAGACATTGTGGAATTGTTAGGACCTCGCTTAACTTCTGGCTTTTGGTCTGGTTTGGTGGTTTAAAAACTCTCTCTGTATTGTAAAGAAGTCAACTCACGTCCAAAAAGGTAGCTTAAGGTCTGTGTGTCTTCGTGTGGATAAAATGAGTTGTTTTGTGAAAATCTCTCCCACATGCATGGTTTGAAACTTCTATTTTCTGTGCAGTTTGAAGCTGGGGTGATTTCCGCAGTCAGAGAACAATTTAGCCTCATACTGCTACATCACTTGGCTCTTTTTTCTTCTTCACACCGAGCAGGAGCAGCTCACGTGTGTTTACGGATCTGAAATGACTCTGAGATGAGATGTCCTTTGATACACGGACAAACAGTAGACAGGCTTATCTTTTCAATTATGATCAATGGAGACAAAATGCTGTGTTTCAACTAACTCAAAATATTCCATTATTCATGTGAATACAGACATCATTTATATGATAGACATATAGTCGCTTTTCATATTTGAATGGAAGAAAAAAAAACGTGTGCATGAATTTTGTTCATGCATGAACAAAATTTTTATCTGTGTTTGCAAAGTCTTATATTCTGAATCGAGATGTATCCCCGTGTGATGAAAGCACTCTTTGTCTGGTTCTAGCACTTAATTGCTTTCATGTGGTGAAGAGTCTTATTTTGTCTGTCACCTAGTGTGTCTAAACTTCACTTGGCAACTTTGGATGAATGCTTGCACATTTTTGGTGTCATACTCTTGTTGTGGGTGGGTATGTAATTGCCACAAAATGATTAATGTCAACAACATAACCTTTAAACACAGAAAAGCAGCGCCATGCCTCTCTCGAATAGTTTGTTTCCACATTTCCTTTAAAGTTTATTGAGCTGCGGCTCTTTGCTCTTCCAGAGTCATTTCACCACTATGAGCCAGCGTGGAGTATTAATAAATATCAAAGCAGACTCTCTCTGGTCATGGAAGACCAAAGGCTACAGGGCATTTACCATTTCAATCCTTCAGTGTTTGCTTGTTCTTTATCACCTCAAAAATGAAAATTCAGTCATTTTCCATTCAACCCCCTGTCAGTCAAACCTCCTCTGAGGGCTATATGAAAACCAAATACACAGACAGTTCACCCTATACTTCCATCTCAGCCCTCTCCCAAGCTGTGAAAGGTAAGAGGGCCACTGTTTTACAGTCTGCATATTTTAATATCAATAACAGTATTTTGTACGCACTTCAGTGGAGCTTTTAGACTTACAAGTTGTATTTTCCGACTATTCATTGAGTAATTTCATTGCAAAACAAATGAAAACACTTTGAGATTTTAATAAATCCAATTTAACTTCAGTGAAGAAGTGCAGTCAAAGTGTTTCATGCTTCCGGCTTGTTAGTCAACAGTTACTCCCCACATGTCATTGCTATATTCTTCCCTTCACTTAGAAACTGTTTTTATGATTATCAGATGACACATTGGTCTCCAACAAGCTCTCACTGAGATTTATATATCTCTCTCCAAACAATCCAGCCGCACCATTCATCTCAATGTGTCAGCGAGCCAGAGAGAAAGTTAGATACTGTAATGAAAAATGGACCTTTGAGAAATCAGTAAGTGTTTAAAGGCATCTGATCCACTGACATCACATAATCCAGCTCTTAAAAATCAAAACCGAGGACTGTGTTTTCATTCAGAGCGTAATGATAACTGAAGCTTTGATTGTCATTCAGTTCCCACTATGCTGTTGAATGTAAATACACCCTGTCAAGAAATGATTCAGTCTGCAAATGCAGTATTTCATAATGTCATGAAATGGTTAGCACAGGAAACACAAAGGACTTTATCTTTTGGGCAGTGAGTTGACATTAATTAATGTGCAGCAGTGGCATATCAATCTCTGCGCAATTAAAGCTTTGTTTTGAGGGTTATATTTTCAGTTGTTCCACTTATTCTGCTGGTGCATTCATCATGCCACAATTAGCTGTTCTTTGTTCCTTTCTGTGTAAAGATTAGTGCTATACAGAGCATCGTCACCAATCACAACATTCAGAAATTACATGGGAAATGACAATGTTGGCACTTCCTGGGGGCTGCTACCAAACAATCAATGCGTCAAATGATGACTTTTAAACGGAAGGCTGGTAATAAGCTTTAATCGTTCAAATTTAAATGGAATTTATGAAACTTGCATTTTGGTGTCATTTAAATTACACAGTAAAAGAGTCACTCACTCTGCTCTTCCTCTGTCTATATGTCTGTATCTGGTGATATTTAATAGTTGACAGTGACATTTCTTTCAGTTATTTTTACATTCCCTCCTGTAGCGATCCTGTAGTTAACAGTTAGACAAAAACTTCTTTCCTCTAATAGTTTCCAGTATATTCACACATTTTCATTTCCATGTGGTGATTCATCGAAACTCTTGTCTAAACTTGTGACGGTCAAATGACATGGGAGCAGTTGTGACTGAAAGTGTCACGACAAGAGGAAAATCAAGAGCATAATTTCCCAAATCAGAAAGTCATTTCCCATTCCACCTACCCTTTCATACCCTTTTTCTCTTATTCTAACCTTTTCTCTCTCTCTTTCCTCCTGCAGAGCTCCTGTCAGCCTGCCACGAGCTCCGGTGCCGCTACGGCTGCGTCATGACGAGAAACGGCACCTTCTGTTTCTGCGCTGATGGCTTTGAGGTCGGCGAGGACGGGACGAGCTGCAGAGGTAGGATTCTGCTGCGTTGGTGGGGGCCTCCTGCCATGGAGCCCCCCCCTGCTCCAAGTCTCCCTTTGCCCTCGCCCAGACTTCCTTCAGATGAATAAGCAGGAGGTACTGGGTATATGAGAACCATCTGTCTGTAGGCCGGGCCTCATGCAGAGTGCATTACACCCCCAACACACGTGCATATGCACACAGACTGTATGTACAGGTCACAGTTTCTCTTTGGCTCTTTCTCCCCCTCTTTCTGTTCTTCATATGTGCCACAGGCCTGGTTTCTGACAGCCAGGAGGAAGACAGGATTTTGCTGTCAAAGGTGCTTCTAGCGTTGTAGTTGGACTCTGCACACACCTTATACCAAAGACATGATGTAAAATTGCATAATTATGCTGGAGGAAGGGGTTTAACAAAGTGGCACAGCTTCCTGAATTTGATCCTGTTCGGGGACGACATGAGGAAGAGCTGTTTGTAGGGTACTGCAGCTCCAAAAAAGGCTCATTGGTTGTAAAAGTAATTATGCCTGAGGTGCCAGAGTGAGGCCACATTAAGTATACTTTATGTATTTGGGTCATGTTTGAGCACACCTAATTTGTTACAAATGACTCTCCTTCTTTTTCCATAAGATCATGATGAATGTGCCATGTATGGTGCATGCAGCCAAACCTGCACGAACACCTACGGGTCATACAGATGCAGCTGCACAGAAGGATACATCCTGCAGCCTGACAGGATATCTTGCAAAGCCAAACAAGGTGAGCGGCACACTTGCATTGGGAAACAACATAATCTGCATAGTATGTATGTTTCAATTCTAATAATAAACAGGGCGGTTTTGTTCAGCCAGAGTGGAATTCGAGCTTATCATTGCCTTGGTGCTCACTAGCTTTGGGAGGGCAAGATTAATGTGGTTTAGCAGTGACCACATCTATCACCCACATGGGAATGGGTAGACGTGGTCAGGCCAGGATAATGATAAAATTAATGAGCATGAGATTTTAAGTGGGCGCAGTCTGGAGTATTTTGTGCGGAGACAATGCCCAGCGTCACCCTGATTTATGCTAATGCCGGATGCCGGTAACAAATCTGTCCTGATGAGTAAAACAGCCTACTTAGAAATAAAAAAACACAAGAGGTATTGTGTTTTGGTGGTCCACCGTCCACAAGTAAACAAGCTTAACCTTGTGTGGTATATATTTGTGTTATGCATTGAACAATAAAGTGAAGCAGATTTTTTTCAGGGCGTTGTCACTATGGCATATATGGGTTTTAAATAGCTGGAGGCCCAACACACCTAGCTGGGGAGAACACCGCTGTTGGAGCTTTTAATCAATATGACTGGTGTCCTACCAGGAATAAACTGAATATGATTACCCATAAACTTAACTGAACCCAATGCTCACATGCATTAATATTAATTTAGCATAGAGCGATAGTGGTACGAGGATAACGATGGGGTTACCATTAGTTGTAAAAGCTCATGAATATAAATTTCAGATAGAGCTCTCTGAGACCAGAAGATGAGGAGCAGCAGCAGGGAATGAAAAACATATTAAGGTGTTGAGTGTTAGATTGAAGTTGAAACTTTGCAGCACAAATGTTCTTTTGGAGGATTTAATCTTGTTTTGATCGCTCCTCATTTGCCTGAGACTAACATGAAAGGTGTCGTGTTTTTTATTCTACTTGTATGACATGTTCCTTTCCTGCTACAGAATACACACAGTATCTGCTTTCTAAATCACATCCTTTTTGGGTTTGCTTTCATGATGACGCCCCTTAGCTTTGTATTAATTTGTCATGGTACTACAGTTATGTTGCAAACATTCACCCGAGAGAAGTGCACCACCGTCAGTTTGCAGGCTTGATAGCCAATTAGCTGGTCAGCTACACCACATTAAACAGCATAAACTTACCTGCAAATATCACTTCGGTCCATTTATTGTAGACGCTGCTGTGGTCTTTACTCTTCAATACCACTGCTTAAAAGACATTGTCTGTTCATGGCTTTTAAGCTACAGAGCAAGTTTGTTTACTTTGTCTCTCGTTCCCCTGCCAGAGCTCAGCCTGTCAGCTGCTGTCAAAAGCAGACGCTTCTCCGGGGAGAGGAAAGGAGTGTTGGTAGCATTATTTGTGACTGCAAAAAAGGGATGACATAATGTAATTTCAGTGGGACTTTAAGCATGTGAGGCAGAAAACAACAAGCAAAGACACTTATGGTATTGTGAAATGTACTGTTTCATGGTCTGTTCCAGCAAACTTTGCCATTACTGCTACATGAGCTAACATTTGCTATGCTTGATTACGAGTCAGGACAGACATCAGCCTGGTCAAAACCCCATCTACACCTTGGAGTGGGAGAAAAATGTCTGACTACTAAAAGTTGATTCAGGGGGATAAGAGGAAGCGGTTATGTGACCAGACATTCTGATTTATTACCTATATTAGGAGAGTAGCCCTTGACTTGAACTTGTGTGGGAGATCAGGATAAATAAGGGCCCTTTTTAGGGGGTGAACCTGATGTCAGAGAATGTGCACGGTCAATTAAGCCCATAAAGCAGCTTATCTCAGTTTTACTGCCATGGACTGTCCTGCTTTGACTCGCAGCTGGAGAGAAGAGCTCAGAAAAAGTCAGCCACTTTTGTGTTTCTCAATGTGTTGTGTTAGTTCAAATCAGTCAGCTTTGAAAATGATTTTCTGTTTGATTGTTTTGGTGCTGTTTCATCCAGTGTTTGAGTTAGATTGTACTCTTTCTTTCTTTCTTTTATGAGGTTTTTTTTTTTTTTTTTTTCAATTTGTGTTTCTACCTCTGATGGTGAAAGGTTCTTTCTTACCAAGGCATGCTTGCTGTCTTATTTCATTTCTGTTTTTTTTCTATTTCTCTGTGTTTTTTGGCACCATTTAACCCCATATTTGGAAAATATGTTGCCTCTATTCCTTTTAAATGTAGTCTTGTCTTTCACTGAGGTCCGTTGATCTCTTGATGTTTCAGCTGAACAAATTGTGCCCTGAAATAAAGAAACTGATAGCATCCATATTTTCCCTTTCTCTCAAGATCCTGGTGACAGCCGTCCAATGCTTCTCATTGGTGGTTCAGATCGTATTGTCATCACCCACCTAAATGGAACAGGCCTCCAGCCCCTGAGGTCCCTGAGTGTAAATGGAACGCTGGCATTGGATTTCCAGCACAACCAGGAAAGTGTATGCTGGGTTCTGTCTGCAGAGTCCTCTGGGCATCTCCGCTGTGCTGAAACAAGGAATCTGCGAGGATTCACACGGGAGCAGGAAATAAGAACACAACAAAGTTTGCAACGTACGTTTTCAGCTCCTCGTAGTTTTCCTTCTCTTCCCTACCGTTCCTGATAAATGTGAGTGATTATCTGCTGTCAGATGGTGAACACTCTGACCTGCACGACTGGCGGTGCATCTTTTCAGCTGAGACACACATCACCCAGGTTTCTCTCGCACACACATATGCTCACTCTTCTTTCTGCCTCTCTTTTTTTCCTCTCACACTCTAACCTGTGAGCTCTCTGTCCATCCCTTCATTATCCGTGCAATTGAAAGCAAGTTAGACTCAGCGGTTTTGGCCACTCACCTTTCCCCTACAGCCGTACTTCAAACCTGCAGGCAGCACCAACTTAGCTACTTCAAAAGTGCTCTATTCCTCCTTTTACTTGATCTGACTCTGATTCTCACAAATATCAAACATTTTTTACATTAAATATGCGTTATTTTCACTGGCAGCAATTTGTCATTTATAAAGGGTTTGATATATTTTAATATGGGTGCATTACACAACACCTACATCAGAGGTGTCAGGTTGAACTGTCCTTTACAAAAACATAATGCAAACCAGCCACTCAGAGTCAGAATTCTCAGTGGACGTGATGTAATTTAAAGGGGCACCATACCAATTTTACCTTTCAAGATCATCATGATGAGCTTTTGAATGCTCTGCTCTGCCTCTCGGTGGAGCTTTTAAATAAAAAGAAAAAAATCCTGATAATGTCATCAAGGTCATCTCGTCTTGTGCTTGCAGTCTAGATATTTTTAACTGAAACCTTTACAACCTGAGGCCATGGAGTTTAAAAGGTGTGGGCACGTACCCGGTAGGGAGGATCTAACAACATCTATTGAGCTGGACCAGGGACTGACAGATTGAGTTTCACAGCCTCTGCTGCTCTGCTACACAAGAATCTAACCCCTGTTTGTTATTGCAGATGTGGAGCACCTGGCCATTGACTGGCTGACAGGCAACTTCTATTTTGTTGACCGAGTCACAGACAAGATATTTGTCTGTGACCACAGTGGCGACACATGTGTTACTATCCTACAGCTAGACCTGCTGAATCCTAAAGGAATCGCTCTGGATCCTCTCATGGGGTGAGTGTTCTGCAGCCTATATAATCCACCATCTCTGAAAGCCCCGCAAAGCTCATTTATCATCATGCATCTTTTGTTAAAAAAAAAGGAAAAAAAATCACTATGCATAACAATTGACTCGTCTGGTAGAATGTGAGCGAGTTACAATGAAGGGATTTAAATGATTCCCCGTCCTTCAACTCTTTTCTCTTTGAGCTGTGTAATTTGGTGGATAGTGATGCTTCAGACAGCTTCTACTGTCGAGACATTCATTTGTATTCACTGATTTCACCCCACATCCCTCAGTAGAAAATGCCCCTGCAGGACTTTCCATTACAGGATTTTTTTCCTCTGTAGAGATCACAAAAAAGCTGAGCAACTGTGGAGTAAAAAATATCCCCACAGTGAAAACTGAAACATTTACAGCATGTGGTTGACAGTTACATGGATCTCTATGTTGGTGAACTTGCTATGTAGTTTTTCTAGTAGTTTCCTTTAAAAAAAAAAACAAAGTAGATAAATTGCATGTAGCAGCGGTACCTGAATGTTAACCAGTTATCAGTAGCTCAAAGTTTTTTCTGCCCTCCAGTAAACAAGAGGAGGACAGGAGGACAGGCACCAAGCTTAGAGGCAGAGCACATGTTTAATGATACAGATTTTCTGAGAGAGACTTAGAAACCATGATACACTAATAATAATGACGATACACCTTTTCTTTGTAGTGCTGTAGCTCATAGCGCAGTAATGACCTCCAAACATCAAGAACAATGGAAGCACCTTGCTGCTGTGTACCGGCTGTGTTAAACTGCATCATGAGTCGCCCCCCACGCGGCCAAGACGATGTAAACTTTGAATCTTAACAATAATTATTTTCATCATTAAAGTGGAACTGCGTCGCTTCTTTGTGGATTTCCAGTATATAAACTGTACTTTATTCAGCAGCTCGGGTTACCACTGTAAGCCATGGGGTCGAATCAATATAATTAGCTGCTGCTTTCTTAATGACGTGGACAGTTTTGATTTGGTTCGCAGCAGCTCTGAGTTCTCATTAAATGCTGGTCAGCCATTGGAAAGCAATATAGCTTTTGGTAAATAACAGTATACTCATACAGTGTACTTAAAGCTTTTTGACTGCCTCTGAATCACCTCACAAAAGCAAGGCTGATTTTTCTGTGACTCTGTTGTAATTGCACATGACTCGCACACATATAAGTGCCCATTCTGCTGTGTGTATTGAGGGATGATAGTATGGATATAGAGTCTGCTGGCCCACAGGGGAGCTGGACACGCAGGCTGCTGGCTAGATTGACTGTTGAAGACAGAACTTTTCCAAGGCTTCTCCCTGCTTCTAATTGGTGAGACATGGGTACAGCATTTTCTGAAGAAGTGAGCCTGAGAGAGGTCTGTCAGCCTGGAGCAATGGAGTGAAAACAAACAAAATCAGGGAGGTGTTAGATAGCAGCACAGCGTGAGGAACAGCGTTTATAGAAAACGCTCTGGTTTGGCAGTCCATTTTTGTTGTTATTTGATTCTATCTCTGTCTCTCTGCCTTTCTCACTATCAAATAAGACTTTTTATTCTTGCTATAGGAAAACTTTTTGATGGACAACCTTTTCTTTTTTTTTCTTTCAAAAGCTTTTTTGAGGAGTTTGATTGACAGTATTGTTTGTTCATCAATTAGAATTCTCATCAGCATTTCTAAATTTAAGCTACTTGTGAGGTTTTTTTTTTTTGTTTAGTGTGTTTATTCCTGACAGGAATGGATGTACTTTGTTTCTGAAAATCCGATACAGTTATAGAGAGCAAGATCGGTGAAGCCTACAGTAGATGTTGTTAAAAAGTATCTTGGATTCACTGTTGATCAGCCTCTGAGTCAACCCTGTCCCCTTGGAATAATGTCTAAATACTCTTCATTTGTGGCATCATGGGAGAGTCAGATTGATTCATCATCTGGGCACAATTTCATGTCAACCATCCACTAGTTGTTGAGATATTTAAGTCTGGACAAGAAGTGCTGGCAATTGCAGAACCTTTACAATATACAATACAGAGTTATTTGTTGTATTTTTACTGTGAAACGTTTCCTCCTGCATCCAACTACAAACACCTTACAGCTTTCATGCCACTGAAAGAAATAATCATTCACAGTTTGTCAAATTGTATTGGGAAAAACGTATGTAAAGCAGGTGCATCTCAGTCTGAAAACTGCAAATCTGAAAAAAGCAGCTGAAGGAAATTAACTATTTCCTGCCTCTGCTGTTTAAAATGAACAGAAAGCTACTACTAAAAGAAAAATAAGAGCACAACCGGAGAATAATGCCTTTCATTAATTGTCAGTTCGAGTGTCTGTTCAGTCTTGTTTCACTGTAAGGCACATAACCATGTTTCCCTGGTCCCATGCTGTGTGTTTTATCAGGGGTCCTCATTTCCAGAATCCAACATGGATCTCGTTGTAGCTGCAGAATGCACTAGTACAGCATCAGCACCATCCTAATCCCAGAAAGCTATCATTTGTATGCCACGTGGAGGTGCACCTGTTTGGGGAACTGGGTTCCTCGCTGACGCTGACAGTTTTTCAGCGCAGCCTGGTCTCGGGTTCAAAGGGCAGCCCATCTCTCCCCTGACTTGACTTTTAAGATTAAGTCGGCTTCCCGTCGCTCTCTGGCTGGCTCGTTATCATTGGACGCTGTTGGAGCTCCGTCCTCACAGAGCCACAGCAAGACAGCGTGGCAAGCCTTCCATGTTAATTACTGTGTGTGCAGACTTGAGCAGTTTTCAGTACTTAAAGTAGCAGTCCGTAATGTCTTTCAGTTAAAGGACATTTCAGTTATTTGTCTGATGTTATTCAGTCCCTATTGTACGGACCAAATTAGACCACATGTAACACCTGTTTTCTCAGTATCAGTCTTATATTCGTCTGGCTCCCTGTGTCTTTTGGAATTGATTTTCAAGCCTCACTCTTGGTTTTTGAGCTACTAAATGGTTTGGCTCCTCTGTGCATCACACATTGTCTATCATTTTATGTCTGCTCACATATCCCGAGGTCCTCTGCAGCATGTCTTCTAAATGTCCCCAAAATTACCACAAAGGAAATGGGAAATGCTGCTTTTATTGTGTTTGCCTCCAGGTTATGGAGCTTCTATGTATCAGAGAGGCAGCCTCACTTGGAGGCATATAAAAACATTCTGATGCTGTTTTTATGCCTTTGCACTGGCAACAGTGGCCAATGGCATTGTGTTTTTGGGTTGTCCATATGTATGTACGCTAATTTAAATACATATATATCTGAGATGTATATCTGCGATGTTCATCCCATTATAGTGAAGGTGATATCTCAGCAATGGCTTGAAGGAATATCTTCAAATTTGAAGTGATTAGGTTGTCAAGACGGTCAAAGGTCAACATCATTGTAACGGCATGTCCCATTTTCGTCAACGCAATATCTCAAGAAGACCTGGAGGGAATTTCATTACGTCTGGTACAAACGTCCACAGGATGAACCAATTAGATTTTGATGGTCAAAGGTCACTGTGGCCACTCAAAGCACAATTTTGGCCACAACTCAAGAATTTATTTGTTAATTATGGCAAAACTATCATAGGTTAAAATGATGAAGTGATGACATTTTCTATCCAAAAGGTCAAAGGTCAACTTTACTGTGACATCATTATGTAATGCAAAAAACACTTTTCTGGCCATTCTTGGTCAAAGGTCACTGTGACCAACCAAAACACATTTTAAGCCATAATTCAATGATTCATCCGCTAATTATGACAAAACATCACACAGACATCTCATGTTAAATCGATGAAGTGATGACATTTTATGTCCAAAAGGGCAAAGCTCAACTTCACTGTGACATCATCATGTTCCGCAAAAACACTTTTCTGGTTATTTTTTAAATACCGTATTTTAGGAATACATCCGGATTAATTTTAATGCCGACTTAAATTAAATTCATTATGATGGTAACGTGACAGACAAATAAAGAGAGCATTTTTATGTCACCATGAAATACATCAGTTAGTAAGGCAGCTGCTCAGGTGCTGTTGTTTATGATTGTAGGGTATAGCTTTTAGCTCGTTCGCTTGCTAGGCTGAAACTCCTGCTGCTGCTTTAAAAGAACTTGCAATCAGCTGAAACATCAGTGTTTCCCATACCATTTACCACACTACACTATTCATGTCAGCACCTCCTCACAAAGCATATGAACCACACCTACGGCATCAACCGACTCGACAGGCACACTCTTACACACACACACACACACACACACACACACACACACACACATTCTCCTGCGTATACCAGCACCTGCATTTACACACACACACACGGTCTCTCTCTTTTTCACACACAGACACAAATCCTCACCGTGCTGTGCAGGTGTTGTCCTGATAACACAGGAAATGGAACGGCTGCATTGGAAAAAAAAAAAGTATTTAATATTTCATCTTCTCTTTTTTTGGCAACGAAAATGAAGATACTTTGTTTTTCACCAAGAACCTTGTATTTTGGTATAGTCACAGTTAGTGCTTGTCAGTGAAATTAACACCAGAGAAACCTTGAAATCAAGCAAATTGTGATCACTAGGGGGCAATGCATTACAAAGTTCTGCTACATTTGGCAGTAACTAGAAATTACAAATATAATTATTTATTAACACTGTGGCAAAGCTGGTTGAACATGTACATCCAGCGTGTGTGAGTCTTATACGTACAAAGAGAAAATGGTTACAGTGATAATATTTGACAGCTGTCTTGTCTCACACTGCCACAGCAACGCTAAAATAATAGCAACAATAATGGCAGCTCATACCAGTGACTACACTTTTCAGATTGAGTTTTATCATGTTGAACAAATGAGACATAGCACTACCTCGAGCAGTAATGAGTATTTTAAATTCATACTTTGTGCTTAGGTGAAGCATACTTCCTCCATCACCATTACTGTTAGTGTCTCTAAGCACTAACCGTTGTCCACCTCAAGCAGAAACAGAGCTTGCGCCATTGTATGAATGTTAGACAAGTATTCTCTTTTGGCTCTGGTTTGGATAACCAGCCCCCGAGGAAAAAGAAAATCCAGGCCTTTAGATGGCTACATGCCCAAATTTCTGCCCTGTTCACTTCTTATATGATTTTATTTGATTTTGTGCTGGGCAGGTACAGCACACAGTTGAATGGGCTGAAAGCAACATGTCAGCTCCAACAGTTTTCTTTCTTTTTGCTTTTTCAATGTCAGGTCATTGGAGTAATTTGAAAGATAATGTAATTATACCACGTACTTCCTCTACACATCTGGCCTTGGTTGTAAATAAAAAGGTTACTGGTTGTCTGAGACATTTGTAGCAGGCCTGCAGCAGGTGCGCAGCTACAAGTGAGGGGAACGCAGGCACCAATACGTGATCATAATTGATCACGAATTTTATTTCTTTCATTAAATCAGAGTGTGCTGCTCTGAACTTTTGATGCTGCGAAACACTTCATGTATGTTGATTAGAACAAGGGTCACCAAAGTGTCCGTGATCGAGGCCAATGGCATCACTGTAAAGCTCCCTTAATGTACATGACATCATAGCAATTTATGGTAAAGTTCAGAATCAGTTATGTTTTCATAAAAAAGACCATTTTCTAAGCCCTGTCTCCCTTAGCTACTGTTGCTATGCCAGTCAGTCTCTGGTTTCACACAGAACATAATGCAGTTAACAATGCACATTTACCACTCACAAGTCTTGGTCATTTCTGAAACAATGGCTCCTTGATTTCATAAACAAGAAGACAACAGACCTGACAACCCTCCCATTTTTCTCAGGATTCTCCCTTGTTTTACCCGTCTTAGCTGCTTTCCCCCGATTTAAATGTTATCCAGTAAATCCCATATTCCTATCCCTTTTAAATAAAAAAAGGTCAGCTATAATGTTGATGGGAGACTTGACATGTTTGATGTGTTTGCTGCATTTCCATCCAGTAGAGCAGGTGCCAGTATGTAGCACATTAGCTGTAACACCAATTGAGAAGGAGTCTCTCAAATGGCACTTGCCAGTAAAACAAGAAGATGAACAAATACAAGAGGGACAAAGGTAAAAGGGATGCAATACCTGCCAAGATGGCTCGAAGATTATACAAGTATGACCGAATGGGTGGAGGCTTACATGTACTTAATGAAGAGCAACGTCAGTCAAAGTCATGTTTTTTGTAAAATATGCATAAGTGGACCCAAGAGGTGCAGAAACATGCTCCACCATTGACTGCATTTATTTCTCTGCCGTCCATTTTCATAATCACCCCCCTTACCAATTGTCTCACTCAGAATCACAACTGAAGCATAATGCGTAAGTGATGTCCCTCAAGTTATGCATTGATAGACTACGGGCTGAATTTATATACCCTTTTGTGTTTTCATTTGTATACTCATTTGTGTAACTCAGGGATGTTCACAGCATTTCACTTTCAACCAGGTATCTGATTCTGACCACTTAACTGTAGTCACTTAATGTAGGAACAAGTTATTTTAAAGCAAGCAGTTGCCTAGTGCCGATTTTAGGATTCACTGTGTGTACCCTTGTCTAAATGTGGTAAGGGTGGTGGGACAGCCCAGGGAAGAGGTGTCAGAAAATTTCCCTTCGGTGAGGGTTGCCAACACGCTGTCATGCTGCCTGAACTAATCTCATGCCAAATAAGAGGAGGCCTCAAATCTGCTCCTTCATGACTCCTGCTTTCTGTGCACACAGGACAATGTCTGAACATCAGGCTTTAGGAGACAGAGGTGCACACACATACCGCTCCAAAATCAAAAAACGCCCTTCATGTAGGCTGGGTAGTTTCGCCTCACTTTGCGCTTCAATTTCACATCTATGACAAATTGAAATGTTCGATTAAAACAGGTTAGGTTAGATGAATTATTCTCACCAACAATGTCTCCTCCGTCCACTGAATGTAATCTGCGTTTTGCCAAAACATGGATTGTTGTGTTGTAGTGGGCTGTATTACATTGAGAAAATGCCCAAGGAGTGTGTGTTAAAGGAGGCAAGAATGTGTTTGAAATCATAATAAAAATCATAATAATTTGATGGATAATGCTAATAATTAGTGCTTATTCATTCATTTATACTGCAATATTTATTGATCGACATGTGACCTTAGACTCATTCAAAGATTTAATTGCTCAGACCCACTGACCCTTGAACATCCCCCGCTGACATCTGAATGGGCAGCAGACAGGCTTGACAGGCCAGTGTCTAATGAATGCATCATTCTGCATTGGTATTTATTCTAGCTCGTCTTTATCAGACAGTACATTGGTTAATAGCTTCATTTAGCTGCCAAGGTGTCAGACGAATTGCCTTTGTAGTCTTATCAGTAAATATGTGTGAAAGCACGTCTGACATAATCAATAAGAAGAAAAATGATAAATACAAACAAAATACTTCAGCTAAGAGCTGTTTCCCTTTCTTCTATATCTGGACAGGCTTTCCAGTTTAATCAAGTCTAATTCGTTTGTTGTCTGGACAAAATTATTCTGCGGGATCCACTGTCTCTGCACATTGTGTTTTGCTCCATTTACTTTTCATACAGTTTTACTGTTTGTAGATGAAGCTGCTTGCCTCCAGATTCTCCCAAGAGTCACATTTTTCAAAGCTCCGTTCACCCCTGTCCTCCTGACTCCACATTTCAGCAACAGAATGTAGCCATAAATTCACTAGTATGCAGCAAAATGGTCTCTGAAATGAAAGATTTTCTGGGCAAAATACCCTGGTTATGTTTTGTCTCCTGATTTTGGCTGTGATGTCTGGAGATGGCAAGCGTGTTGATCAACCATATTTATTCATCATTGATCATGATTATTGACTTGACTTTTCTTCTACAGAGGCTTTAAAATTGTGAATGTAGCTGCAGAATGTTTCAAACAAATTTCTTTGGGGTTGAGTAGCAATGACCACGACCCCTCCAGTGAGTAATGCAGGCTGAAGGAGGGGTTGCAGTGAATTGTTGCAGAGTAATACAAATGTGTACCTGCTGAACAAAAACAGCATATACCAGCCTAAAATGGCTGCTGGTCTTAACTGGTGTTATGCTGGTTTACTAGGCTCTGTGAGCCGGTAAAGCTGGACTTGCTGGTTTGTCAGTATGGTTGGCTGGCATGGTATGGCTGCCACCCAGTCATGCTAAGCTGGTGTCTGCTGGTCAAGATGATTGGGCAGCCGACTGACTGGACTGACCAGCAAAGCCCAGCTGATAAGATGGTCAAGCTGGTTAAGATGTTTGGAGGCCACTCAGTTAGATTGTCCAGACTGGACTGCAGCAAAAGCCAAGCAAGACTTGTAATAGACTCTGTTCCCCATGAAGAGGGAAAAAGCAGGTTGAGAAAATGAATTAACACAATATTTTTTAGAGGATTTACAGTCCCAGAGCCTGTGATCAATTCACCCCACGAAGAACAATGAAACATGTAAAAAATAAACAGGTGTTTCCCCAGATTTAGTTTCATAGTTTATGCAGAAGAGAAGTTAATACCCTTAGTTTAGCACATTAGATTTAAAGTTGCACAGTGTGGTTTTGGTAACACAACCAAGAACTTTTTTTTCCTGAACAACACAAATGTAGACTTGGCATACGTATGTGTTGGAAATTTTGCCAATTAGCTTAGGGGAGGAAAAAAACATTTTTTTTCCCATGATAACTGATTTCACATTCAAGCAAAATAATTAGTCGAATTTGTTGGAAATGTGTCTCTGTCATGTTTCCAAATATGACTGTACTTCATGCTGCTGATTCTCAGTAAAACCGTATTTGGACATTATGGTTTCTTTGAGGACTAAAGATACTATGTGGGAACCATCAGTTCATATATGTATTTACATATAAGGTATATACAGTCAGTGAGAGAAAAAGGAAAACATGGGATCAATTTGGTATTCCCTATTACAGGCCAGTTTGGATCTACTTGATTTGATCTACAAAAATAGTGCTCAAGTATTTCACTTCTTTATGATGAAGCAATGACAAAACTGAAATAAGCAATAATCAGCAAACTGGAAAATTTTCCACATTTTTATGCATAATTGATATTACTCAACATTTAACTAGGTGATAGAATCACACTCTTTAAGTAATGAGCTGGAGTTTGAGTGGTGCCTCTCATCTTAATTTCTATTTAACGAACTGAAACAGGATTTAACAGCAGTTGGTCATGATGTGACTGTGCATTCACGTGTAGAAGGAATTTTGAGTCACGAATCATCATGGCTGTTTAAACCCTGAATTTTATAATACTGTTAACACTAGTACACAATAGGAGAAACGCCTGTATGGGTACATGTGCCCCCTAGCAGGCACACATACACTCTCACACAACATATGGACTGTGAAAGAATCTTCTTCTTTATGCCTGAAATATTCATACACACAGCACACTGTTTGCCATACAATATCCTGGAGGTGATAAAAATGATGCCAGTCGTGAGGATTTCTAACGTGTATAATTAGAAAAAAATCCCGTTTAGTCCAATTTTCTAAGTCTCCATAGTGAATGGTTGAATTTCCGAGTGTCAATGAATGCACCTCGAATTCGCTGTCCAACCGACGGTTGTTCCGCTGTCGTACCATCAGGTAGGTAAATACGTTACTTCATGGATAAAACTGACATTGAAATTGGCACGTTAACAGACATGAAGATTACACATTAAAGAAAATACAATATCTATGTTACATTACTATTCCTAGAATGTCAGCTGAACTGACAACAAAATAAAGTTCAAAGTTGTTTTCCGGCAAATACGAAACGTGTCTGTAAAGCTTGAAAATGGAAAAGGTGGCCATGTTTTTAATAGCACTTAGCTATCGGCTAGATACTAGCTAATCCTCATATCCACGTAAGAATAAGTTTTTAAGGCCTAAATCCTAACTCAATTGCATGTGTGTGTCTTAGTGTTTCCCTAGTTTTAGCTGTTAGCCAGCATTAAGCCAGGTAAAGTAAATGTAACTGTCTTTCTGCCCTAAGCTTAATTAATAAACTAGCTTACACAGGTGGTTGTAGTGGACATTTGTTAGCTGCGCTCTCAAGGTTGTTGGTTATGTGTCAACTTTTGCTCATGTAGTGTGTTATGTGGATTCAAGTGTGCAGAATAGAAATATTTACGGGGTTTATGTTCATTCTTTGACACTTGTGGGTAAAAATTGTGATACCTGTTACAGTTAAGATTGAGCAGATTTGCCAGCTGTGTAACTCACACACACACACACACACACACACACACACACACACACACACACAAGCAGAGGGAGAGAGATAAGACAAAGGTAACATCTTGTTTCCTCTGCTTGACAAAGTTCCAGAAGCTGCGCCTGTTTGGTGAGTAAATGAACATCTGAACTGAAATTGACAGTATCGCTTGACTGTGGATAACTGTCCAGCTCCCTTAGATTTAAAAATCCCCCCCTAAAGGGATTTCAGTGTAAGAGATGAGGGACGACTTTCACACTCACTGTTCCATGGAAAAAATGCATCCCAGAGTTGAGCCGAGGCTAATATGAGGGTTCAGCAGTTTGGATTAAACAAATCAAGTGGGCACCTTCCAAAGTTATATTTAATCATAAGTCATTATGGTCTACAGGTAGTGTTCTTTACTCCAAAGCTACCAGAATGTCAAAATTGTGTTACCGCGCTGTGTTACTGCGCTGTTGTGAATCAGCAGCCTGTTGTGTAAGGCCTTATTATAGGTGGAAATATCAAACACTTAATTTTTCTGTGTTGTCTTTCAGGCTGTTTCCATTGGTGGCGGCAGGGGCAGGATGTTGTCATGGGGAGAAATTGAGAGGAGGAAGAGGAGCGTGAAGCAGATACATAACGAAAAAATCAATTTTGTTAAAAAAAATCAAAACATTGAGTTTATTTTCGGGGGTCTTAAGTTTTGTCATGAATATGAATTTATTTTAAACTTCAAGCACCGCTATGGTTTCTGTTTTTAGATTATTATATAAGTATTGTTACTATTGTCATAAATGGCTCGTTGTTACTTTCATCCTAGTTTATATTGTTATATAATGTGTGAATTGTAGTTATTGTTTAACTAAATAAAACATATGAATGGTTATACTCAAATTGCTTCATCTTTAACAGATTTTCTTCACTTCCATGTACTTTGTTTCAGTAGTTACTTGTTCATGATGTGCTGTGGGTAGCTGGCTGAAATTCACTATGATCATCCATCCTCATCGCTGAATACATGCCAGCCTTCACCAGCTAACTGCAGTATATCACTATAGGCTGGTTACCAGCATGACCAACACAGACACCAGCTTAAACCAGCAGGTCACCAGCAAAAACCAGCCACATAGGGTGGTTACCAGCATGACCAGCACAAATGCAGTTTAAACCACCACCAGTATACACCAGCAAAAAAAAAAAAAAAAAAAAACATGGGCTGGGCTGGATGCCAGCAAGTTGACCAGTTTGCCAGTCTATTTCAGCAGGGTAGGGAGTAAGTATGTCTGTCCATGTTGTGCTTGTAATTTACTCATGTGGATGAAATAAGAACAAAGCAGAGAATGAGACTGCTCTCTCAACAAAGCAGACATTATGCTTTACAGAATTTAATCATGTAAACACTCCCACTCTGCAGAATGCTCTTCTTCACTGACTATGGGAACGTGGCCAAGGTGGAGCGCTGCAACATGGACGGCACCAACCGGACTCGGCTGGTGGATTATACGATTGAGCAGCCTACTGCTGTGGCATTGGACGTGGTCAAGAAGCTGGTGTACTGGGCAGACGCCTACCTGGATTACATCGATGTGGTGGATTACCATGGCAGGAACAGGCACAACATTATCCATGGGAACCAAGTGAGTGTTGTATTTCACTGTAAGCGGTGCTTTTTGTCTTTCATGGCCTCCACATCATAAGCACTTTCTCCCTCTTCATTTGAGAGACTCCAAATTATTACATGAGAGGAGCTTTTTTGGTTAATTTTCTCATTTAGGGCACCAAGCATTATCACTGCAAGACAGGTGGAGTATTCACTGCTTGTTGTTGTAATTCGCTCTTCATTTTCATATAAAATGTATTTTGAATGGGGAATAGATGGTTTATTAAATTGACGGAATTTAACCACGTGTGGCTGTCTTCCAAATGAGCGTATCAATATCCACTGTCCTGTAGTACACTTTTGAGGCCTTTCATCACAGATTATGACTATTCATGAAAACACCCTTTCAAGCAACTTAGACTAGATTTATGAGGGGGAAAAAAACATACATTTCAAGCACCTTATTGTGTATGCAGGTGTTCTTTGCATAATATTGCCTCCTCCATTAGTCTTTGGCCTCGTCAAACAGAGGATCTTCACCTTTTTGTCAGTGTCATTTTCCAAATAAAGTTTCTTGATCTGCAATCTGTATATTTCAGTCATTTTCCCCCATTTTTTTCATAGTTTCCTCACAGTAAGACAAAAAAGTGAAAATGAATAAATAAATATGAAATTTCAACTCTCAAAATATCCTCTGTATATATTTGCTATTGTGGTCGGGATAAAAAAAATCTGATTGGCTGGAGAACTGGATTGATCCTACCTAATGTGACTGTTGTAGTCCTTGTTGAGTACTGCTCAGGAATAATTTTAGGCAAAGTGAAGATGACCTTCACTTTGCTATGATTGCTACACAGTGTAGTGGAAAAACAAGAATTCAGTCGTTTCAGCTTAATTAAACTTCTTGTGTTAATTGTGTACCACAATGATGCTTTTCTATTTTTCCTCTTATGAGGTTGATCCTGTCATCATATTCAATCCAGCTGGTGCACAAATTAAATATGCTGTCGGTAAAGTTAGGAAGTAGCAAGTACAGTCTATGCACACCCTGTATGTAGTATATGTGAGGTTGCTTTGAATGTTCTCTTATAAAAGCACTGTGCCAGGGCCACATTCCATTGGGAGAGATGGTTGAGTGGTTGTAATTTACTTATTTTTTCCGATGCATGTTTCTTGGTGCCCTTGATGCTAAAGTGTGACCCAGTGAGCTTAGGTGTGCTTCCTGTGAACACAGCTCATCTGGCCATGTCGCTTTGTGTGTCAGCCTGCTAAATGTAGCATGGAGGCTGTGGTGTCAGGGCCAGCACTGTCCCTGTGGAGTTCAGCTTTCGACCCCATGTGGGCTGCCAAATGTATAGACAGGCCTACCACCTGCTCCCACCTCCCTCATCCTTCCTGTATGATTAAAGATAAAAATCCTCTCATTAATTTATTTTTGTTTTTGTTTTCTTTGTATCCCTCTTGAGGTTTTACTTATTTTTGGCTTCAGGGATGATGTAAAATAACACCATGGATCCTCTTGTTTTTTAGGTGTCGTACATTTATGCATTAGCTGTGTTTGAGGACTACCTCTATGCTACCCACTCTGACCCTTCCAAAGGGAGTTCCTCTGTGGAACTGCTACAGATCCACAGGTTCAACATCTCAGCGGAGAGCAGGACACTAGCCAGCCTGGGGAACACTCGAAGACTCCGTGTTTACCACAAACTCACTCAACCAAGAGGTAAAGGACATTTTCTATGCAGGTTAACACGCAAGTATGTGTCAGAATGTCCCTCCATCTTGTGACTAACAAATTGGAGTCTGTGTTTGTACAAAAAGAGGATGCTTCATTGGCTTCTAATGATTTCTCTGTCATTTCTGATTTTGTCAACAGTCAGGAGTCATGCATGTGAAACACTTTCATATGGAAAGCCAGGTGGATGTTCCCATATCTGCCTTCTGAGTGGCAGCTACAAGTCCAGAACCTGCCGCTGTCGTACTGGCTACAGCCTGGGCTCTGATGGACTGTCCTGTAAAAGTCAGTGCTCTTTTTTTGCCTTGGTTGTAAATACGTTGTGTGTGTTTGACTATGTATTCTTTTCATTGAAAGGATTGTCACTGGCAATGCCTCCTGTTCTTCATGAACAAGAATCCTGACTTATGACTTATACCTGAAAAGGATGTTTTGCATCAGTGCTGTTTTTGATATTGACATGCGCCTGTAAAGGTCATGTATCACACTAGAGCCGAGGGTGTTCCACACATGCTTCAGCTGTAGAGTGACAGTGATAAAGATGAGCACTGGTAGACACAGACCCATTTGAAAGTGACATTCTACTATCGACCTGTCCCGAGCCTGATGGATTATTGCCATAATGAGGTTTTAAGTTTGTCTGCATTTGTTGGTTGGTCTGATCAATTGCTGGACATTGTGTAGTTGACAATAAAAGCAGAAGATCAAATTGATGACACAATCTGAGGGCCCACCACTTTTCGATCGGGGTAACGAAGCATTGGGAGGCTTGGCATGACACATTTGATTTATTCCCCTCTCATAGATGTTCTGATGACACCAGCTATCTTTCTCTTGCTCGCGCTTTCCTCTCCCTAAGCATAATGAGATTTGGCGCTAAATGGTAGTGCTTCTTCATACAGCAGTCACTGTGGGGTTTGATATCTGGGTCTCTTGCAATGCTTAATTGTCTCCTGGGTAGTTGGTCTCTCCCTCACAAAATGATAAATTGAAGTGAGGCATGTGTGGTCCTCACCCCCAGCATCCCAGTCTCTTGGGTAGGGGCTTAGAGCGAGGAGAGGTCTACTTCTCTCACTGGAAGCCCTCCTTCATTTCTCCGCTTGCATCTCGAGAGGATCCCAAAGGGCTCGAGAACATACAACCCCCTGAGCGGCTGGCGGGCCGCCGAGGAGTTGCCTCAGCTTTCTAGGCCTTCTGTTTGCCTTTCTACCCAGACACCATGTTATTTTAGATCAGAAGCAGTGTTCACAGCCAAGGTAAGTATTGCCATTGTATGTTTGCTCAAGCATTTTCCTTTTCCTACTGTCAAGGCAGCTTTGTAGCAGGAGAATGATTGAAAGTGGAGAGTATAGTCATTGGCACTGATTACTGGCTCCATTTAAGTGAATGGATGGCCCTGGCTCTGGCTCACATATAAGAACAATGTGGCCGGTAAGAGGGTTTAATGCTGGGATCAGCCTTGATGAATTAGACCAATTAATTGACAATCATAGTAAAAAAGGGTCCGTCCTTTCTTGCTTTGTAGAACCCAAAAATGATCTCTTCCTGTTCTACGGTAAGGGACGTCCCGGCGTCATCCGAGGCCTAGATATGAATGTCAAGTCCAGCGATGAGCACATGGAGCCAATCGAGGACCTGGTCAACCCTCGAGCCATCGACTACCATGCAGAACTGGGACACATTTACTTTGCTGACACCACCAGTTTCCTGATTGGGAGGCAGAAAATAGATGGAAACAGCCGAGAAACAATACTCAAAGATGGTGGGTCTAAATGGTTTTTCTTTTACTAACTGAAGATTTCCCTAGAATAGATGAAGCTGACTATAGGTAGTATTTTATATTTGCAGTTCTTTTCTGACGTTAATGTAAGGTAAAAGCCATTTCACATGCATTTTATCTCTTTTAAAGAGGTTTTTCTAGTCTGCCAAAAGAATGCTCCATAGACAGTTCTCAGTTTTTTATAATTAAAAACATTTCACCAGGAATAAAGAACCCTAGATTTCATTGTTAAAAAATAGTTCATTACCGCTGAGTGACAACAACAAAAGGTCTTACCAAACAATGTTTCATTGCCTGAGTGATTAAATAAACAAAGGAACAGCAAAAGAAAAAATATTTGGAATGTGATTTTACTAATATTAATTCCTTGATGATTACATTCATAGTAATTTCCCTTTGTGGCTCCATGGGCAACATAAACAGATGTTGCTGTTTGTACAACCAATCAAAGTCATTGTACTTTTCATAGGACTTTATGCACATCTTAGAAATATTAAAATGAGATAATGTATTTCTAATAATGTATTTGGTGATTCTGTTGAATCCTGTGCTGCTGATTCTGTTGTAGAACTGGACAATGTTGAAGGAATCTCTGTGGACTGGATTGGAAATAACTTATATTGGACCAACGATGGCTACAGGAAGACAATTAGCGTTGCCAGACTGGAGAGCGCCTCCCAGACCCGGAAGACTCTATTGGAAGGGAATATGTCACACCCCCGGGCCATTGTGGTTGATCCTCTTAACAGGTCTGGAAGAAATATAATGTGATTGTGTTGTATGAAAGAGACACTTAAAATTCTCCGTCAGTAGCCACTAGCTGTTTCAAGCAAATCTAAAATTTATATGATCTCACTTTAGCTCACCAGTTTGTTGCATAGAAGGTCAATTACCATCAGATCCTGCATCTAGTTAAATCCTGCCTAAATTAAAGTGTTAAATGAGGGTATCTGTTTACTTCTCTGAAAGTGATTTAGTGATCATTTTGGATAAGTGTTGGCTCTGGTACTAAGCTCTGTTGGTGTGGTGAGTGTATGGGCTTTGCAGAACTGGACCAGTGCAGCACTACAGATACATGTATGTGTCTGTCTGTTTTTTTGTAATGTGTCGTAATCGGCATGGGTTTGATAGAACTGACATCTGGAAGCAGAATTATTTAAAAAGATTTTCACCGAACAAATTAAGATTAAACGTAAATCCTTAAAAAGCTGTAAAATATATGCCGTGTCAGTTTGTTTTTGCATCTCTTTTTGCCTCAGGTGCCAATGCAGGGATTTAATCAGTTTTTTTACAGTCAGCTTTTAAGCACAACCAATGTAGTCTATGAACCGTGAAGCAGGAGAGAAGTTATTTGAAGGGAGAATACGTCTGTGGAGTGCCATGGGATGATTCATGGTATCCAGATTTCTGAAAGCATCTGACAGGCGCCGCTTGCCTTGTTGTTGTTGTAAATACATAAAGTACATATGGGGTATATGGTTCTAGTTAGCAGAGACCACTGTTCCTTTTTGTAGATTATATATCACTTTGCTTCAGATGTTAATCCTGAAGATCATCTGCTTCAGCACACATCTGCTCTGACTGATGATCGCATCATGCGCCTTTCAGACGAAAATGTGTAAATGTGGGGGGCATGTTCTGCTACCCCCAAGTAAACCAGCATGTTTAAAATGAGATAACAGCTGTTGTTTTAATGAGAACAGGGTTGTGGGAGTTTTTTTGATGAATAAGATGGTGCCTCACCTTGGTGCTTGAACCTAAAATGCAGCTACCAGTCCTTTCTCTGTAGTCCTCATGCATCATCTCCTTTACATTCCTGTATGAATTTAAATATGGAGAACCCCACCAGCAGAGATGGTATTTTGAGGAGATGCCACAAAACTCAAATTCATTGAGTGTCTTAAGGATCTTAAGGATTAACACTTTAAGGCTTAAATCGTATTAGCACACACCAAATCCGTAACAGTCAGAGATTAGTTTTCAAGCCTCAAGAGGGTTGTTCCAAACATTTTGCCATACACAGCTGTTTCCCTGTTCCACCAAACCAAACCTTCAAACTTACTCTTACTTGGTTTTCATTCATTTTCCTTCCTCTTGTCTTTATATTTATCAATACTTTACTGTATAGGTCCTGAATTACAGCCACATGCTGCACATATTGCATTGGATTTGAGGAAATTGACCCTGATCACACTGATTAAAAACATGCTGATTTATATCAAATCTGTGCCCATTCCTCGTAAGTGAAAAAGAAAATGAAATGACCGTGCTGCGAATGCAGCCTTGAACTTTTGAGACAAATGAGGAAATAACACGCAGGCTTTTTTTCCAATTTCAGCCCTGACAGATACACTGTAGCACCTATGTTGGGTGTGGGGAATATCATGTCATGTTTTTGTATAAGGATTAATAACGCTCACTTCAACCCTCCCACTGATAGCACAAATGATTAGAAAAGCTAGTTTTGGGCTTCTAAGCGAACAGTCAGCCAGAACTCGACAGTCCTTTGATCTCTATCTGCTCTGCTGGAAGGGTCTCTTCACGTAAAGTGGATGCCCCTCTCCAACTGATTTCTTGACTGCGTTCTCGCTACCTTATTTTCTGCTCTGTTTGCCACTTCTAGTCTGTGTTGACATGATAAGGACTACTAGTGTCAACTTAACAGTGTCATTGCCTACCTCTCTATGACCCCCTTTACACCTGGTATTAAAATGTGGTCTGAATCTGGACATGTTATGAGGATAAGGAAAAACACATTAATGCAAGGTGTAAATGTGTCGCCACCGGATTTGCCTGACCATGTCTGGAGGTAGTCTGGCTCGCACTGTGTTCGGGTCTTAGGTAGGAGTAAATGCAATCTGTTCATGCTGGCATCCGTACACAACCAAACACTGACACAGATATTTGTTTTTAGCCAACATGAAAAATAGGTTGTTGAGTGAGCAAGCGAGAAGGCTGAAAGAGACGCGCCTCTAATAACTGATTAGAAGTCTATTCTGTGTCATGGAAGTGCAGAAAGTTGCGTTACTCAACAGAAATGCATGAAGAATGAAAGCAATATGGATGGGAAATGAATGATTTTGAATAGGAAATAATCGTGTATGCATTGCATTCATCTGTGCAGCTGATCAGCTGTTAAGAAGGCACTTAATTTATGTCGTCTTTATACATTAATTTACGTCGTTTTATACAAAGAAGCGAATAACTTAATGTATTTCATTTGCAGAATATACGAGAAGGGACAAATATTGAAGAATTTTTTGTAGACTGTTACACAAAGTTTATAGAGTTTTCTCTAACTTAGCAACTGACAAAATTCCATGTTTGTTTAAGGCTTTTAATTACAGCGATCCGATCTCAGTGAGGTTAACAAGAAAGCATTAAAAATACCAGGTGTAAACACAAAGATGAGATCAGATCGTTTATTATCCGGATAGTGACAGTGATCCCGTTTTAATACCAGGTGTAAATGGGGTTTAGCCTAACTGCTGAGAATCTCATACAGTTGTACGAGAGCGTTTACATATGTAACTCATTGTCACTTATTTTCATAGACAGCTGTGTAGCAACTTTAATGCATGGGATTTTAACCAGCTTTTGCAATTCATTGTTTGTCTTTAAGTTTATTTTCACCATTCCCATTTGCCAATGTTATGTTTATTTCTAAAATACATTTCATGATCAGTACGTGTGTACACGCTCTGAAGGTAGAATAACAGATCACATTAAATGAAAATAGGGCTGAATCTAAAGATGAGTTTTGTTATCTTTTAATCTGCTGATTCATTGATAATGGTTTGGTAGGTACCCAGAGTCCAAGGTGATGCTCTCAAACATCTTTTCATCCAGCCAACACTCCAAAACCCAAAGATATTCAGATTACCAAGCTGCAACCTTTAAATTTTTCCCAATTATGCGAAAAAATTACTTAAACAATTAATCGATTATCGGGATTGTAGCTGAAAGAATAATATGGAACATGAGTAATTATCACACATTGGTTCTCTACAATAGAATAAAAGACATTTTTACATTTTTCTTATTGTGATGCATGGTGTCCGTCAGTCCATTTTACAAACTGTGTACGTCAGTGTGCATCTGCATGCATGTGCTGAGGATTGCTGAATATTTCAAGAGCTCATAAAGATGACTATATGACAGAGGGAGTCTTCATTCACCTCCATATCCCATTCTGTTTCATCTTCCCGTAGCCAGCCCTCTATCATTGATGAGAAACAGGGGGCCACATGGCTCAGTCAGCAACACTCAAACAGAGCAAATCCCCTGGGCATGGTTACCAGAGAACAGATCACGTCAAATCGTTGACCCAATCACATTTCAAATACCACAGCCCACTGAGACTTGCAGTCTCGGAATACACGAGACACACTGAAAACTTTTTTTTTTTAGTGGGGAATATGAGACTTCAAACTTTGCCTTGATGTGCAGTCAAGCAGCACTTAAACTTGATAAGCCTGAATAATTTCTGAGGCTGTGACGCACTCTCTTTTGATTGCCATGGCTGTTTGATTATTTGGTTTTACATATGGGGAATATGGATTCCAGAGTGTTTCCATTTCAGTCGGGGACAGTCTTGTCATGATGTTAAACCCAGTCTTCTGGACTAATGGTTATACAGTTGTATTTGGCAGAATGGGTTGTATTCAATATAATGTTCGCTGTATGAATCAAAGCAGCATGTGAAATATTCAATGGGGAGCACAGTCATGCTTTCCCATGGATGTACAGAACAGAACCCACAAGACACATTTCCCTGTGAGATGGAATAAATCACTTTGAGAGAAGCCCGCAAACAGCTGCTGTCAATTGTGTAAGAAGTCAAAGTGTGAGGATGCTGATGAAGGAACCAACAACCGGAACTGTCTAACATCAGTGTCAAAAAGTAAGGGCGCATATGAATGAAGACAACTGAAATGAATTAAGTTTGAACATGGGATGTCATCAGTGTTTTGGTCTGGTGGTGATCTATTGACTTGCATGACTTGCAGGTGCTGCCTGAACTAAAGCAAATCCTTATTATGTGTGCAATAATTGTGTGTATCTGTATGTATGATAGCTGGATGTACTGGACAGACTGGGAAGAGGACGAGGTCAATGACAGCATAGGGCGTATAGAGAAAGCCTGGATGGATGGATCCAACCGCCGCATTTTCGTCACCTCCAACATGCTGTGGCCCAACGGTCTAACACTGGACCACAGCACCAGTACCATGTACTGGTGTGATGCCTACTACGATCACATCGAGAGGATTCATCTCAATGGGACTGGAAGAATGGTGAGTTTTCTGAATGTACAGATCATGCAGAGAAACATATCTGCAGGAATCCTTTTTGCGGTGATTCTAGTAGACTCGAGGGTGCGTGTAATATTTTAAAGTCCTCAATAATCAATACTGAATAAACGTGTTATTTTAATTAATTTGTCTTAATTCTATTGTCGACACAACCTGTACTAATTTTTATACCTTAAATATATTGACCAATCAAATCATTAATAAGTAAATATGCAATTAGAATTTGTATGGCTTTGTTAATCAAGGCATTAGTAAGTCATGGCAAGTCAGATCACAGCAGAATCCTGCTATATATTCATATTGTTACTATGTTCATTAGATATGAAATCAGTGTTTGATGTTTCAGTTTCAGATCAATATTACATGTTAATATCAAGATCCAAAAGGGAAACAATGTTAATCCGCAAAGCAGCGATTGAAAACTGCTCCCCGTCCTACAACAACTGCCAACAAGACAGCCCTTCATCCCCAACTGCTCCTGCAGACTGTAGTTGTACTGGCATATTAAACTAATGAATTATTTGCGAATGCAATTCAATCAATGCCAAGATTCTAGCAAACATTATTATATGCAGACAGCACCATGTGAATAAATTTGTGCAAAGAAACTGAATCACATTCATCATACACTGTGATCAAATCATTTCTAAGCCCATATTCAAACAGCTCGAACCGTGTTTGAGATGATTTTTTTGTTGCTGATGGTGTCTCTCCTTAGCTCTCCTAATCTTTTGATTACACTGTGTGTTTGCTTCATGTTGCAGGTGGTGTACAACGGAAAAGAGCTGAACCATCCGTTCGGAATCTCTCATTATCGTAATTTCATCTTTTGGACTGAGTACATGAACGCGTCGGTCTTCCAGCTGGACTTGTCCACGGGTGATGTCACTCTGCTGCGGAGCGAGAGACCACCACTCTTTGGCCTGCGTGTCTACGATGCACAGAGTCAGCAAGGTTGGTTGCTTTTCCCTCATGTGCTTCGCTAATAGACAAAGTGGCTATTTTGCACAGAAAAATAGAACCTCTGTGTGCTGTGTGTCCAGGCACTTCAATCCCCTGAACACATTTCTTTAATGGAGAGCGCTTAATATAATATATACGCCAGAGATTTCGCCTATGCGCCTATTGGTGTCAAATTTCATGGTGTGAACCAGCGCATTGATCAACACTGACAGTGACTTTAAAGTCACTTGAGGCTCCACTTTGTGATGTTAAATAAGGTGACCAGGATTTGGTGGGGTTTGCTCAATTCTGTAACAAATGATGATGGATTCGTGCTGTTAGAAAGCTGAAAAGAACAGATAGGAGAGGAGTCGGATGTGGCTGACCCTTGCAGCAGGCATTTTGTTTTTGTTATCCCACAATAGGCATGAAAAAGCAGTGCTCAGACACCCACGGCACAATCAGGGGAGGCTGATGTTTGATACTATTGCTCTAAATGTGCAGAAGTGTGTTTGTACACAGTCCAGTGACGTCATCTAGACTCACGACACGAGTTTGCTTCATTCTCAGGACAATTATTTTCATACAGCAACGTTAAAGCCATTGATTTTGAATTGGAAAGTGTCATGCTGCGTCTGTGATGCAGATGAATGGCTGACTACTGCAGGCACGGCCTAGTTCACACCATACAGAGAATTTTTGCTGGACATTTCTCCATTGTTCATGTCACTGAATAGATTAATTGGCTGTCCAGTCCTCTGAGTATTACTGATTGGCTCTTACAAAACCAAAAGCTTTATCTCATTGGTTCAGGCACCGCCTTTGGGCTGTGTGTTAAATGGAAGTGACAAAGGTGTCTTAGGCCTTAACTTTGTATGTGACAGTATTTTTTTCCTTTGGACAATGTCGGCTTTGTCCGGAAAGACAAATTATTCCCCCAAGAAGGATAAAAATGTCAAATGTCCTTCACCCACACTATTCCCAATAATTCACTTGACATGTGGTTATAGATCACATGACTTACACCTGGCATGTCTGTCCGGGACAGAAAATTAGTTTTGTACCAATAAGATCATTTATTTTTGCAGGGGTAGCAGTGACCCCTGAACCTCTGCTGTCCACTGCACAGAGCAAAAATAGACAAAACAACAGAAAACACATGTCACTTTAGGAGGGCTTTGGAAAATGTATCTTTAAATGAGCAAGACACCTTATTTTGGATCTATTCTCCAGGTGACAACGCATGCAGTGTGAATTATGGGGGCTGCGGTACCCTCTGCCTTGCCATCCCAGGAGGCAGAGTGTGTGCCTGCGCTGACAACCAGCTTCTGGAGAAGAACAATGTCACCTGTGCAGGTAGGAGGACATAATGAATCAGACAGACCGAGAGGCCTGAGATCATCCTGTCCCACTGTACTGTAATCCTGGAATCATCCCATGGGACAAAGATCAAATAATAACCTTATCTATTCACATGCAAATCAGCTACGAAACAAATAAATACAAGTGGGAAATCATCCCAGTGGGTTCCCAGAAATATACGAGAAATCCCAGTAGTTACACATCAGGTCATGAGACATTATTAACATGTTTTTTGTGCTATTATAGCTATGCCAATAATTTCCCTTAAACACATATTTCATGGGAAGTCTCTCGTTGATTTTGTCTCACTGCTGTTTCTCCCAGAAGCCTCTGGCAGTCCATTAGAGCCACAGCGATGTAGAAGTGATGAGTTCCAGTGCCATAATCATCGCTGCATACGGGCCTTGTGGAAGTGTGATGGAGATGATGACTGCCTGGATGGAAGTGATGAGGAGAGCCACAGCTGCTGTGAGGATCTTAAAATAAGTCTGCACTGCTGGCCACCACGCTGCATGCAAATACACAAATACATTGTAATGTCTATACGTATATTGTGCATGTTAATACAGTTACATGCACAACCATGCACCAAGCAAGAAAAGCACAACGTTTTTAAGGCTGATTCTCTCTTGCTGTTCTCTTCTGTGTTCCTAAAAGTCACGGTCGGGGTAAGTTGCAGTGAAAAGTGTTCCTGCTCCACAATGCTATTTCCTCTTGTGCTCCTGCTGAAGTGGTTCTGCTCTTTGATAAATCGGCTGGATAAACACATTGTTAGATGCTTGGATGCTTTTTTTTGAAGGCAAAGCAAAATAATCCAATCCTCTGCCAGAATGATCAGAATTTCTAAATCAATTATCTGCTCTCCAGAGATAAGATATCCAAGTGCTTCAACAATCTACTAACTTGGTTTGTTTTGGTGGGTATAGAGTCTTACTGAGAATTTACTGAGGCCAAATTCTTTACTTGAATGTGGATGCCAGTTGCACTGTATCAAGGGAATGTTGTGTTTAGAGGCACTTGGTTTGTTGGTCCAGTGATGTGAAAGTGGCCTTATACTCTATAGAGCAAAAATCAAAGCATTAAAACCACAGAACAAATATACTTTGGACCACTATAAAAATGTTATGAGACTCCATTACTCTCTATTAAAGGACAAACCACCAAGGAGAAATATGAGTGAGATTCACCTTTAAAACAGCGTTCTCGTTTATGACTCCTAACATGGTTTGTTAGATTAGTTGAGCTGTGGACTCAGTGAAATCCCACTAAGAAGCTGCGAATACACGTGGATTTTTTTTTTTTTTTACCTTGACAAAAATCAGATGGGCTGGAGGAGTCTTTAATATCAAGAAAGCATTTCAACTACCGTGGCTGTGTATAGGAACTGAAGAGATCTGTGACCTTTTATACTCTCAGTAAAGGCTTTGTGAAATATTCTTCATTGGTTTAGCTTTCTTATTACCTCCATCAAAGGTAAGAGGTTATGCTTACCGTTTGCTGTTTGCACTGTTTGCAGACAATCACACCTGTCCCATTGATCAGTTCAAGTGCAGCAACAATCGCTGCATTCCCAAACGATGGCTGTGTGATGGAACAAATGACTGTGGTAACAACGAGGATGAGGCCAACACTACATGCTCAGGTATGTACTGCACCACATTTATGTTTTTCTTCAGCTCTATTTCTACATAGTCTTAAAATGGGATCTGTATCCAGATATGTTATCGGGATAATAAATCATCGGATCTCGCCTTTGCCTTTACACCTGGTATTTTTAATGCGTTCTTGTTATTCTCATTGAGATCAGATCTCTGTCCTGCAGAGAAGGTTTTGTGAGTTGTTGAGTTGGGGGAAACTTCATAAACTTTGTGAAACGCTGTCTACGGAAAATTTCTAATTTTTTCCCCTCTTGTATATTTGGCAAATGTAAAACATTAAGGTATTTCTTTGCATAAAAAAATATTATGTCAGTTTGTCCCAGTGCACAACTGCAGACAAGATAAATTATATGCCTTGTTAACAACAGATCAGCTGCACAGTTGAGTGCAGTGCACACTGTTGCAGACAGTTATTTCTTCCCGTACATCATTAATTTCCCACCCGTATTGCTTTCATTTTTCATGCAGTTCTGAATCTTTTGGTGATTTCATGACACAGACTAGATGTGTAATCTGTATTTAGAGGCCTGTCTCTTTCAGCCTTGTTGCTTACTTGCTCTCTAAATTTGAACAATTTATATTTTATACTAGCTAAAAGCAAATACCTGTGTTACTGTTAGGTGTTGTGTACAGATGCCAGTACATCGTATGGATTACATTTACATCAACCTAAGATCCAAACACACCGTGTTCCAGACTACCTCCAGACTTAGTCAGGCAGATCTGATCACATTCTCATCACGACACACTTAGACCCTGCAGTAACAGGCCTTTTTCCATATACGAATCAAATGTCTGGATACAGATCATATTTTGATACCAGGTATAAATGACTCAGTGTAGCATTGGCTGCCGTTTGATAATTTTACTATTATATCAGATGAATATAAAAGATTTTCTTCATTGTCAGCAGTTAAGCAAGCATCTGTCATCAGTTATGATTGGTTGTCTTTGCACACTGTTTGATTTTCAATCTGTTTACGCACCAATACATTGTGGATTCAGGATCAACTGTTCAGATGATTCTGTCCTTTTGTATTTAAATTAGTAACACATTGCAATCAAGCTTATGAAGACTGTAAGAATTAAAAATCGAGCTCTCTCATCTATACAGTGAGGCATAAATCATTTTTCCCTAATGTATTTTGTTCATACCCTCTCACTTCAGAGGCTCTTCGCTCATCAGATCTTGAAAAGGATGTCCGGTCTTGTCACGACAGTCATCACCATTATCCCTTGTGGCTCTCGAGTAGTTTCAGTACAGTGCAATCAATCTCATTGTGCGAGAGCACTCCCCGGTATCAAAGAGCTGTAGCACCTATGAGAGGAAACTTTATATCAGGAACACTTACAGTATACTGCATCACATTGCCTCCCATGGCTTCAATGATGTCTCTCAGGAGCTTTTAATCCTTAGAGGATCAATTAATGAGCATTAGTAAGAAGCTGATGAACGTTCCTGCATTGTCAGATTGACATGCATATCCCACATCAGCAAGACATCACTTGTGTGCCGTCCATTCATGTTCACCACGGCTTTGCAACATGTGACTGACGGTCAGTCAAGCAACTGCACATTTCTAATGGGCTTCACATCGTCCGTGCTGTGCTGTGTGATGGAGTGATAAAAAGTTTGTACTGGCCGGACATTGACATCCTTGGTGATGTAGTGATCATTAGACTTGTTTTGCACGTCCTGCATTGACTCCAGTGTGCACGTGTGATTGAATTAAGCGGCTTCTCCCTTCTTTCTCAGTCCAGTCCTGTCAGGCTGACCAGTTCTCCTGCCAGAACGGACGATGTATACCTCAAGCTTGGAGCTGCGACCGGGAGGATGACTGTGGGGATACGTCTGATGAAATATCATGCAGTGAGTCACACGTGGCTATTTACCTCATATTCATTCATTCACTGCTACTGCTATTTGTGTTGCTCTGTTTGGTCAAGATGTATAAATAAATAGGCCAGCTGAGTGAATGAATCGAATACTAATCAGGGCATTTAGGGAAATCTCTTGTTGTTTATTCCTCACAGTTAGTAATATTATGCCCAATTTAATGCTACAATAAATACAGTTTCTTACTGCCTTATCGAATATCTGTGAGGGGTGATAGGGTTGTCAGTTAACACTAATGATTCAATGGCTACGTCATCAAGCAGTGAAATGTCGGGACTCACTCTCCTTTCTGCACTTGGAACTGTCAAAGTATGATTTTATAATTTACGTGGTCAGCTGTGCCAGGAACGTGTCAACATCTTTGCAGTTCTCACTAATAGAGGTAACTTCAGGTTTCACCTCTAATGGGTCGACAGATCAGAACAATGTGTGCTGAGCAGCACTCACCATGGATAATTTGAAGTAATTTGATAAGTGCATTGTAAGAAAATTTATTTTTTGTGCACGTCATGTTCTTAAAAGCACATCACAAAACAAAATAATTGAAAGGCTAAGCTGATGGAAATAGCTTGACCTGTGGACTGTAGACATTTTACATAAATGTTAGCACTATGTTACAATATATAAAGTAGAGAACTTTGTTTTCAACCAGCTAGCAGGATGGCAATGACTGTCGGTTGCTTGGCCTCTCTGTTGGACCACAAAATATCTCAACAGTCAAGTCAAATTGATTTGTATCGCACATTTCATACAATGAAGGAAATAGGATGGATTGCGATGACATTTGGTACAGATATTGTTGTTGCCCAGAGGATGATGGTGGTGATTTTGGTCCAGACTATTGGACAGGTTGACATTCATTGTTCCTGGACAATGAATGAATCTAATTTTGGTGATTTCCCTAATTTTTGCCTAGTGCCACCATGAAGGTTGACATTTTTGTTTTTTGTTGAAATTTAAGGCCAACTATCGGATGGATTGTAGACTCTTTGTCTTGTTGTGTGACTCCTCAGAGTGTATTATTGTGCTTGTACTAAGGCCAGTAATAGAGAAAACAGATTGGAGGCTGTGATGAGTCACAGTCAAATCATCTGTTTGTTGCATTAACATGTATGCTACCATGTAGCATAAAGCTAAAGTATGGTATCTACCAACAGTTTAATGTACGTTGTAGTCAGATTTAGGACATTGTGACAGACTTGAAGGGCCTGATGTGATGTGTCCCGATTAATGATTGTGACAGATACGTGCGAGCCAATCAAAGTATTTTCCTTAGCCATGTTAAAACAAGGTATGGAGAAAGGAAACACTCAAGTACTTCTGAAACCTCTGATTTTTTGTGACTTCTTGAATATTTTGCTTGTCTGTTTTGCATGCACCACTTTATTCAATAGGGAGAGTTTTAGGAGTTCAATTATTGATGCTGTATTCTTTGGACCAAAAACTAGACATGTCCTCACCGATGGCATCAGCTTAGAGGGGTGGTGCTGAGTAAACTTTTGCACAGTGGTTCACTGTTCTTAAGTTGTGTCTCGGTGGTATTATACATGCATACTGTCAGCTACAGTTAGTAAACGTTAATCCAGAACCCTCTATGTTCTGGATTATTCTTTGAAAACATGAATGAGAAAAATGCACGCCACGCTATGATGGCCTGAGCTTTTTGGAGTTCTTTGAAGAGGTATTTAACCTTTCTAATGCAAGAGAAAAGAGCGAGTGTAAAATATGTTTTTAGCAGCAAAGTTGAACTGGATGAATTACCAGCACATATTTAAAAGATGGGGGTAAAGGTTTTAAGATTCCTCTTTAATCACTCTTTGTATTCAATCAGCCTTTTACAGTGATTGATGTTTGCCAAACGCTGCACTCTGCTGTATCGCCTCAGCCTTCCTTTGTGTGTCCTAAGCTGCTTCAATACTCAGTCACAAACAGCCAGGGTGTAAGCAGTAATTAAAGTTCATGCTCGGCTTCATTCAATCATAATCAAGCTGTGCCGCAAAACATATTCTCTCCCATACTGTTGTCTGAGCTTCCTCAGGCATTACTTCTCTGTAGGCACTCTACTGTGCAGCTCTGGCAGCTCACTTAGCTTCAGTGGAGCTACTGTGGGTTTTGGAACACCTGAAGCTCAGTGGTGGCCGCCTTAGAGATTGATGCTAATTTGGATTTTGTTTGTCAGTAGTTTAGTAGTTGTCACACAGTGTCTCATATTGGGCTCTCTGTTCACTTGAAGCCGTCATTATTTATGGATGCCAGTGTTCCATTTTTTTGCCAGGCTCACTGTTTACTTGAAACCCTCATTATTTATGGATGTTTGTGCTTCATTTTTAATGAATGTTAAATTCCAAACAGTCATGTGCTGTCAGTGAGACCTTACACATTTGTGGGAAATACAGAAGACACTTGTCTGATAAAGACACAATATGTCTCCTCGACAGTGCCTAAGGTATTCCAGGCAGCAGCAGCAGCAGCAGTAGCATATGCCAACAAATCAATTCAAATGTAGACTTGCATTTCAAACTGAAGTCAATAAAGCTTCGGGCATCCAGGATGGATATTTGAAAAGTACTGTATGTACATTATCTCAAAATTGGAAACAAGAATGATATCTGATGAGAATACAAATGTTCATCCTGGCAATGTCATCAGTCCACAAAATGCAGTCGACTCTGTATTCCTATATTTACTGCAGCACTGGTGGAGAATATTGCTGCTGTACTGTAGACCAATTTAGTTCACGAAGTCTCCCTGACTGCAGTGATGGATGTTGAATCAGCTATTGACCGACTACAGAGGTGGTAATTTATTTGCTTTCACCAGCTTTGAACAACCAATGTGGACTCAGCTCATAGTAGTTTCAAAGTGTATCCTCTGCATATAGACCATGTTGTACTCGCAGTACCTTGTGCAACCCAACAGAGTTGAATGATTTTTTGTTTGTTTGTTTGTTCATTCCAGGACTACACATGTTTTCACATAAACAGTTTTGCTGTTCAAAGCATTGATCAAGAGAAGACACGTGAAAACAGTCAACAGCATGAATTAAACATGCCTGTGCAAAGCCCCATTTTGTACCAAACACTAATCACAAGAGGAATTTCAGACTTTTCTCGAGTGTTTTTTTTTCCTCTCCCATCCTGGACAATCTGTAATTTCAACTCTGAGAAGTATTTCTGAAGATTTAGCACTTTACCTTTCAGACTGGAGATGGGAACTTTAGTTTGTCACAGTGTTGTGATCACCATATGTTATAGGGATGTCAGTGTCAGTCGGTTGGTTGGTCAGTCCACTACATTGGTTCAGGCTGAGATATAATAGGAAGGCATCACATAGTTCCTGTTGGATGCACTGCTATGGCATTTTGTACAGACATTTATGTTTCCCAGAGGATGAATCTCAATGACTTGGTGATCTCCTGACCTTTCCTCTAGCGCCAACATGAAGTTTTTTGTTTTTGAATTAAAATGTCTTGAAAACTATTGAAGGCGTTACCTTGAAATTTGGTACACATATTCATAGTTCCAGGTGGGTGAGTCCTAATGACTTCAAAGATTTCTTTTAGTTTTTGTTTTGTGCCACCAGCTTGTCAGCTTCCACAAAATTTGGTAAAGACATTTGTGGTTCCCTGGTTCTGGTCCTGGTTAAAAGAGCCTCACCTCTTTTCATCCCCTACTTAAAAAGCTTTTTGGTATTTTTATACATTCTATGAAATGGCTGCACAATTACAGATGGCTCTTTCAGTGAGACCTTCAATCTCAAGAATCTCAATCAGAATAAATTTTCGACATTTTCCATCATTTTCAATTAGAGTTATATGACGAAAGTTATATAATACCACTGATAAAACTTGAATAATGCAGAGATAAACTTTTCTCCACAGTGAATGAATAGGAGGGTACAGTAGTGTAGGTTGTAGTAATTGAGAATGGCAGTGCAAAGATGTGTTTAGCTTGGACTGGAATTGAGTTTGATGTGTACCTGTGAACAATCCTTTCCAGCCTTCCCCACCTGTGAGCCCCTCACCCAGTTCAGCTGTTCCAATGGTCGATGCATCAGTGTGCAGTGGCACTGTGACTCAGGTGAGCACATGAACCTTTTGAAGATACTCATCACCAAAATCAGATTTAGTTCACGAATGAATTGCTGACTCTACCATTACATTTATCAGCCATGGTATTTTGGTGCGTTTGTGAGGTCACACCTTTCATGTGTGTTTGTGTATGTGTGCAGATGATGACTGCGGAGATGGCAGCGATGAAGTCGCCTGTGCCCGGTCCTGCTCGAACAACCAGTTCCAGTGCACCAGTGGCCGCTGTATCCCAGACCACTGGGCCTGTGACGGTGACAACGATTGTGGAGACTACAGTGATGAGAACGCGACCTGCAGAGGTGGTTCAGCACGTAAGAACGCCTGCGTTACCTTTTAAAATTCTGTCAAGTGTTCATTCAGATAGGAAGAAGGTAGACTAACATTTCCCCCCTCCAGCATAAGCTGGCTCTTATTATTCATGTTTCATATTGAAATATTAGTAGCATGAAGTCAATGTACTCATAATTACCCTATTCTATATTAAAGTCCTTTTTTGCACAGGACTAGTATAACTGGGTGATTTAGAGTTATCTCCCCAAATCTGTGTTTTGTGCTGCTAATTCGCTGTATTTTACTCAAATTTACTGACATAATCCCCAAAATTTGATCTAAAGGCTCTGTGTAACATTAACATTTCCAAAGGGGAGCATTTGTTCTTCAGCAGCCACATTAGTAATAAAGTTTACAGTTGTTTTGCCCACTTTCTGCATGTGTTTTAGGCATATGTAAATACACATTTGCAGCTCATTTAGATCAAGTAACAGATGTGCTTTTGCTGCATGACAGCCATTTATTGCACCAAACCTTTTCTGTCATCACTCACGTTAAATGTCGATCTCACAGCACAGATGTTGACTGCTGTACATCTTAGAGCCGCGATCAAATTTCATACTTGTTCAGTTGTCTGACAACAGAAAACATCACATGACCCCTGGTTGCTAATTTGCAGGGGAATTTGTCCTTACAGACATGATCTTTTTCCTAAATTATTACAAATTACTAGAGATACCCAGGTAATGCTACTTTTGTGCAAATAGGGCTTAAGTCATCACTGGGGTTTACTCTGTTCTAATTACTTGAAAGATCTGCCTCATAGCAGAGTTGTCTTGTATCACCTTTATAAGAGTACAAATGCCCTTATATCTGTTTTATTGAGGTAATATTTCATTTGCAATTCAAATCATTGTTTGAATTTCTGCGTTGTAGCCAATGATTAATCAGCTTGTGTCCAACAACTTTCTTTTCACACTCACGTGTGACTAATCTTATCTCGTCTCTGTTTGGGTGAATTTTACCATCAGGAGTTGAATCATTTAATCTAATTACCACAGAAACCTCATGCAAGCTCCTAGAAACTCACAGCTCACTTGCTTGTCACTAGAATGTGTAGACTATTCATCAAACCATTTGCTGATGGGAGCTGCAGTCTTCTCTACTCCCCCGTGTCTGCTTCTGCTTTTACCCCAGGGGACTGAATCTGTCTTAGCTTTGTCTCGGCTGCTGAAAAAGTGTTTTTTGGGTTTGACTTTTAAGATTTACACAAAGGGTTAATTGGATTCAGGCTATTATTTGTACTGAATTAATAGCATTAATTAAGTCAATGCATGTTGTTGTTATGTTGTATGTTCTGCTGAAAGCATGACATATCACAATATAACTGATGAGGAGCCTGTTAGATCTTGTGCTAGTTCTCTTTTTGTCATTTGGTTTAGAACCTCTTGTTATATGATTAGAATATACAATTTCAAGCCTCTTAAAATGATACGAGAAACGTGTGATGTATTTATGCGTTCATTACCATCGGAGGATATGTCCATTGACTCCGAGGCCTGCAATGCAACACATGCAACATTACCGTGTAGTGGCACAAGCTTCTTTTTGAACCCCCGCTGGAGAAAGACATAGTGACCAGAGTCATTAAACAAGACACAAACATCTGGGAAACATTAACCTTAAATGCTGGAAGTGATATAACTTCCGTCTTTGGAACTGGCTGACCTGTTACGGCTGCCAAGTGCCCTGCTTGCACAGATAAATATTTGTACACAGTACAAGATGTCTTGTAAAATTATACTTCAGTGCTGCTGTGGCTTTGCCCATGTCTGTGTGCTCCAGAGGTGTGAATCAGTAATTGTGGAATGACTTTTTGTTTCAGTGCTGCCAACTGTGATTGAGTGCAGTGGAGAGGAATTCCACTGTGTCACAGATGGAACCTGCATTCCAGAACGCTGGAGATGTGACGGAGACAAGGACTGTGAGGATGGGAGCGACGAGAAAGACTGCGAGGGCACCAAAAGGATGTGCGACCCCAAGGCCAAATTTACCTGCAAAGACACAGGTACTTTTTACTTTTGTTCTGTAGTAGTGAATGAATAGTTGATCTTACAGATTTTACTTGACTCTGAAATATCTTCCAGAAGTTTTAGATAAAGTCTGTCATTCATAAACTCCACCATAGAGTTGATTTTTACACTTAATTACTGAGCTGACACTGATAATTTTGGTTGGTCTGTGGTATAAAATCAGGCCCTGAGGCGTGAAAACTAAATTCAGCATGCATTTGAATTCAGTAAGTAAATCTTGCATCATTTGCCTGAGACAGATGTTAGTTTTAGCACCGTGGCAGCCTGACCAAACTAATTTGAGCATGAAGGACAGTAACACACAGCAACTAACAGCTAGCAGCCATACGAGCTGACTTAATATGTATAGTATTATATACAGTTCATATGAAGATGCATGGAACAAAAACAGAATTTCCTCATTTTGTTGTGTGCGTGGGTAACATCATGGAAAATTAACAATCGTCAGAAACAGTCCTGATTTTCACTTCTAAATTTTCTTGACTTCGAATATAGCCTAAAGCTTTCCCTTTCATGAGCAGATAACAAAAACTATTCCTTATACAAAAAAACTGCATTGTATCTGCTTTGACTTTCACATGATATGACTTCACATTGAAAGCTGTAATAAACATCACCTCGACCGATTCAAAAAAGATCATTCTCTCTCATGCTTTTGCTCGGTGTAAGAGAGGAGGAAAGTAGCTCAGTCGTTTCATGAACATTTTTGTGTGTGTATCAGTTATAAATGAAGCTGCCAAATGGCTCTCTTGCCTTTCATAAAGTCTTCACTCTCTGACAGGCTCTAGAGGCTTAACCATTCAACACTTCGGAGCAGCGCAGTGAAGTTTGCACGTTCTTGTTCGACCAATTAGGACAAACCATTTAAATGGGATGTTTAAACTCCCCATGTACTCAAACCCAGCATCCACTCTCTTTCAGCAGCAAAAATCAGAAGGTCGGAGAAAGATTCATTTGCTTTCTGTCTTTAGCTCTACAGCTTTCTGTTCATCCCTTGACAGCATTATCAAGAATGGAGGCAATGCTGCGTGGTGAAGGGTTGGTTAGACCACACAATTATTATTCAGTCTAATACTGCAGCGTCACACCTCTGTGCACTGGTGCAGTTCGCTCTGTCCTCCCCAGAAGAGCAGAGTCCCCTCTCCAGCAATATTCAAAAGGCTTTCTGAAAGGGGCCATCTTAGCATTTCTGATGGAATAAAGGGAGAAAGAGCTGTATTTCTTTCTTTCAGATAAAACAAAAGTGTGAGACCTATGCCCAATTTGAATGCTGGGTATGTGAATGCTTTTTCCTGACCATTCCGCCTTTGGGGATGGATGCATTTTGACATGTGAAAGATAAACCTCAAACAAAGATAGGAATTTTCAGTGCGGAGCTTGTGCTCAGTGCAATGATGCAACAAAACGTACTTGGTTTAGCCGCCCACACACAGGTTCATTTGTTAACATGTCCATTTGAAAAAGATAGGTTGGGAAAACAACAAGAAAACTCGAACAAAGAACAGCTGAGCACACAGTAAGAGTGTTACAGAAATGGACTGTCCAATCTCTCCCCTTAAATGTAATGGAATTGAGGTACTCTATCTTAATAAGAGAGGGATGAAATATAAGTTACTCCTGTAAATGCAGGCATTTTGAGCTTCTAAACTGGGCACTTTCACCCCAAGATGGTTAAATGAAGAATTAGAGTTCCACGAGACCACTCATTTTTTTGAGAATAATAATATTAATTTTATGGAAAGGAACTGCATTTTAAAATTTTTATTTTGCCACTGAAAAACTGAGCTTCGACCTGTTTACCTAATGACACTTCATCACGTGATGTCCTAATGTAAAAGAAAACATTTTGATATGATGATTGTTATGTTGTATGCAGAAGCAGCTCCTGTTTCAGGCCCTGAATTATGTGCTTACTGGTCAGTCTGGGAATGTCCTTCTCAGATTCAGAGCTTCCAGTGTTTACAGCCTCAGTCCAGGTTCACATCCTCAGGCATAATGGATGGGGTTTTTGTACTAGTCTGTCTCCTGCCCATCACTAGCACTAGCAGGCTGGCTTGGGCATGCAACTAGGTACACTCCTGCCTCTACCCATATCCCTGTATTACCCTTTGAATATGTCTGTGATGGTTTAGAGAAGGACTCTGTGCTGTGAACAGTGCGAGTAGCAAAAGTAATTCACCTCTGTCTTTCTGTCAACCGTGCCTGATTGTGTTGACAGCTACTGGCTGTTCTAGGGCAGCATCTCTCCTGAATGGTAGCAGATTAGGTTCCCTATGGAGTTAAGTGTATTATATTGAGGACCTAGTAGTTACCTTCATCCTTTAAGTGTTAGATGGATGCATGTACTGATTATCAATACACATGCCTGCATGCTCTGAAGCATGCAGGCGCTCCTCTGCAGTGGGGAGCCTGTTTGAAGGCTCTGTCTGTACTTACAGTTACAATGCATAACCTTCATATTCGGCTGTGAAGTGAATCTGGATTTTTAATTAATTCGTATGGAAGTCACATGCAGGTTACAGGCACCAGAGTCTCATTTTATGTGTGCTTTAGAGAAACATCTAAAGGTGCATTAAACGCAGCAATTATTTATTGTGCTTGAATATGAAATTCAAATAAATTCAGCAGAAATTTTTCTAAATAAAGAAGCTTCAAGAAGACCGTCTATCGTATTAGGCGTTAATGCATAAAATCTTCTGAGTAACACAACAAGAACATGTAGAGGACGCCAATAAATATTAAGATCTTTATTGAAATACCAACTTTAATGATGAGCAAAGCAGAAAAAAACAAAAAACAATCACAACAACTGTGAATTTACACATCCATTATTTAAAAATAGATCTTCAGCCATGCGTAGAGGAGGGACCAACATAAATAAAAAAGTTGCCAGCTCTGTAGGAGATCCATCTGTGAATGTGCTGCATTTTTGTTGAATTAAAGATGAAACTTTTAGAGGTTGGAGCTTTTCTATATTTGGAAAGAATATGAAAAATGTATTTCCTACTCAAAATAATAAGTGATGGTTATGTTTAATAAGCCTGCTCAGAAGTACTCTTGTGCCTCCCAGAATAAAACCCTGTTTTCATGTCCATCTTCATCCACATCCTGTCCCCTTCTTTGCCTTCTGCAGATACATACACTCAAAAAACTCGTCAGGTTTAAATTGTCCGGTTTTCTTGCTGTGTCATTCAAGGTGGAATTGCCAGTATCAAGACTTGTTAACTCAGTTCTGCAAATGATTAACCTCCTTGGCCACATGCATTACTACAAGGACTCTTGAAAGGGAGCATTTCTGCGTCCCAGGTGTCGTCCATATTTTGTGTATGGGAAAGCTTGTGCTCTTGAAAAGACACATAGGCACAAGTTTGTATCTTCATATGTACAACTGCACTGGCATCATGCTAGGCATTTAGAAAATGAAGGGTTAAATCAGAGGCATTACACCAGTGGGATTTTGAAATCTTGTGATGGAGACAAAAATACAATAGCGGTATGCTGCGATCAAAGCGTAACCTGGGAGAGTGGAAAAAATGACACATACTGATATCTACATTTTTTTCTTCCTCACCCCCCTCAGTGGTCCACTGCCTCTTTCTAATCTACACAGTGAGGAAATTACAAATTTCGCTCTACTGTATATATCAGCATAAGGAATATTGAACTTGATCGTGGTTTTCATCATCTCGCACGTTTAGCACAGAACTGAGAGTTTGTCGTTGAGCGACGCCTCCTTTGGAAAAGCTCATGGTTACTCAAATCATATGATTGAGCAACTGAGGCAGGGAACATTTTTGTGAACCCCATCATTCCAGTCACATGAATGGAAACCACAATGAGATTAAATTGTCTGTACTACAGTCTGAATATTGTCTGAAGTTGGAACTGTTAATACTTAAAAAAGTCCGTGTCTGCCTCACATCTCATTCTCTGCAGGCAAATGCATCACAAAGAGCTGGGTGTGTGATGGGGACATTGACTGTGAAGACCGCTCAGATGAAGAATCCTGTGAGTCTGCTGTCTGTAAGCCACCCAAGTACCCTTGTGCCAACGACACCTCTGCCTGCCTCACCCCCGATAAAATCTGCAACGGCAAAGTGGACTGTGCAGACCGCTCGGATGAAGGACCCATCTGTGGTAATGTTTGTTTTGTCGTTGCATCTCACCTCTTTTTTTGTTCATTTTGTTTCGTCATCCTGCAAGATGCTAAAAGTGGTACTCAAATATACTACAGAGCCAAAAGTCTGTGGATACCAGAGCATTGCAGGCATCTGATTGCTGAAGATCTCATTTCACCACTATGCACATTAATATGCTGCTCTAACAGCTGCCGCTCTTCTGGGAAGGCTTTCCACAAGACTTTGGAGGTTAGGCGCTGGCCTGACTCACAGTCGGGGATCCGGTTCATCCTGAAGGTGTTTGATGGGGTTCAGGTTATGGCTCTGTGCAGCACAGTCAAGTTCTTCCCCACTAAGCCTTAAAAAAGGCTTTTTGGACTTAGGCTTGAGAGTTCCATCAGCCATCCATTTTCATCTGCTAATCCAGGTCTGGGTCGTGGTGGCTGCAGGCTAAGCAAGGTAGCCCATGCAGCGTGTTCCTCTGTTTTGGCCTTTTTAGCCTTTCACAAACTCAGACACTCTGTATTGTTAAAAATATCACTGTATGCTATAGCATTTAGATTTTCTGCAGTGGAGACTGGCAAACCCCTGACTGAGAGTACACTAAAGTATGTGGATTATCTGCAGTTTCGTATATAGTTTCTATAGTAGTTGAATTGTGAAGGTTACAAAACACTCCAATAGTCCAATAATGATCAGTCACACAGCAGACAAGTGGACGCAGTGTTATTTCCCATCTGTTGAGCATACATATGTGTGCTCAGTATGTTCCAGTCATCATTTTGGCTGCAAATACTGTTTCTGACTGAACTTCTGACAGTTCAGGAGGGTGACAGAGTAAGAGTTATGTGATTTTTTTTTTTTTATCCTTGAAGCTATAAAAACTTGTGCATGAACATTGGAATCCATTGTTACAGACAAATTTCAAGCAGACCACAGCATTTTATTGCCACACTTCAAGCCTGCAGGGGGATAAGTGTTTGGTACTCAAAAGATATATTTTGGGTGAAGAATAACTTTAAAGTGAGGAGACAAAAAACTTTGTTAGGTTAGGTATCTTGGACTTTGCAGTGCTCCCACTGTGTTCGAGTTTGTGATTGCCATTTCTTGCGATGATAGAGACACTGGAGTTAGTGAAAGCTTGAGCACATTCATCTCTGCACCTCTTCATTTAAATATAGCACTTTATTATTATTAGTTTACTTTTTATCAGCTTAGAGTTGCGATGAAATTAATTAGAAAAATTGAAGCACGGTCACATCCTCCTTATACCTTTTCACCTTAGAGGTCCAGGACATGATACCTGTTGAGGCACCTCACAAAAATGGCACCACCTCTGCAGTCACCTCACCACTTTAATTTTCATTCCCGTTGAAGAATATCCTCCGGTGGGGCCCTGCTATATCCTCTCCTTCACATTCAGCAGCTTAGAGCCCGACAAGGAACTGGCATGTGTTGTCTCAGAGACCGAAGGGACAGAACATGAGGTAATACTCCGGCTTCCTGATGATGGCAAAAGTGGAAGTGTTTGTCCAGCAGCCTTCAGAGGGAAGAAAAGGATCTCATGTGATTAGCCCCAGCCATCTAATCTCTTAAAGTGAGCAGTGTAAACATGGAGGTTCATTTTCTAGAGCAGCACTAACCAAGCCTCAGGGGTGGGCTTCAGGACCTTTGAGTGTCTGTGTTATCATAGCTTGTAGACAATTATGTGTTCAGAGGCACCTTAAGGGTCTGATCTGCACCAGCTCAGCAGGACTCCCACCCACCATTAACAAATGTGACCACATTCTCCATTCCCCACTGCTGAGAGAGTGCTATGTTGTTTATGGCCACCTTGAAAAGATGGAAAAGAAAAGAGACGCCAGACCAGCTTCATTTTCACCACTATACCTTTCCATCTTGACCTGGCAGCTTCTAATAAGAGACAGACGTCCAGGTCAGAAAAACAACTTTCTAACAGAATGAAAGAGCCTGAAGTTAAGACTTGTCTGTCTTTATATCACTTTTGAATGGAGCAGTGCAAAGTGTTCTGTTTTCTGTTTTGTTTTTTGAAGTAGTGATGGAAATAACAGCCAGTCACCTCCGGGTGAGACTAGGGAGAGCCTGCTGTGTAAAGGCTCTCTCATTATACAACACCTTTATGTTCATTACAGTGTGAACACATTCTTTAGGCTTGACGCATGATCTCCAGCTCTAAGTTGAAAATACTTTTTCCTTATTTTCAAACATAAAACCTTTCAGATTTCATGTACTTATTGTCAGTTGGTCGGTCTGTAAGATACTGGTGTCTTTCCGAGCCACTGCATATGCTGTATTTTCCAAATGCTCTTTTAAACCTCCATCTCTCCTGCAGTGTCTGTACAGTTTCTGAATTTTTTTGGCCTTTCTTCACCCCAGATATGTGTCTCGTAGCCAGAGGGGGCTGCAGCCACCAGTGCACCGTGGCACCGGGGAAAGGGGTTGTGTGTTTTTGTCCCCCTGGGCTTCACCTGGACTCCAGCAACAAGACGTGTGAGGTGGTGGACTACTGCAGCCGTCACCTGAAGTGCAGCCAGGTGTGTGAGCAGTACAAGACCACAGTGAAGTGCTCCTGTTATCCAGGATGGATGCTCGACCCAGACGGAGACAGCTGTCACAGCACAGGTAACACAGTCTAGCTTTTTTAATATTTGTTTTAGTGATGCTGTTGGCTGTCCTGAGGGTGAGTGGCTGTGGGTGTGTGTCTGCAGTAATATTACATTTTATCCTAGGGCACACTAGAACTCTAAATTCTTTGATTCTGAGTTAGAATCATTGTTCTTAGACAGTATTCACAGCGTTGGTCCCTTGAAAAATATTAGTTTGAAGCATTACTGGTTAATGCAAGATTCACTCATAGTTATAGGAAATGAAAAGGAAAACAAAAGTCAAACTGCAGCACGGGAAGGTTCTTGTGGTAGTGTCTGACAAAGTGGAGAGGTGGTCTGAAGAATAGTAATAGATGGTGATTTAGAGTACTGTCAGGTCAAATTCAATCAGCTTCAAATCTGAAGAGGCGTCTGGGCGATGAGTCCTGTCTGTTTCTATCTGTACTGATGCTGAGTGAAGGAAGTGTGTTCTCCCTTCTCAAACCAGCAGTGCCTTGTTACTGCATTCAGTTATGCAGAAGTCCACCTCAGGCATAATCCCATACAAACACAAATGTTTTGCCAATGTAGTATCACATTATAAATTCAAACTGTCCGCTATTCTCTTATTGAATAATCCATTTGACGAGGCCGCTCTGTAACTGCTTGAAATACGGTAGTTACACACACATGCTGTTGGCTTGTCACATTCAGATTTATGGACCTCGTTTTGATTACTTGCTTCTCTATTTCACTCCCAAGATTGATGGCAGTTGCAGCTCTAATCTTACATTAACGCAGGGAAAGAATACACAATTCTCTCTGAGAGGCCGATGAGAATTCTACAGCTTCATCATAAATCAAATTTTGCATACAAACACAAACATTCCAATTTAATCTTGAGAGAGGTGTTATTGGATTCTTTGTGAAGTCCTGAGCACACATCCGCGCCTCCTTTTCCTTCGCACACCTCAGTAATAAAATCTCTCCGGTGCCATTTTAGCTAGTTTGGTTACAACACTGAAATATGTCAAAGAAGCAAGGACACAATTTTAATTGCATGTGTGCAAACAGCTCTGTTCCCTAAAGTATGATTTAGTCCAGAGTGCTGTGAAAATAAGATGTGTAAAAGGCCATTTTTCGAAGTTTGTGTGTGCATATGTGAGTTCTGTGTGTTAATGAATTAGCTTGAATGTGTGCAACTGGGACGAATTCCAAGTTTTACTTGTAAAAACATTTCCCAGAAGCAGAAATAATGTTACTGATTGAGTGAAACCTGTTTCGGAGGCTAGAGAAGTTCAGTATGCAGTATGCACCGCTGCCAGCTTTAGGACTTGTCAGTAGATATAGTGACTTCTTAGAGACTCTACAAAATATATTTTGCAGAAGAGACTACTAACAAATGTATCTACTTTTTCAGAAAATGGAAAAATGTAATGTGTTGATTCCCAAAGTGTTTGACAACAAATTGGTTTGGCAGCAACTGATGCATATGAATTTGCACTACATGGTGGTATAAACCAGTGAGATACATTTGAAAGTATGTCCTCTACACTGTGGATCAGCAGAGAGAGAGCTGAGTGAAATGAACATATGGAACTAAATCAAGGTCAATTGTTTCAGTTCCCCAGCAGTTTGTATATAAGCAAACCACTATACCATATTTTGGTGCAATTCTTTCAAAATAGCTTGCAGTACATACTGTGCATTGCATGCTAGTGTCATTCAGTATAACCCTGCTGAGGTGATAGGAACATCAGTTATTTTGCAATTCTGCCCGCTAATGCTGCAGCGTAGAGCTAGCAGCAGTAATACAGTGTCACATACAAAAGTCACTAAATGCCTTTTTCCCAGCAGAAATTCTGACTTCATGGTAGGAAAAGCACAGGGTGTGTACAGTAAGCAAGCGTGCACAATGCTCGGACTCTGAAACAGAAGCAGTTAAATGGAATTCAGCCATCATCTATTATTTACACCTTTCTTCCATAAAAAAAGGCCTGATGGTCTCAGTGGTGTGCAATAAAGTACACCATGTCTGTTGGCTTTGTTAAGCATGGCAAACAAATCCAATAAATGTGTCCACTTCTTTTTCTGTAAAACTAGCAACCCATGCTGTTAGTAAACAAGAGGAACAGTCTTATTAGCTTGTGCTTGACTACCTTATGCAAGTATTATGTCTGGGGAGTTATTTTGCAGCTTTTAGCTACAGTATTTCCTCAGAAGTTAGCAGGTAACGATGAGCAATTTGCTCAAAACATCGCTCAGCCCTTGATGGCTCCTAAAAACAAATACTGTGCTTGTTTCCTGTCTCTCTCCTGGGCCAGATCCATTTGAGGCTTTCATCATTTTCTCAATCCGGCACGAGATAAGACGAATAGACCTTCATAAACGGGACTACAGCCTGCTGGTGCCCGGGCTGAGGAACACCATTGCACTAGACTTCCACTTTAATCGCAGCCTCCTTTACTGGACAGATGTGGTGGAGGATAAGATCTACAGGGGAAGGCTCTCCGAGTCTGGTGGTACGTGACTACATAAGTACACATAACCTATGTGCGCAGACATGGCTGTAATTCTCAGACTGTGCTGATGTATAGGCTAAAGAGAGCCATGTCTTCCTCATCTGTGTTCGAGCAGCTATAATGGAAGTCTGAGATACTGCCAGTGATAATGCTCTGTTTTATTCCACCGTCTTGACACGTACTCAGCTCTGACACACTGAGTTGATATTGTCTCTCTGTGAAAATTTATCTCAGGTTGACCAGAATTGAAAAATGCTGCAGGACCAGAAGTCTTCAGCTGGTTGTAGTACAGTATCTCCCCCTCATAAAATGATGAATCAGAACTTCTCCTTTTTTGTGGGTGGCAGTACACTCACTGGGTTCCCTTGCCTTTATTTCCCTCTGTAGAGCTGAAGAAATCACCTCTTAGCTGTACCTATTCCACCCTTTTGTGAGACATACATAAAAGCCTCCGCATTGGAGAATAATTGTAAACAGCCAGATTGTAGATATTGTGGGAAAACCTTTCTACCGTGCTTAATGGAACCCTGTAGAAAGCAATCTTCCTTATATGGAAGAGCTTTCCTCAAGAGTTTTCTGAGTTTCCTCTCCTGCTTTGAGAATGTCTCCCCAGGCAGGGTAAGAAGACACCAAACACGGATGCTGCCCCTTGACCACAGTGTAACTTAATATTCCATCGTCATGCTATTTTGTTGTTGATATTGTTGTTTTAGGGGTGACAGGGATTGAGGTGGTCGTGCAGCATGGTCTGGCCACCCCAGAGGGCCTGGCTGTAGACTGGATCACAGGGAAACTGTACTGGATTGACAGCAATCTGGACCAGATTGAGGTAGCCAAGCTTAACGGAGATATGCGCACCACACTGATCGCCGGAGGCATGGAGCATCCACGGGCCATCGCTCTCGACCCAGGACAGGGGTACGTTATGCTCTTACTCCCACATACACATACATGCATTTTGCATGTTTTCTTTCTTTTTTTTCTTTTTCTGTGCTGATGTTGATATAAAGCCCTTTGTAGCCTGTGTTAAAAAATGTGCTATATAACTAAATTTTGACTTAACTTACTTACTTTACAGAGCCTGCTGGTAGATGTGCTATCCATCAGGGATTGCGATTATTGGAATAAAGTAAAATTACAACCACCTTGTATTTCTCACTTCCGCATCTGCCATGATGTATGAAGATGTCTGCTGTGTTAAGGCCCATTAAGGCAGCAGATATAGAGTACATCAATAACAGTGCTGTGAGCTCCATTCCAGTAATGACAACTGATGTAGCTAATACTCCCCCCCCCTCCCGACCATTGCTTCTGGTTTATACGCTGTACTACCCTGCCACTCTTGGTCCCTGGTAATGTTTTTCTTTCAAACATTTTAAGCAAGACCTTCAAACAAAAAGCCGAAATATGGTTTGTGTTTATTTGTGCCTCATTCCCCTCGGGGCCAATTTTGAAAATCTTGGTTGTTTATCCCGCTGAGAGAGACATGGAGAGAGAGTGTTTGCAGATTGATCTGTGGTGCTGAAATAGCAGCCTTTCCTCTGCCCCCAGTCAACAAGCAGGACTTTAGAGAAAACACAGCATCTATTACAGTTACATTGATTACACGGTTTTTTTTCCTGCCATGACAAGTGTTATGATAAGATCTTTAATTTGTTCAATTAGATTGTTGGACGATGTCATACTGGAGGTAACAGGTTTGACTCGTTATTGGCCAGTGATGCGACACATCTGGGAGGATTTGGACTGTGTGAGAGTTTTGATGAGATATCTTATGATAAGAAACATATTTCATTTTATAAGCATTGCATGTTTGCATGTATATGTGGAGTCCTTGTGTGTGTGTTTCAGAGGTGGTCAGTAATCTGTATGTGTCTATACGTGTGTGTTTAGTCTAGGTTTTTCTTACTTTTTAATCTGTTAATGAGCTTTATTGAACACTCAGTGGTGTTATAGAGACTCATGGGAAGCCCATGACAATACATCATAATTGTTGAGCATTTTGTCATTGTAGTTAAGTGAAGATAAACATCCATTATCCATTAACCCGCTTATCCTTTAGAGGGTCTCATGGGGCTGGGCAGATTAGATCCTGGACAGGTTGCCAGTCAATCACAGAGCTGACTTATAGAGACAGACAGCCGTTCACACTACATGCAATTTAGAGTCATCAATTAACCTGACCTGCTGATCAGCCTAGTTCAGGACTGAAAGTGCTTTAATCCAGTGTTCAGATCATAGTTGTGGGGGTGCAGGTCCTGGGGGGTGATGGAAATAACTTCAATAAAATTATTTGAACAGCTCAGCGCCAGGCGTGGATCATGGACATGAATCAGTGCACTGTCTCACACATGGTTTAGATAAATTTGTCTCAACTGAATCACGAAATCCACATGTGAGCACAGAACAGCCATCAATCCACGATCCACTCGTGCAAAGCACAGATAAAACAGATGTTCAGCAAAAGCACTGGCCGATACTGATTTGTGGAGCAAACAGAAAACAATTGTCATTTTCTGTAATTATTCCCACACAGGTGTCAGTTTAAAAGTAAAAAAACAAAATTATGTTCAAAATATTTGTGTGGACCATCCACTGAATATTTATTCAAGTGTGCATGGCTGGAATTTTTATCCATGGAGCCTTTTTATGTCTTTCCAGCTGATCATTGAGAATTGACCATGGTGTTATTTCGTACTTACATTAAATTGATTTGGCGGCGGAGGACAAACATTATCAGTTCTCACTGGAGTCTACATAAGGTTAATACTTTATTGTAGGCATTGTTACTTGTCGAATTGAAAAAAAGATACAGTTGTAGAACACAATGTAAAACACATCTACTGTGTTTTTACTGCTTCCACACTTCCAGTGTTGTTACACAATTAGTTACCACATGCAAATGCAGTTAGATCACAAATAATGCAATTTGCACGACTGGCAACGTTCTCCCCAGTGTGCATGCTGTTGTTGCAGTGTTAATGGTTTCTGTGAGACCATTAGAATTCAACTTGAAAATAATTTGCATGAATCATTGGCACATTTAAAGAACCAGGATGTAAGATTTAGGGGGATCTATTGGCAGAATATGGAGGAAATGGAATATAATATTCATATGTTTTCATGAGTGTGTAGTCACCTGAAATAGGAGTTGTGTTGTATTTACCTTAGAATGAGCTGGGAGTGGGTCCTCTTCCACATAGTCCATCATGTGGCACCACAACAGACCACTATGGTCTGAATGTCTGTTGCATTTTGTGGGAGGTTCACACTTGAAAAGGGAGGGGTGAGGTAGGGGGTATTCAGTAAGTTGACAACAGCAACCTCCACAATCCACTAAATCCTACGCAGTGCTTCTTTAATACAAGGTTAACTATTGAAATAGTGAGTGTCATTGCCTGCATTATCATTTGCTTTTTCATCATAATAAATTTTCCCAGGGTTGATTTCATTGTGCAATAGGTGTACCTTTGCACTTTATTTTTGTGTTCTATCATGTACAACTATGTGCACATACTTTCTAAAAGGGTTTCTTAATAATTTAAAAAAAAAAAATCTAAAAGTTCAGTGAAATTAGAACTCTTTCTGAAAAGCAGTATAACCAGTTTGTTGTCTATTGAATATAGTTTTAATATATCATGCAGATAAGAGTTGTTGCTTAGCAGCAGCTGCTGTAAATCAGGGACGTGAGTTCTGCCGGGAGAGATACTGATTTTAAAAATTTAGGGGCACCTGAGCGTGGTAGAGAAAAAGCACTCACCCACCACTGCAGAGACCCAGGTTCATCTCCCAGCAGCTATGCCTCTGTTTTGGCCGGACGCCCCAATAACTCCAACTGACAGTGTTTTTCAGTGCAAATAGGTGATGAAGCTGGTGAAGGATCATGTCCATGTCACTGCACTGCGACTCTACTGGTTGGTCAAGGCACCTGGGTGGAAAAGGGTGGGCAGAACAGCGTGATCCTTTATACACCTGGAGGTACAATCAGTGTTGTGTAAGCTCACAGTCCATAAGAGTGAGCTCAAAGTTCATTTCACACAGATTAAAATGAACTGGTTCACATTCAGTTCACAAGTTTGAATTTTCAGTTCACAGTCCCAAAAAATGAACTAGTTCACGTTGATTTCATCAGTTTTTTGTTTTTTAGCTGCAAAGGCTGCGGATCTCCTACATTTTAGTCCGTCACAGGTATGTGTACTTGTCCATGGTAGAATGTATAAAAGTACATTTACTCAGATACTTCACTTGCAAATTTGAGGTGCTGGTACGTTACTTGAGTATTTCCCTTTTATGCAGCTTTATACTTCTAATCCATTGCATCTCGGAGGCAAATGTTGTCATTTTTACTCTACACTACATTTGTCTGACAGCTTTAGTTGCTAGTTACTTTTCAGATTCAGATAGATTTACGCTCTTTGTGAGGGCAATAATTGAGACTTATTCCTATGTACGTCCGAGACATAAGGCTATTGCAGACAACTGCAACATGCCCACAACCAAACAGCCCGGCCTTGGATATTCTGATGTTCCTGTTTCCTGTTTTGGAATCTGAACCACACATATGACATTCTCATGCAAGACAGGTGGTGATGGTAGCTGCCTCTTGCTGCCCTGATCCTCTTTAAATGTAGGCGGTTAAGTTTTTTTTTTATGGTCTAAAAAAAAAAAAAAAGAAAAAGCCCAAAAACAGTTCACTCTCGGTTGGATCATCTTGGCACAACTCAACATCTCAGCAGCTGCTCTCCCAATGTCTCCCAGGTGTGTTGCATCAGCCCATGTGTGACTTATCGTAACACTGTTTATTGACATTATCAACATGTTTTGCCTGCTTTAAAAAAAAACACTCCACATATAAATGTTGGTCCATCCAGGTACTTTCCAGTTTGATTCATTTCTATACATATAAAGATACAACTTGAAGTAGTTGTTTACTTTCTCTGAGTATGCACTGCAGCGCTGGAAACAGTTTAGTCTCTTCCTGTTCAAGAATCCAGCGTTATTTAGATGATATATAGTAGTATAAATTATACAGGGGGAAAAAAATGAATCAATTTTCTCTGTTGTAAGTGTGTTGCTGGTATTTCACATTTGGTACTTACTTTGGATAAATGCATCTGAGAACTAGCCAGTGGTTGTATACTGTGGCCAGTACATTTCAGATTAAAGCAAAACCCAGACGTTCCTAAAATCAATTTAACACTCTTAAGACATGAATAATCTGCTCATGCACTCTCTCCTATAGTACTCTTTCACATTTGGGAGGATGACTACATTTCATGGCTGTACAGAGTAGGATTAATGGGTGCTTTTGGTGCCTAAAGGCGCATTTCCATTCCAGGGCAATAATTCTAATCTAATTACTTGAATCCACTCAAAGGAGTGGGTCATTGATCAGGGAGGCCTTATCAAGTGAATAAGACTATTGATCTGGACAAGGATATTTCTTCCTAACACTGTTACGTTGTCGTCAGTATGTGATTTAAGGTCGAGCAACCATTTTCTCCTTCATTGTAGCCGACTTTGTGGACCAAGGCAGGACAGGCGGCGGAGGAGGAGGCGATGTTTGCTGGGTTTGAGTAGGACTCTGTCGATGGTCACATCAATGACGGTGTTTTTAGGCCTCATTGAGCAGTGAAAGGTTATAATAAAACAGATGGCCTCCCATTTCCAAGGCCTGTCGCAGATGTTGAGGGTTGCACTGGATCGCTGGAGCTGCTCTTGGACAGTCATCACTGCCTCTGTTTGTGTTGATGCATACAGCATTGTATGTATGTAATTACTGTGTTTTGCAGTATAATAGAGCTGACAAGTACAAATGGCTGTGAAATTGCTCTCAGATGTTTATGATTTCTAACAGCCCTTTTTACTGCATCTATGAAAACATTAAAATTGTGTAGTGTGTATATAGTTGCTTGTCCTCATTAAAACAAACAATCAACCATCAGTACTAACTGTCGCCTTTGGGTGTGTGCTCAAAGGATCCTCTTCTGGACTGACTGGGATGCTACTTTCCCCCGAATTGAGGCTGCATCTATGAGTGGAGGAGGCCGACACATTGTGTTCAAAGATATGGAAATTGGCGCCTGGCCTAATGGACTGACTCTGGATCATTTGGAGAAGAGGATTGTTTGGACAGATGCACGGTATACCATTAGAGTTTCCATGTTGTGTGCAGAAGCATTCACACCTTTTAAAACTTTTCATGCATGTACTACATTAGATAGTGCGAACGATTCACCATTCCCCGAGTAAAAATGTAACTGGAATCCCCATTCTCCCAGTGGGTATTAAATAATGGAAGACATATAATATTTAGAGATCTTAGTATAATGGCCATATTTGGTTTAAGTGGGTCTTGAACAATTTAATAGTTCCATCAGTGGACTGGTGGGTTACACTTTGATCTTCCTACTTCCACTGTTCCTTTTCAAGGCATTTGAAGAGCAGTTTAAACTTTGATACGGCCCTTTGTGTTGGTCTCTTTTGAACAGCTCCGACGCCATTTTCTCTGCACTCTATGATGGAAGTGGGGTCATCGAGATCCTCAGGGGCCACGAATACCTGTCCCATCCCTTTGCTGTGTCTCTCTTTGGAGGAAATGTCTACTGGACAGACTGGAGGACGAATACTTTAGCGAGGGCCAATAAGTGGACCGGGCAAAATGTGACAGTCATCCAGAAGACGAGTGCTCAGCCGTTTGACTTGCAGATCTTCCACCCCAGCAGGCAGCCTCAAGGTGGGGACAATTTTTCTGGCACTCACTTTGTCAGCTGGAACCAGGTCCATATATAATTTGTCAGTTTTGTCAGTCTCCTGGGGTATTTGCAGCAGTGACAGTGCTTTATTTAATTTGGCATAGCAGTTATACATTTTTAAAAGCACAATGCCTCATGCTTGCTTAATTTCTGAGCCTCTGTAAATTTATTTCAGCATCACTAATTCAGACCTTAAAAATCACGAACTCTAAAGAATCGCCTTTCAGAAGTGACCAGTATGATTTCTGAAATCAAAACGATTTTAGAAAAGTAATCATTTCTTTTTTGGTATGTATATGTAGACTTGTGCACAAAATGGGATTAAAGGGCAGACTCACCATGTCCAATCATCTGACACCCTGTAGCTCACCAAAAGATACGGACTAAGTATGAATTATCTTTTAAAACAGAATTCATTGTCATGTTCCGTTAGGGGGAAAAAAGCGGCATAATGTAATTAATTTCAGCTTCTGCTTCTGCCTTCATTTGGACTGTCAATCAGTGAGCATGTGTCTGAATGACAAAGGTACTCATGCAGAGAATTAGCTAGCTTGAGTTAATGGCACCTCTGAATGTGTTTTTCTCACCATCCAAATTATTCTAATTGGCTCATAGCACTATTTTAAAGCTTTTTCTTCTTTTTTTACTGAATGTGAATAAAAGGAGCCGCAGAATGAGAAACCACATCAGCCAGAGAGTAATTGTGGCATATCCAACAATCAAATCAATTAGTAATGTGAATTATGTGTTGTGGTGGCACGAAATATATGAAATAGTTCTGAAACCTCATTAATATTACCAGCAATTTCTTTTCAGTCAATGTCTCTCAATCTGTATCTGTCACAGTGGAACAGGTAATCAATTTTGTGAAACGCTAAGTGAGCCAAGACTGTGACCACAAAAGATACACTGCTGGTTTGCTGTCTGACAGAAGGCCTACATATGTAATCCAGTCTGTATTTGATATGCAGATCAGCTTGTAAGATACACTACCAAGCTGAAATTAATGACATGAAATCTGTTTTCAGTTGGCTTTATTTTTTTTCTCAGTAAATAGGTTGTTTGAAATTGATTTTTGATTGATTTGTAAAGTAGAACCTCCACAAGAAAACACTTGATTATGGAACATTTAGATCATGTTTGCCAAGACCACCTAATTGATGGATCAGTGTCTGTCACAATTGCCTTTTTCAGCAGTGCCAAGTTTCAATTTCATACCCCTAGCTTTCTGCATATGTAAGGCACCATCCTGAAATAGGCGTTATTATGGTTTTAATCGGGTTTGCATCTGCTGTATTTGGTGATTCCGCTGCTTCTCCAGTGTCTCACAAGTTAATTTGCTTGTTTCCGTTCTGCATTCTGCATTCTCATGACTGTTCACCATAGATAAGTGTGAGCAAAGGGGACTGCTTTCCCAAAGAAGACAGTAAGCGTGCCTAATCCTATTTAAAAAAGCTCAACAGAGGGGAGCTGGCTATTATCCACTCCAGCCAGAACCAAGGCCTAGAGCTGCTTCACTAGACCCTGAACATCTGGACCAGAGAAAAAAGAAAGGGTGGATAAAGACTAGAGAAGTGAAGACCAATATGCAGCTGGTCTTGGGAACCGTTCCGCAGGTGCCACAGTGGACCTCCACAGGGACTATAAACAGCCTGTAAATGCATTGTGTGCCACTTGGAAGACAAGGCTGTGTTTTAAAGTTTGAAAAGGTAACAAACGTTTGCAGATTAAGAGGCATATTCCCAGTCCCAACGATTTGCAGCTCCAACAGATAATAGGTTGATTATAGACAGAGCATCACAAAGAAACCTTCATGTGTATCCATTGCATCATTAAACAGCAGAAAGTAGAGAAAATTACTTTTTTAAGATAATAAAATCATATTAATATTGATGCATTCTTGGAGAACAGTGTGTAGTTATTAATATGAACTATAACACATGCTCCCATAGTCATTATTGTTAGTGCTACTAATCCATCCATCCTTTTCCCTTGTATTCATCTGGTTTGAGGAGCTTTACATGAACAATATTTATGCCATTTAAAACATACAAAGTTTGCAGGTGGACAAACTGTAATTATCATGACAAATATGATCGTCTTTGAAATAAATATGTACAACAAATATATGCCTCAGTGGAAAGAAACACATGCATACTAAATTGTTTTGTCACCACACTGCATGACTTTTGCATTGAAAATGAGCATTTTTCTTTATTTTTAGGGAGTACCACCATTTCTACTGCCTTGGCATAGCAGTGGGCTCATTTTTTTAATTTATTTGTTGCAAATACATCTGACAGTTTAGAGCAAACAAACACCTTGGCTCTGTTGTGGCTGCCTGTCATCCCTCAAGAGCATGATTCGGGTGAATGCAGCGCTGTTCAGATGTCTCCCTATTAGCATACTGAGTCAGCTGGGTGCTGTTTCCAGCTCACAAAGACAGAGCTGGATTTTTTTTGTCTTAAATAAGCCACATTTGTGATGCAGTGGGGTTCTCTGAAGGAGCCCGGGAAATGAACTTTGAATGAGCTTGTTTGACATGAATCATCCAGGGTAGATGGAGAAATGGATGTGTTTGATGCATGAAATGCGACTTTAGCATGACGGGAAAATAACTGAAATGCGGCTGACTTTCTTTAGGTTTGCTGAGGTGATTTATTCTGAGGATAGAGTAAGAAATTTGTGCAAACTGACTCCTTTAAATGTATTGCTCCTGTAAGATCACTGTTTACTTTAAAGCTGTTGAAATTCGGCTTGTTGTGCTTGTCTAGGAGAAACTGTGAGCAGCTTATGGTCTTAAACTGGATATCCTGCTACCCTACAGTAACAGGGTAACTCAGATAATGTCACACATAATTCCTGACAAGTGACAGAGTAAACAATATATCTTTTCTAATTTATTTCCACCTCGCTTAATCGCTTTAGACCCATTTCAACAAAAGATCAACTGAAAAAAACCCACATTAAATGTCGAGTTCGACGGCTCTTCAATCGTCTTCTAGCTGAACGTTTAAAATAAAGCTCCTTGTTTTGGTTTTCCTACTCCTCTTGCTAAATTTCCTGATGTAGTGGGAGTTTTTTTGTTTGTTTGTTTTTTTAAATATTACAGTAATGACCTTATTGCAAAATCCATGTCATGGCAAAACATGGCACCAGTTTTGAGCGGTGATGAAACTGGTTTTCTGCCCACCTGTAGGTTTAAGGTATGCATTTTCTTCGTGTCACGTTGCAAAGACTTTTAGTCCGGTTCACATCCAGTATTTATCCCCATATATCGCTTTGCTTGTCAAATCAGATTCTTATGCTGAGTGCTCTGAAATGTTCCCTCTCTTTCCTCCCATCAGCCTCTAACCCATGTGAAGAGAATGATGGACGTGGTCCCTGTTCACATCTGTGTCTCATCAATTACAACCGCACTGCATCCTGCACCTGTCCACACCTGATGAAGCTTTCACCCAACAAACAGTCTTGCTTTGGTGAGAAAGAACACCTTCCTCATTTTTCATGCTTTCTCCTTATGTTAGCAGTGAAATTAAAGGATACTACGTAAAAACAGGAGAGTGTGTTGTGCTTTACGTGGGACTTTCTGTGCTTTTGATTGGCACCATCATTTACATCAGCCTGTCATTATCCCACTCCACCTGGACTCTGACAAAAGAAAGTACACAATGGTGCATTTTCTTGAATGATTGATTTCATAATTATCTCATCAGTGTTGAAAAGGTTCCTCCTGTATGTGCGGCGGTCTGAAATCCGCGGTGTGGACATTGACAACCCTTACATGAACGTCATGACAGCGCTAACAGTGCCAGACATTGATGATGTTACGGTGGTGGACTATGATGCCCAGGAGGAGAGGATCTACTGGGCAGACATCAAAACTCAAACCATCAAACGAGCTTTCATCAATGGCACCCAGCTAGAGACCATCATTTCTGCAGGTGGGTGCATTCCAGACATCCATACAAAATGCAGTGTCAGAGCTGTGTGGTATGTGTTCCTCTGTATGTGTGTCCCAACCAGTATTGATTAGCGGGGACACACATGCACTTGTTGCAAGAGTAGAAAGCAGTGCTGCCTTCTCCCCAGAGAGATTTTGTTTCTCTTGGTCATGGGGTGATACATATTATTAATTATATTATAGTAATTCTTGTAATTAATTGTTGTCATTAATCATGCTAATTTATTATTGTTATTTCCTCTTTTTTGATGTGACTGGAAGGTGCAGCAAATATATAAGTTACAGTATACCTTAAAAGTGTAGTCATTTTTTGTTAGATGAAGTATATTTACATTTAGCATTAGTTTTTTTTTTTTTTTTGTGAAGCACATGGGTGTGACTGTTTTTTAATGCTTTGCCTACCAGACATCGTGAACTGCCGCGGTCTGGCTTTAGACTGGCTTTCCAGGAACTTATACTGGCTCAGCTCTGAAAATGACGAGTCACAAATCAATGTGGCTCGCTTTGATGGGTCCCTGAAGACCTCCATCATCCACGGCATTGATAAGCCAAGGTGCCTTGTAGTGCACCCAGCCAAAGGGTAAGTAGATTAGAACAGTCTGTGCACTTCATCAGCGCCTCACCTTCAATGCGTCGTCTTAGAAAACCTGATGACAGACCCCACCTGTGCTAAAGAGGGATCACAGCCGTGTTGTTTTACAATTGTCAATTGTTTGCGCAGATCTTTGCAAGGTTGTGAAGTGGAACAAAATCTATCGCCTTACATTCAATTTTCATTTAATGACAGCTTAACATTCATGTTGTAAACCTCATTATATCTTGTGCCTAATTGGACCACTATTTACCTCACACCTCTTCACACAGAAAAATCTATTGGACAGATGGCAACACCATTAACATGGCCAACATGGACGGGAGTAACAGCAAGGTCCTCCACCAGAATCAGAGGGATCCTGTGGGTCAGTATGAGAGCTGTGTACAGTACACTGAGTTATAACTCCTATTGAGCTGTACCTCAAAATGTGGCAGAGACGTGTTAAATGACATTCATTTTCAAGTTCTCTTCATTCAGTTTACATAAACTCAGTATGTATACATGCTGTAATCTGATTTGATCTGAATATAAATAACCAGATTAAAGCATTTACATGGTTTACATAAGTCAGTTTCTCCAACACTTGATTTGTTTGATTATTGGGCCTGTTTTCTTGAAGAATGTGTGGCAGCACTCTGCAAGCAGCTTTGTACCACAAAACGATAGAAAATTGAGGGAATTTGTCATTGTTGTTTGTTTATGGATTCAATTCATGTATTTTAACTCAGTTAAATTTTAGAGCATCGACAACTGTGCCACTGCAGACACCACGTTGCATCTATGTTCACTTCATTCCCATAATTCCCCTATTTGAACCTTCATTTTACAAAGACGACCCAGTAAATTAAAGTTAATAATCTCAGCTCAGGTCTGACTTTTACAAACAGATTCAGTAATGTCTGCGCATGTTGACATTTTCCCCATTTCGACAATGTCAACAAGAACAAGAATCACTGTCAGTCAAAGAACACCCACCTCCTCAGCAGTGATGTTATCTCAACAGGCAACGTCAAAGAAAGTTATCAGACTCTTAGGGTTAAGGTGTCAAAGTGTCTGGTAAAAACAAGGCAAGGAGGGATTGATGAGCCTGTTTTATTATGTTGTTATTGTTTCCAAGGTCCTATGTACCTAAGTAGATCTCAAGATCATATGTTCCCAGGCTCCAATGTTCCCACAGTCCTTTTTTGAACCCCTAGAAATCCACCATTGTAGTATTGTCACTTCACTCAAAACACCTTTTTAGAATGACCGATTACTGAAATAAGAAAAGGGGTCAATAAAAGTAAACAACTATAAAAACAATTTTTAAGAAATCGACCTAGGACAGCGATTAGGATGATTGTCCACACAAGTTCTTTCGAGCAGCTGTTGAGTTGGATTGGCATATAGGTGTCTAACTGGCAGTCTGAACCGTGCAGATATGTGAGGCTTTCTTGGAATCTTGGTGCTTCTTGTGGATATTAGAGGTGCATTTCTACATAGCAGTCTTGCATAGCACACACAGCACTGGTTCTTACCAAGAGCATGCTCACTGTAATTCATCAGAACCACTGATTAGTCACTAATGCCTGATTTTCTTCACATTGCTAAGGCTGTAATTTATAGTAGACTGTTTTAGTGTAAACTATCCCCACATGAGGCATGCATAAGTGAGTACTTGAAGCAAAAGCAATAAGCTGGTCTTCATCTCTTGTTGCTGTTGTCATACAGCTCAAGGTCAACGCCCCCCCCAACACCCCCCCCCCCCGTCACACAAACAACTCCATTGTATTTCTTCATTCTCCTCGGCTTGTCAGCAATCCAGATAGCAGGGCGCACCATATTTCACTGGCTTCATTTATGATTATGGGGTAGTCCTGGGGACAAGCATAAATTAATGACGCATTGTGACTGTGAGTCTGCCAGACATAAATTCAACACATGGTGTGAGACAGTGAGTTGTTCAGAGGTCCACAATTGGAACTGCTTTCAGTACATACAGTGGTATTCTATGAAAAGCGTTCACGTTAGCCAGGGAGGAAAAAGCAGTCAGTCTCACTATTGTTCATTTTTCATGCCAGCTGGAGCTCTTATGAAGAGCCAGCAGACACATGAACAATTCTATTAGCCCTCACTCAACCAAATGCATCGAAACTGCAGTATGGAAATGCCATGGTAATGCAGTTCTGAAATGTACTGTTAAAGTATCGTCAAAGGCAACTTCTGTTTCTTATGTTGCATATGCAATGTGGTCAACTGAATATCATCCATCTGATGGAACTTAATGCAGTACAAATTATGGGGAGGCAGCTGTTTTTATGCCTCCATTCTAGCAACAACCATGACCAGAGGCATTATGTTTTGGGTTTGTCCATCCGTCCGTCTGTCTGTCTGTCTGTGAGTTTACGTAGCTTCTTTGCAGCAACATCCATATTTGAAGCACCGTAGTCCACCACAAGCTCATTGGTTTTGCTGATATTGAGTTTCAGGTCATTGTCATTGCACCACGTGACCGAGCTCTCTATCAGTCCTCCGAACTCCTCTAAATCTAAATAAAGAGTGCATGTTTATCACTGGAATTTAATCACTGGAGTCATACATCATTTCAGAACAGTGATAATCTTTGTTTGCTGTCATGTTAATATTTTTATGATAAAATTTTTAAGTGTTTACAAGTCACATGTAGCATGGCTAATCTATAATTAGCCATGCTACATGTGAATCTAGTTTTGTTTACATTTTATGTTTTTTTAATCCATTTATTATTTATTTTGTATGTGTCTGATAAGTGTTTTCTTTGTGTTATTAAAAATTCTACCACATTTTAAAGTCAAGTTCTGTATCCCAACGAATCCTAGCGCAGTGAGTGCTAACCTAACCTGGCGTCTGCTCTTCACTTGTCTTCCTCTCAGGTCTCTCAATAGACTACACTGCCAACAGTCTCTACTGGATAAGCTCGGCCAATGGCACTATCAACAGGTGCAATCTGGATGGCAGTGGGCTGGAAGTGCTGGAGACATTAAAGAGGGAGTTAGTCAAAGGCACAGCTCTGGCCGTGATGGGTGAGTGGAGCTTGTCACGAGTGCATCAGATTGCCATTGGGGATTAGTCAGAGTGTGGAGGGATTACGTGTTTAACCAGTTAAGTGGCTGTAGAATAGAGCCAGTGCTTGCAACAGTTGTGCTTCACTTTGTGTGAAGTAGCTGGGGCATTAGATAATTAAAACAGTGCAGCAGTGATTGATGATTGATTTTCTCACCCCTTTCGTAATGAAAAGGTAGGAGGATGTTCATTATGTGTTGATTCGTGGTATCGCTGCTGAATGCAATGTGTCACGCCATCCATCAACTCATAGATTCATTTAGAAATCTCCTGAAAGTCAACATGTTGTGGAATAAATTCTTACCTTTGGCTCACGTTACAGCACTCTTTAGCTCACAACATGTGGCTCTCATCTTTTCCTTTGTTCTTTTTTACATGCATAGAGGCTTCCGATTAGGACCATATGTACGTGTTAATGGAAACACGTGCCACGTCTGCTATTACATCATCAACCTCAGTTATTGGTCTAATAATCCGATAGGTATTTGGGCTGTGCCTGTATACTTCAAATAGGTGACAAATAAAATTTCATTCATCTCTCTCTTCTCTTTTTTTTTCTACACAGCCGATCAGAATTTTAAATTGTCTCACTTCCACACTGCTGCATTCTTGACAATATTGGGAAGCTTCCCAGCGAGCTATGCAAATGCATTTTCCTTGCCAAGACTGGTAATGAGAAAGGAGCAAACATACTGAACAGGGAGTTGTTGGTTATGTGCGTGTGTGTTTGTGTTTGGACCGATGTGTAATTTGTATTTTTTAAGAAAAAAATAAAATCAAGAGTGTTGTCAGGGTGATACTTTGTGTTCGTGAGGCATGTTATTAATCATGGCAGGCTTTCGTCTTCTATGTGGTGGTATCTGTCAGTATGTGCAGAGAGCGTTAATTACACTGCTACAGAATAGCACAGCAATGGCAGAATGGAATCCCACTGTTTTGTGAGTTGTTAGCATACTGAAACTCCAAGCTACATCTTTTTGGTTCATTTTGAAAGGCGTTTCGCGCAGTAAAGACACTGACTATGGACGGCTTTTTCATGTATGGACAATAGAGACTTCATTATTGCCTCTCACAAATGGGAGATAGAACTCAAGGTGACATAGAGTAATGGCTTGGTTCCTGCACACTAGCAGGTACAGCAAAACAGTGAAATAATGTCTGCAAGTCTCCATCAATCACAATTAATGACATTTTGCTATGTCGAGGAAATTGTTTTGGATGGTAGAATGAACAGCTGTATTGTTATTGTTCTTTGGTAAATAGAGAAATTTCACAGTGGTTCAACAGGACATTTGTCGCATGGTAATGAATTACTCTGTATAGAAGATAGCAATCTAGTGGATTCGTTCACATTTACTTGTGTTTTTCCAAGCATGAAAGTGTATTTAACAGTCATAAGACCTATTCTAATTACTGCAGATATTGCAGCTTTTCATATAATCTAGGCATAAGATGATTACATGTATGTCGAACAAATGACACCAATTTAACATGGCAACATTAATGTTAACTTTAAAAAATGTTGCTGAGCAAATAGCACGTTTAAATTTCCTCTTAGGCTGAGATTAATGTCTTACATTTGCTGTAATAGTCGCTTGTTGTTCGTTATGTGACAGACATTCAGTTTCTCATATTGTACCAAGATGACTTCCTGTTTTGCTGTAGGCCATTGAGCATATACATTGATACCACGGAGCATCAATATATGGTCAGCTGAAAATGGGGGGGGGGCGGGGAGAGACAGCAAGACAGCAGCCAGGCATGTCATTTTCAGATCCTGAGCTCTTTTTGCTGTTGGCGAGTGAATGGACTATTGGTGATAGCCATTACTGAGAAATGTCCCTTCTGCAGATGTTTGTTTTGTCTCCATGGGGGAAGATGCAATTAAGTGGATTTGCTGAGCATTCACCCTGTCTGTTTTTACTGTATATCTCCTCTCTGCTTCTTCTTTGTCTAACTAGTTCAGCAAACTGTCATTATGGAATAACAATATGGAATGATAACTAGAATTAGTACAGTATGAATATGCAGATAAAAACATGTGCTGTCTGCTTTGCGAGAGGAATGACTTGTTAGTTATCGTTAAGTGAGTAAGGGTAATTAAAGGCTCTTAAATTGGAATTAATCTAACAATTGCTCTCTCTTTTCTGGTCTGGAATAGCTTGATTGATCAGTTTGTTGTGCTTGAAGTGGTTAAGGTTACTTCAAATCAGCGTCATGTGTAAACAAGGAAAGCGAGCATTCTGTCAGGATCTATAGCTCCCTCACAGCAGGAGGAGGAGGCAGCTAAAGGTTTTGTAATTGTTATTCTATGGCAGTGATATATGTGGAGTGCAGTTCTATTAGAGGCATCGGAATATAGAGTCATTTTGTCTCTGATTCCTGCAGAATAAACATATTACCTATACAACATTTATAATGATACATTCACGATTGACAGACACAAATAAACCGTGAACATCAGCTTCAGAGAGCAAAATTATCTCTCTATTAATTTGATGAGCATGGAGCAATGTGTTCAAACAAACATGTTATGGTGCTCGCATGTGTTTCTTTGTGGCTTTTTCATTTTGGCTGCATTAGTCTAAGCAATTTCTCGAGCTGGTTGTGAAAAGATATACTGTAATGAAGGCGTTGTTAGTGACACAAGGTCGATCCACTCAGGTGCTGGGGATCTGAAATAATTGCATTGGCTTGAGGGAAAGGTGAGGACTTTTATTTAGAAGGTATGGGTGATCAATCAGTCTGGAATCAAACTAGCAGTTGAGGTGGAAATTGAATATGATGTGCCACAAGTGAGAGATCACAGCTAACCAGCGGTCCCTGCGGTTTCAAATTAACACAGGGTGCAAAGCTTATCTCGGCTAGCGTGCCCTCCAGGGTCAAATGTTTTGTAAACTGCTTGTAAACTGTCATTCTCACTCATGGGAATTTGTCTGATTTGTAGAAACCAGTTTTACCTTCCCTCTAAGGAAGACATTGAGCCTGAAGCTATTAACGCATGGGGAAATTGCTTTTGTGTGTGTGTGTGTGTGTGTGTGTGTGTGTGTGTGTGTGTGTGTGTGTGTGTGTGTGTATGTGTGTGTTTTATTCCAAATAATTCAAAAAGGTTGAGATTAAGAAAATAGTGTCACCAAAAGGGCACTTTTTTTCACTTGTTAGGGAAGATGAGCCTTTACAGTAGCCTGTTTTAATGTTACTCTATAGGTATGAATTTGTCTTTCCATCATGTTGCCTATTTTAAATTATGCCTCATCAGTATAATGGTCCATTTTTACAATTTTGGCCCTTTCAAATAGGGCTAAAATCACGTCCATCTCCACACCATGTAGAGAGTCTATTTTCAGGCAAGAGGAGCCTCTTGACTCTTTTCCACTTTGCACGTCAGTAGGATTTTAAAATTGAGAGTTCCTGTCACGTCTCTAGACTTTGTAGTCTGTGGCAAAAGGCCTGGACTGTGCATCACTGATTTCTGCTGAGGGCAGAGATGGGGGTTGGAAGATAGTGTGGTGGTGGTGGTGATGGTGGGGTGTGCGGGGGTCAGGTAGCTATTGTGCACATGCCTCTTAACAAAGACACACTCATTACTTATGCTTATGATGGCAGCACTACTGAAGCCTGGAGGTCCGCTGTCACACCGAGGCAGGCAGGCCAGCCACTCTGTCAGGGAGTGAAACATCCAGTGTGTCCTCATGCCTAATCCTCAGACTAGGTCATTTTCTAATGACTCCCAAAGAAACATATTTATGTAAATTATTTACATTGGGTGAGGTAACTTACATACGTACAGGAAGTTGAAATACTTTTGGTTTCACGCGGGAAACAAACAGTGGTCTCCTGGGTTAAAGTGTTTGGCCCCTCCACGTCCACCCACCCTCCTCCCTACGTGGACTTTCCCGCTCTTCATACTACATCACGCAACTTCCTAATTTGCCATAATTAATATGGCCACTAGAGGTCAGCTCCTAACAGTAAACGTAAATATGGGTCTTAATAAGCCCCTGGCACAGATGACCTATACAGCCGTCAAGTGTTTTGCTTTTAAAGTCACGGATTGGCTGAAAAAAGAGAATTTTAACTCATGCAACATGGTCTTATAAAGTACAAATTCAAAGGTGAGGTTTAGAATCGCTAAACGCTTTTATGTTGTATGTTGTATGTGCAGATCTCCCTGAAAAGGTTCATATAAGAGCCTTATTTGGTGTGAAAACCCTTTCCAAACATCAAAGTAACAATGTTTCAAGGCTTCAAGATGCATGCATCATCGTCAGCAAGTGGGCAGAGCAGGAAACAGGGCATGCCACACTTTAATCTCAAATCAGCTCAGAGAATGCTTCAATTATTAAGGGGCTTTACGGCATAAGAGTGCCAGCCTCGGTGGATTAGAGTGAAAGCTGATTTTGCACTTGGAATTGGTGATGTTGGGGGGTATTTGATTGTGCTGTAGTATTTTTGAAGACTTATTTGCATCACAGTGTGATTTGCATGACTTTCTTAGTGAAAAAGACTAAATTCTGCAGTCATTACCTGAAGCAAGAAGTGCCATTGCATTGCACTTGTATTGACGCTGCATCTGCGGTCATATTTTTTAAGCAAATTACGCTGATGGTTACAGGCGGAAAACTCTGGTGGGCGGATGAGGAATCGGCACAGCTGGGAACAGTTACCAAAAGAGACGGACGGAACCTTGCGATCCTGAGAAACAAGACAAGTGGGGTGGTTCATATGAAGGTGTACGACAGGGAGGCTCAGAAAGGTAAGGCTCACAGATGTCGTCACACCAGTCCACAGATAAAGACACAGAAACACACACGCCCTATCCACACTGATACCTTACTGCTTGCCTTTTGCTGGTTGTGCTTAACATTCAGGAAGAAACCCGTGCCAGATAAACAACGGAGGATGCTCACAGCTCTGCTTCCCCACTTCTGAGAACACCCGTAGCTGCTCCTGCACTGTTGGCTACAACTTGCGTAGCGACCGCATGTCTTGTGAAGGTAGGTTTCCCAAAATATGTACTCTACAGCAGCCAATACACTCCCATCAGCATTTGATTACTTGGCATGGCAACATGTTTATAATCTTTCTGCATGTTCAGTGTTCAGTGCATGTGTTTGGTCTATATACAGGTCACAGGGCATAATTTCTGATGATTTAATACCTCTGTGTAGGGATTAAGAGGTAATTTGTCGTTCTTCAGGTGTTGACTCATTTCTGATGTATTCCATCCACGAGGGAATCCGGGGAATCGCTCTCGATCCAAATGATAACAGCGAGGCTCTCATGCCCATCACAGGAACACTGTTTGCTGTGGGAGTTGACTTTCATGCCGGTATGATACCATGCAACACACAGAGGGATTTGGGTGGTTGAATCAGTGTTTGATATTGAGTTTAAGACAGCAGAGATCCACTGAAGCTTGAAGAGTTGTTTTGTCAGACATATGGTTAAATGTATAAATTGCATGTCGTTCCTGGTTATCTTAGGTAGAAATGTGAAGTCGTTTTGGCGGTTTTTAAATAGCTGTTAGCTTCATGTTATATACACACACACACACAAACAGTACACACATTCTTACATAATATTACACAACATACTTTTCTTCCCTTCCTTTATTTCCTGCAGTACAAATCTTTTCCTCCCAGTCTTAAACAGTGAGGGGGGAGTGAAAGGTCTTTGTTATACTCTGCGCTAACCTTTTGAATAATGGTCTGTGTGCTTGTAGAGTGCAGCACAGATGAAAGAGTAATAAGTTCACATTACAGGGGAACCTCAGCATGAATAACATAAAACTATTTCCTCACAAGCCTCTGAAACAATCCTAACACAAAGCAATTCCCAAGATATTGTGTCAAATGAAGGTGCCGTAACATCAATCGCAAAACATGAACCCAATAGCTTTTGCTGTCGTTTGTTACATCCCTGCTTCTTTCCACATAATATATACGATAAGAATGATGCATTTATTACATCAACAAATGCTATGAATAGACTATAGGCTGCTAGCATTCCATATGTGTAATAGGTTGCCACTGAAGCATGATAACAAAAGCTGTGTAAAGGAAATTGCATAGGCACACAACTGAAAACAGAAACAAACTGCATACACACATGGGTTGATATACTGAGGCTGTGCAGCAATTCTTTCCAGAAAAGCAAAAAATTTGCAAAAAATGAGAGTTGGAAATGCAATATATGATATAATAAGGTTGCTGAAACTGTTTTAGTGTTACTAACCAACTGACTGTGGCAGAGGCACAGATCAACAGACATCTCCTGTCATTGAAAGGGACTATTATCTAATGAAGGGAGAAAACAAAGCCAGGGTAACGTCCACAGCAGTATCTGTGAATTGTGTCGAGTTACCGGGACATTGTTTTTGAATTGTATTGTTTTTCAGTGCAATGAAAACCACACAATTATGTATTATTAGACATAATTATTATGTATATTCACTTATTGGGGTGTCAGCAGAGGTTTAATGACCTGAAATCCTTCACTGAACAGAAAATCAAAACTATGTGCATGGCTACTGGGGGTCAGAAGTCAGGAAATGTTTTCTTTTTAGCCATGGTCAGTTTCTGAGTCCAACACTCTGGCTCAGAAATATCTCAACTACAAGACAGATTGTCATGAAATGTGGAACAGATATTCATGATCTCCAGATGGTGAATTACAATGACTTCGGCAATCCCCTGACTTTTCCTTTTGAGCCCCCATTTGAGGGACATTTATGGTTTTGAGTGAAATGTCTCAACAGCTATTGGTTGGATTGCAATGACATTTGGTACACAAATTCATTCCCTCAGGATCAGATGATCAATTAAGTTGTCTCTTAACTGTTCCTCATATGGTGCCATCATCAGGTCAAAATTTTAATTAGCCCGATAACTTATTTACTTATTTCTGTTATGGAAAACAGCTGCCAAGACTCAGCTGTACATTTTATTTCTAATTAGCAAGTGTACACGAATCTGGTATTCAAATTAACACAACTGCAAGGACACTCTTAAATAATTAATGCTAGTTAATGATGGAAAATTACAGTAATATTCTATAGATCTTACTTCTTACTTCTATAAAAATGCTGGTGATGTTCATGCTCACTGTTATTACATATATAATCACATAATTCTTGCACTTCACTGAACACATGCTACCAAACATGCTGGGTCGCTGATTATAGTAATTGTCATAAGTCAGTCTACTGTCTGATTCTGAAGCTGACTGTCTTTAGAGGTCAGTAGCAATCTTCATGGTTGACCACCACTTTTTGGAAATAAGCCCAAGACAAAATCAGACATGTCCAAAGCACAGAACAAGATTACTAATTGTCCTCCTATTTTGTGCAGGTGAACATGCAAATGCATAACTAAGCCCGTCCTAGAGCAGCAGCTGAAAGCTCATGCACATCATTTACATGTCATTACAGAAGTCAGGCTGCTAGAGCAGAACAGATGAAAACACTGCAACTGTATGCTGTAATATTTGACCTATGTGTTAACAGAGTGTAGGCAGCGAGAGCAAGAAGTGCAACAAACATATCACGCCATCTATGCTCCTTACATCCTGTACACGGCCAAGCTGCCAGGCACACACAGAGATGCTCTTGAAGACTGCACCATAAATAAATTATGTACTATTTTATATGCTTGTGTAATAAACCAGTAAAATCAGAAAGGGTCCATAACAGTTTTACCAACACCATGTTTTGCATGAAGCAATATACTGCCCTGTAAAATTTGGCCCACAATTGCCTTTCCTGCTCAGGCACTGTATGTCAACAAAGAGCTGTGGATGAACAGTGTGGGTATTTTCACCATCATACTTTATAGTCCCACACAACATTTGGTGAAATGGACTGTGCTGCAGTAAAATGTGCTTTCATGAGCTGCTTTGTTTGAGGGCAAAACTGCTTTTGTGGCAGCCGCATTCATCACCTGATTATCTCTTGTCATTAACTGTCTGTTTTGCAGGAAATGACACCGTGTACTGGACAGACATGGGCCTGAACAGAATATCCCGAGCCAAACGTGATCAGACCTGGAGGGAGGACATCGTTACTACCGGCATCAGTCGGGTGGAGGGCATCGCCGTTGACTGGATCGCCGGTTAGCGCAGAATAGAATAGAACAGAACAGACTAGAAAAAACCATTAGTGTCTGTCAAAAAGTAACAGACCAAATGCGTATTTAAAACACATTTAAGAACATACACACGAACACATAGAATAGGTCTTGAAACTGTTGAAACTAAAACTGACAGTAACAGTGTTTAACAGGTCAGAGTACATCGGCTATTTTAATCTCAACTCCTCGAGCCCCGAAGTCTGGTACTGTACACTGTCAAACTGGTATTGATTGGTGACAATTCTTATTTTATGCACACTGCTTCCCCTTATGGCATTATTTAGATGTGTTTGATTTAATTTGAATTGCTAAAACACATAAAGCCTTAGCGACAGAGTATCCTCCACTTAAAATCATTCACAGAGCAAATGTGTGTGCAAGATTAATGTCAGTATATGGGTAAATTCATGACAAGACCTTTGCCCACGAGTATCACTACACATCTAATCTATTTTCATACGTGGTTATTGCTTTTTTCTACACAGGAAACCTGTATTGGACAGACCATGGTTTCAATCTAATAGAAATCTCCCGTCTGAACGGTGCCTACCGCTCGGTGGTCATATCTGAAGGACTCGATCAGCCGAGGGCCATCGCTGTACATCCACAGAAGGGGTAAGCCGTGACTTTATTGTGTCATTTTTAGACCTTACCTTTCTTAATTCTGATACATTTTGTTGTATTTGTCTTTATATTTATAATTATTTGCAAATTTACTGCAGAATTTAGTTCTCAAAATTTTTCACATACCGTTGAACAATCCAAATGTGGGGACAATTTGCAATAAATGTTTGTTAGAGGAATCATTGGCAACAATATTTGCCAACTAAATCAGGTATTTCTTAACTGTATTACTGTTTTTTCTTGTACACACTATAGTGCAGAAATCAGTGTGTTTGTGTGATGCGATTATGGGTATTATAGGTATCTTTTCTGGACTGAATGGGGCCAGAACCCCTGTATCGGCCGCTCCCGTCTGGATGGTTCAGACCAGGTTACCTTGGTCAACTCAGGCATCATGTGGCCCAATGGAATTTCCATAGACTACGAGGTATAGCTGTAAACAGATACACAAGCACCGTCACCAACACCTCTCCACCCCACTCACACATACTGTACTTCTGACCTCATCTCCTTTGTGGCTGAAATAGGAATTCAGTTTGTGATATGCATTTTAATATTGCTTTCCAGGAAAATACATTATACTGGTGTGACGCTCGCACAGATAAGATTGAGAGGATAAACCTTGAGACAGGTGAGAGCCGGGAGATTGTACTGTCAGTGGCCAACGTAGACCTGTTCTCAGTCGCTGTGTTTGGGCCTTACATCTACTGGTCTGACAGGTAATTTATTATTTTCTTAAATGCACACACATGAAATGGCCTGCAAAGCCTGCTATACTAACCTGGCCATAACCTTTCCTTTCAAAGGTCTTATGTGAAAATATGAAGAACAGCAGTTCCTCATAATGAGGCTCACTGCCTATTTTTGACAATACTCTAGGCAGAATACAGTGTCATCAGCAAGGGCAAGACCTTCCTCACCCTTCAGTAAAATCAGACACACTTAAATTTAATGAAGCCTCATTTCTTTTCAAGTTGGTAGCTTTATGCATTGTTATACCCCCGCAGTTTTGTTTGACAGACAGACAGGTTTTAAGCTCTTAAGATACTGTGCATAAGAAATATACCAGAAATACCAGATTGTTAAAGGACCAGTGTGTAGAATTTAGTGGCACCTCACCTCGCCCTCTGCAGAAACATGAGGGTGCAACATGGCACATTCTGTGAAAGAAGACCCGCTCCCTCTGTGTATATATACAGAGCTCAATCTAAGGTAACTAAAGCACAATGATTCTTATTTTCTGATTTCTGCCAATAGATCCCCCTAAATCCTGCACACTGCTCCTTTGAATAGTTAAGCAGGTCTCTTGTGTTTGTCAGTTTTGCATGTTTTTAACCTGTCTTGCATGACTTGAAGATCAATCATCATCATTCTCTCCCCTTTAAACAGGAATGACTATGCAAAGAAGCTGTTACCTTTATTGTGTGTTAATCTGAAACATCTTGAATTTTATGTTGGGACTGCCTGACTCCAGTCTTTGATTTTACTTTACGATTGTCAAATAAAATGATCTGCCTTTAACCACTCGTTTTGTCCCCCTCGTATCCTGGTGTACTTCAGGGCTCACTCTAACGGTTCAATCCGACGTGGCCTCAAAACTGACACCAGTGAGCCTGTGACCATGAGGAGTGGTCTGGGGGTCAATTTGAAGGATGTGACAGTCTTCAACAGAGGCAGAGAAAAAGGTGGAGGTTTGGTCTTTATAGTCTTATTGATTCACACATTGACTTTTACTAGTGAAGTCCTTGCCTGTGCTTAGTTTTGACAAAATTGGATAAAATCCACTTTGCATATACTTTATCATTGCTGCACTGCTCCTATGATTTTCATCTGTAATGTATAATCATGTATAGTTTTAACATGATCACAAGGGGCCTAAACTGAGTCAAACAAGTAATTGAACATGTGTTGGGTTTTTTGAAGGCACAAACCCCTGTGTCAGGAGTAATGGAGGCTGCCAGCAGCTGTGCTTCCACCTGGGGAGTGGTCGCCGGACTTGCTCCTGCGCCCATGGCCGCTTGGCAGAGGATGGCTTCGCCTGTGAGCGCTATGAAGGTTATCTACTCTACTCCGAGAGGACCATACTGAAAAGCATCCACCTTTCAGATGAGAATGACCTCAATTCACCTGTCCAGCCTTTTGAAAACCCTGCTTTTTTCAAGAATGTCATAGCCCTGGCCTTTGACTACAGTCAGAAGGCAGCGGGGACAAACCGCATCTTTTTCAGTGACGTCCATTTTGGAAACATCCAGATGATTAACGATGACTGGACAGGAAGATCTATTATTGCAGAAAGTAAGTGTATTTCACATTCCCATTGTTTTTACGTTATTTGTATGCTGTCGAGTAGTTGAAAAAGCCAGCCACTGCACACATACACTTGCACTACACACATATGCAAATTTCAAGAGCTTCACATTTGCTGCATGCTCTGGTGGCAAGGTTTGACTGCACAGGTATTGTATCCCTGTTGGGCTTGGGCTTTAGAATAGTTTGGTAATTGTGTTACAGGATTAGTTGGCGTGTTTCAGACGTGTCAGTCATCCCTCTCTTGTATGTGTCATGGGAAAGGTATGCTTCAATTTGAATCAATACAGCTGTCTAAACGGCCACATAACCACTCACATTTCACTGGGATGTGAGCACTGCCAATATGCTTCTATGGTGCACCGTGACGCTCATAGATCATAGATACTGACAGAAGACTGTAGCTTTAGCTCTTGTGACGTGCTGCTCTCATTATCCTGAATGGTGTAGATAAGGTGTGATTTTTAGTTCAGTTTTAATCATATTGGACAACCTTGTTAAGAACACAATATCCACGTAGCATTAATAGCATGTATGTAGGTAGCATAGTATTAATAGCATTTACCTCGACATAAACATTTCCTCCTCCACTTCTTTTTTTTCTGCCATTGCTCCTCTGAGAAGACCATTTAATACTAAGTCAGTAGGGTATAATACTCACGTTTGAAAGCTTTCTGCTTACTGACTGTCACAGATTGAACGATGGGACCAATCCCTCTCTATTCCCTCACTAAATCTCAGTCAGTCCTGTCTTGATAAGCATGACTGGCGTCAGATGAACAGCAAAAGCCTCTGTTCTGCTCGGCTAGCATCCTCTGCCATTCTGTGAGAGCTCAGCACCTTCCCACCCCCTCCTCACACTAGGAGACTTGCAGAGTGTTACTGATCCACTCCCACCCAACCAACCCGACCCATCTCCCACACCCCTGCTGAGGGAGCTGTCTGCATATTTATTTATCTTCTAGAAATGAACAAGCATTATTAAGAACCATCTGTCGGGATTTGTAAGTGTCCTTCACACCTTGGCACTTGCAAAATGCAAAATCAAAGCGGTGCAAATAATTAATTTGAGTGCAATTTTAATTTTTGAATCCATAATGCATGCCTATGTAGTGTTTTCTTAGGGCATGGGCAACGCATTTTTGTATTCAGCTATATTTTACAGAACTGTGTTTGGATACTCTACCTTCCTTGTTTCCAATTAGCTTATTCAGTGTTGAGTGAAAGCAACATGTCCGTCTGGTCTATACTCCTTTTGATGAAATCACCTCCTTTAGGCAGCTTCTAACCCTATACTGTATATCAAAGCCAGAGTCTCATCTGTTTTCCTCTAAAAGTTTCTGCCTGCATCCCGTCATTGAGGAAAGGTGAAGATGTTAATCATCCATATTTCCCTAATTAAACTCCATGTCCCCCATTAATTACTCCTTCGCCCCGCCAACAATTTGTGAGAAATTCTAAGCTGCCAGACGGCTTTTATTGCAAACTATTAATTAGTGATTGGCTGACTCAGGTAGTGTCTTAAGTATTCTAGACCATGGTTTATAGTTCTGTGGATAAGGGATACAGCCAGCTTCCCTATCATCAGTCACATGTTTGCCATTAAAACAAATTAGGGGATGCATTGACACATGACATTCTGTGTGAAAACACAAGAGATACAAAAAAAAGATGAGGTCAGGCCCAAGATATTTGCCAAATGACACAGATGTTATTCAGGTCTCTTTTGAATTGTCCAATTATCAATGTTGTTGCTGTCATTAAGTTAAGAAAAGAGTAGAAGGGACTCCTTTGTCCTTTTAAAATGTGATTCTCTTATGAAAGATAATCTCTTGTTTTGTCAAACAGTGAACAAATGCACTTCCGCAGAGTAACACATGAACAAACACACTCACACACACAGAATCTGGTTCATGCAGGTAATCTTTCCAAAGCCCTAACAAATCTGATTTCCTATCTGGTCGACAAACTGTGATATCTGACAGCTTCGGGTCCAGTGGCTTTGTATAGCGTAGCTCTATTGAATTTTAATAAATGTCCTACATCTGATTTTTCCATTCAATTTTTGTGGTTATCTGTTGCAATAGGAGGGACCGTTTATGTTTGGAATTCATTTTTTATTTGTTTGTACTGGTTTTTCATTTTCTATTGCGTTTTGCATGGTGTCAACATTTTTTGCTGCTTGTGTTATGTGTTGTTCTATGTTTGTGTGTGCTGTTGTTTTGTTTTTTTTTCATGACTTTCTTCATTTTCCTTTCCTAGAACATAATGGAAACAGTCCCCCAGTCACAGGCTTCCACAGACACCCTACAGTGGTCCTTGGGGAGCAGTAGGCATATTCATGTACATGAGTATATGACAGCTCAACAACACTGTGTTATTATTATTCCGACCTTCTTCAGATGGAGCTTGTGCAGTATTGAAACAGCTGAGGTCGTATTCAGTAGGTCATCTATGAGGCCAAAAAAATAAAGTAAATAATCAAGCGTGAATATGGCCATTTTTTCCTTCTGCCATCACTGTTTCTCTCTGGAGGTTAATTCTCTGTCAGTCACATTCTTGTACCAACCTGGGAGGCTGCAAAGGCCTTTTCATATTCCGTGTTTAGGAAATTGGTTCATGATGAAAACATAAAGTATTCAGTTACTGAGTGACTGCTGCATCAACAAAAAGCTGTCTGTCCAGTGTAGTGAGGCATGAAGTCCTTTCCCTGTCAATCACCACAGAATTCGAACACAATTGGAGCCTGCCATCTGTTTCGAGCAAAGTCAATGTTTTTACCTAAATCTGCACTAGGCAACTTTGCAGTTTAATGGCCTCAGATAGCAGAGGTAGATGACTCTCAGTTCCTTTTTGATTTGGGTAGATTTCACCACCCAAAGGCCACACAACATGATATCACTATATGCTCCCCAGACCTAGATTTCTAGAATGACATTATCTTGTTGCATGTTTTGTATTTACTATCAAGTTTCCTTTGGTTATTCTGCACTGAGGGTATTTCTCACGTATACTTTGCACACAGAAGATGCAATACACTTTGTTGCAACCATTACTTGGAATGTAGATCAATAAGACAGATGTGTTTCATGCGTTAAGGCCTGTGTTTTCATAAACCCGTGCTCTGATGCATTGTCTGAATTAGGTTCCTTGGTTGGAATTTGAGCAGAGGTGTTGTGTGTCTGTTCTTTTAGATGTGGGTTCAGTGGAGGGCCTGGCCTACCACAGGGCCTGGGACACCTTGTACTGGACCAGCTCCACTACCTCCACCATCACCAGGCAAACTCTGGACCAGAAACGAGTCGGCGGCTTTGACCGGCAGGCCGTGGTCACTCTCTCAGAGGAAGACCATCCACACGTCCTGGCCCTGGATGAGTGTCAAAAGTCAGTAGCTCTTCAAAGTCTCCAAATACTCTCTTGCTCACTCTCTCTTTTCAAATGATTATATTGTCTGTTAAGCCAGAAATGTCCAGACCTAAGTTCAGCCTTTGATGCTGTCATTCACATTTTTATTTTTTATGATGATGAATGTTCAGTCACTCAGTTTTATCGTCACTAGGGGTCATCATCCTGCTGATGAGCTTTATAGAATATGCTGACGATGCCACACTCTGTATTGCTATTGATTTTCCTTATCTTAGCCCTGTTTAATTGAATCAAATCAAACTGAATAGGAAAAAGACGGTTCCTGTTTCATGGTCCAGAAGAGTATGTAAGAGTATGTTGCAAATGGGCTTGACTATTGCGATACATTGCTCCCAGGTTTTCTCAGACAGCCTTTTAATAAATTACTTACAGGAAATCAAAAGGTTGCTGCCAGAGTTTTAACTAGAAAAAAGAAAACACACTGCCTTTCAAAATGTACACACTGGCCTCCTATTATTTTTATGAAATAAAATATGAGATTCTTGTACTTCTCTCAATAAATCTATTCATGGACTATATTGTTGATATGCTGCCAAGATATGTCCCAGCTAGAGCTCTCAAATCCACTGACTGTCTACTGCTCACTGCACACAAATGCAGATACAGACAGTGCAGACAAATGGAATTGTCTCCCTCTCTATCTGAGGACAACAACATCAATTTAGGCTTTTAAGTGCATGTTGTGGCGGCTTTTTCGCCTCTCCTCTACCCTTTCTCTCATACTTATCTAGCGGCTATTAACTAACCATTTTCTAATGAATATGTTTTGCTCATTTTGATAAATGATCTAATGAAAATGCAGTAAACTACATGTCAAATTACAACATTCTTTAATTCATACATATGTTCATGTATACATGAAACATTTTAACAGCTATTTGAAGGCCTTATTTATCACACCACAAGGCACAATTATTGCTTTTCAGCAATCATCTTGGTGACTTTTTTTTAGCTAGGATCCATTCAGTGCCAAGGCGTTGTTGCAGGATGCTGTTCGGAGCTAACATATCCTGGTGTAAAATATGTTTTGGTGAGCATTTCCACACTTAAGGTGTAAGTGGTCTGATCACTTTTTGAGCTGCATCCCTGGCGTTTTGAATATCTGATTTAACAGTTTGATTCAAGTGCCAGTTTAAAAAAAGCTCAGGGAAAAGATGTTTTCTGTTGTTCAAAAAATAACACATCAGTATTCCTGTCACATCTACCTCAGACTTTACACTTGCATATTCATGAATATAAAAATGTTACTGTGAGCAGTCCGAAAAGAGTGAGTATCTTCCTTCACCCGTTGTACTAACTAAATTAATTTCTTGACCTCAGACTATATCCTGGGTTGGTAATTTGGCACCATGTCCATTCCACTCCTGAAACACTGTCTGATAATTAGAATTCAGACTCAAGTAGCTAATTTGCAGTCCCTGGTTGTGACTTCTGACCAGAATCCTTATTATTGCACAAGAGTGGACTTCCATGACTTCATCATTGAATGAAGTGAGACCTGAGGGCTGAAAAAGTTTCTCACACAATTTGAAACATATCCACCTCTTTTTTATATCGTGTATCTGCAGAGCTGTGGATTTAAAATGTGCACCATCTATTCTGCAAACCCTTATAAACCAAGATATAATTATTTGTGTTTTTCATGTATTTAGAAGTCCTCACAGAGGGGAATTTGAATTAGTGACCTATATCTCACGTCTTGGCAATTAAGGAATTATGGTCATAACTGACTTACATGACTGCAGAGACCTCCAGCAATTTTCATTCAGGACAGCAGAATGTTCCTGTTCATTAGTGTTTGTTTTTCCTGCATGGCACAGAGCCTGATTGACATGTTGATAGAGCAGTTCTTACAAAAAGCCTCATTCCTGCTCCCTCATTTAATTTCAGATGACATGTATTTGCCCCGTAGTTCTTGCTGAGGTGTTGCAAATTCAGAAAAGTATTGAGATGAAATAATGCTGCTTTTGGAAAGGAAATGATTAGTCTGCTCACTAGTAATTACATGTTTGGTTTGGCTGTCCTCTTACATTTTAGCCTGATGTTTTGGACCAACTGGAATGAGCAGAGGCCGAGCATCATGAGATCCACCTTAGCGGGCAAAAACATGAAGATTATCATCAGTTCTGACATCCTGACACCCAATGGGCTGACTATTGACCACAAAGCAGAGAAGCTCTACTTTTCCGATGGAAGCCTTGGCAGAATTGAGAGGTGTGACTACGATGGTTCGAGCAGATATGTGAGTATGAAAGTAAATATTATTAATTGTGGTTGCCCAGTTTCAAGCAGTGGGTTGTTTCTGTCTGTAAAAATGATCTCTTTCTATTTTTCATAGCCCTACTTTGATTTCTGTCATTATCCGCTGTAAGGACAGTGTTTTGATTACAGTTCCACATTTTTCTGTCGTACCCTTTAAAATTCCTATGAATCAAATAGTGTTTTTTATGAAAGAGACCCAGTGACTCACTAGTTAGAATCTATTTTACGCATTTGTCTCTCAATGACGGGGATGTTTCATTACAAAACATCTGAGAACTATGGCACATATTCAGGGACAGGATGTCAAATTGATCCAGCTTTTTATCCTGAAATGAAACATTTTTTTCTATATTTCATTTCATCTCCCATCCCTATTGAGCTCCCAGAATATGGCTGTCTACACAGCGGATAGGATCTGAAATACCTCTTGATGTTCTTTCTGACATTCATTCTCTGAGGGTACAGATAGTTTCTTTAATCACAGAAGTCATTCCCAGTTAAAGTAAGGAACCTCACAGAGAGTTCTTATTTTGTTATGTATAACATCCCATCACTGGATATACTGTATATCCACTGTGTAAAAGATTACAGTAGAAGGTGGCCTCTTTTTGCTAGGGATTTCAGTTTTTGCTTGACATGACCTCTGCAGCTCAGCACCTTGGCCCATCTCAATTAGTTACCCATATGTTTGCTGAGCTGGGTCACAAGGCTCAGAAAGTCTTCACCTTTGGGTCCCCACCAGCCCTTGCTGCAGTCTAATCCTGCTAATGAAGGCTTTGCTGTTAGAGCGCTCTGGGTGCAGATCCTCTATTCCAATTAAAATGTGTAAATTGAACAGAGGTAGCTAATTGTCAACTTGAGCACTCACCCAAACTGCGGTTGTGTAAGACAGTCCATCCATTATATACAAGAAGCTTACCGTGGAGACGGAAGCTGAAGGCTCCTGATCACTTCATTGTGTTCTGATTGTTTTATTCATTTCGACATTGGTCTGCTAAAATTGCAAAAGGATGCAAATTTCATTTTGGAATAAAAAATGGGTACCATGAATGCAATAACTCACATTATAGACCACCATTTTTGTTGAGTCTAAAGAATGTAGACTAATGGGAAGCGGAGTGTTCTCGAGGGCCTCGCTACCCCTCTTTACTGCAGCAGTGCCATTACATGCTGACAGCGTGGTTGACAACAGAGATGAACAGGAACTGTGGCATGGCTCACTCCCCCATGTCATTTTGAGAGTGGAAGCCCATGTTGTTAATGAAGGCAGTGCCTCACAAAGAGCAGCGGAGTTTAGGTTTATGAGGTAAGATGTCAGCCTGTTTAGCAGGGAAAAGATGGCACGAAGAGAGGGAATATAAAATGAGAGCTGTCTGGGAAGACTTAGTGTTGTTTGGGTTCAATGTCAGCTGTCTGCTCTCTGGGCATGTTTGCGTTTGTCATGTAAAACCGAGGTAATCAGTTTGGAGCTTGTCGACATGGACTTATTTTAGCGTTGTTGAATAGTGAGAGAGTGATAAGAATGCATGAAATATGTTCACATTTACCCAAAACATGAGTTCGGCACAAAAGTAATGGGTGGCAGGCTGTAAACCTAATGTGTCCCAAATCTAATTTCCTATCAATATGTTCCATCGTACCTCATCTGGCGTTCAGTCTTTCCTTCTTTTCCTCTGTTGGTCTATGTCCCTCACTCTCCTGATTGCCAGTTGTTGCTTCCACACGATGGGCTCCTTTAATCAACACCTGTTCTATTAATCCCAGTGTGGCACAGGGCTAATGTGATGCTGCTTCCAAACCTGTCCCACTTAATGGCTGAGACTACAGAGCTGCTGGAGGCCCTGATCCCCCCACACAAGGCTGCATAGTCCCACGAGGAGGCATCTGATGGATTCCTGCCTCCCTGCCAGTGACACTGTCATTTACTCCCCCAACATCTGGGTTAAGCAGTCATGTGGGCGGTGGGAGTGATGTGTTGATTAATGAGTCGAAACATTATTCTCCACATTTATTCCTGGGGGTCACACTCAAAATTCAGTTGATGTTTTATCCAGCCAAAATTTGAAAACAGTTAACGGTTTGCAGATGGAAGTGCAAATATTGACAGCATGAAATGTATGAATTCCCCTTGTCGTCGGTGTATCATCTACTCTGGCATATAGAATCAGTCACATACACTGTAAATGTGCTAGTAACAGAGTAGCATTTGGAAGCACAAGCCTTAAATGTGAAAAGCACAGTGGAAAGCAATCCTAACATGTGCTTTGCTTTAACATTTTTAGGTCATAATTAAATCTGGACCTGGAAACTTCTACGGGCTCGCTATCTATGCAGATTTCATCTACTGGTCAGACTGGGCCCGCAGGTCTGTGCTGCGATCCAACAAGTTCACAGGCAGCGACACCAAGGTTCTTCGAGCAGATATACCTCATCAGCCAATGGGAATTATAGCTGTGGCCAGGGACACAAACAACTGTGAGTATTTAAACACCTGGGGATGAGCTTAGTTTAATGACTGCTGGTTGCAGTGTTGTGTCTGCAAATATTTATGTATTATGTGTTTGCAGGTGCCTCTGTGTTCATGTGTGCTTATAGGCAGGGGTTTAAACATGTGCATATTCATTGGACAATAGACCAAAATAAATATGTTTGTCTGTGCACTTTTTTCTGTTGCAAAATGAGAACATTAGAGTAAACTGCACTTGAAGAAAGCTGGCGGATTTTGACTATTTGAGGTCAATACCAGTATCAACATTTTTCAAGGCGTAATGTTTTGATTCACAGCAGCCGAAGCTTATCTTTCACTTCATCAACCTGCGCTCCGTCCAGGGATTACAAATGGAAATTAGCTTTTTGCCTATCTGGTGCAATAAATGTATTGTGCAGTGTCCCTTTTAAAGAAACAGTACAATGAAAATAAATTGAAATTAAAAAAATCTGATAACACATCAGCTGAGATTCTGTTTTTGACAAGATCATAAACAAACTTGTTTTCCAAGGTTTTCTTAAAGGTTGTGTTTCATCATTTGGGACAGGGATATGCATTGAGGCAGGGTATTTACATTTTCTTTATATGCAGTTGACCAAATAGCTTTATTGTGAATGATCAGTCATGGTAAATAAAAAAAAGTACATTTTAAACAGTTTTAATTGTATGTGACGGAAGCTTCATGAAATTATAATGAATATCTTAAAATAAATGCACACATACAGTAAAATATAATATACCTGAATTGAGAAAAATGTCATTTTCAGCAAAAGTTGGCAGATGATATCAGCCCAGTGGTATATCATACAGGCTCCTTTAAATAAAAGCAAAATATTTCATGATAAATGAACATGGTCTAATTTAGAATGGCTAGCAAGCTAAGTTTCAGAGGTAATTAATAAAAAAAAAAGAAGCCTATGTTGTAAAGGGAGTCTCTAAAGTGTTGTGTAAAGTTTAATTTCCAAGTAGGACAAAGGGAAGTGGGCTTAGGCGCGTCCCACTGGTTGCTGTTCCTAGTTTATCTCGTCATGGGAAATAATCACATCCCATGACCTGCATGGGCACAGCTGCAAGCCTGCAGCATAATGTGCAGTGACCAGCAGTGGTGGAAATGATAATCAGTTTATCTTTTTTGGGCTTTAATTTGTTAACCTCTTATTGCATTTGCCTTGTCATGAATATCCTGACTATAAATAATCATATAAATGGTATACCTGAGCTGCAGAACAGAAGAACAGTTTCCTCTCTCATGAATAAAATACACATGGCTTAAGGGCAGGTAATAACAGAAGGTCTCCAATGGACACCCATGTTTCTGAACACTTACACTTGATACTACATCTGTTGTTGCTAAGCTTCTTTTCTACATTTTCTCTCAGGACTAGGACTAGACTAGCACTTGCGTTTTCTTTCACAGGTTCTGCCTGCAGTGTGGTCATGCAATTTAGTGCGTTACATGATTCCCACAGAAGCACATGCAGCTTTTTCACAAAGCACCCCAGGCAGAGAGAGAAGTATGCAGCATTGGAATACATTTGCTACCTGTCAGAGTGGATAGAAGTCAGTGTCAGGACAGGCCTTTTATTCACATGTTGACTACAGTATGATTCTTTAAATTGCACCAAAATGTCAGTTCAACATTTCACACTTAAATCAGCCAATAAAAAAAAAAAAAATCTACAAAAGATTTTTTATTATTGAAGAGATTTCTTAGCCTTTTTTTAATTTAGTGGTGTGTCTCATGTTCCTGTTTGTAATTGCAATAAGCGACAATATCATGCCGTAGCATGTCACATCAAGACCTTTCCATCTCAATTGTAGTGGAATTTTACAAGGGAAAAATCTATATCAGCTATCTCACTCATTAAAGTAAAGATCTGTTTTGGTCTCAGGCCCTCAGATTCAAAAACCAAGAGTTCCTTTCTAGATTTACTATTCAAATTACAAAATTATTTTTGATGTCACATAGTGATAATGCAGTAGATGAGGAAGGCTGAGGCTAAGTGTGCCCAGCAGAAATCTAAGCCTCAGTGCTTCCTCAGAGGATCCATGAACGTATTGAACATCTGAGACTGGTGACATCTCGAAGAGAGAGCGTGCCCCCAGGAGGTTTTCCTTGACTTCTTCTGACCGCCTAATCAGTTTTGTTTGATTGTTATTGAAGGTGAGCAGTCCCCATGCCGACACATGAACGGAGGCTGCGGCGACCTTTGTCTCCTGACCGCGTACGGGAGGGTCAATTGCACTTGCCGTGGAGAACGTGTCCTGTTAGATGACAACAGATGTGTGTGTAAGTCCACAAATGCTAACCACTGCAACCATCAGTACTAGATATTGATTGTAACTGCACTCTGTGTGGATTAGATGTTTTAAAAACAGTCATTGTCTGCATTTGTATGCATAGTGTAACCTGTCCAAGATCTTATTATAAAGCGTTGATATCTTTGAATTGATTCCTTTCTAAATAAGCAGGAAAGCATGGACAGCTGCTGTCTCTTCCTCTTTGACTGAGCACTGAGTTTGTAATGATTCCAGAAATCATAGTTGCTGCTGCTGTGGAAATACAGCTATAACGCTGTGCCACTTAAACTTTATGCAGACAGCGGAAAACAATAGGCACATTATGACGTGCCTATTGTGCTGACATTGTTCTGATGATAGAACAAAGTCATCCTGTCTACAAAGATAATATATTGTATATAATCTATCAACTTCTCTTGCTCCGGGCTCTTTCTTGTCATCTCACACTTGAGACAACAAGAAGGGAGTCCGTCTGCAGGCGTCAGAATAAACTCACAGAAAGACAACGAACGACTCTGTGCTTTTTAGTACAAAATTGCCAGAACAAACCACAGGGTGCCGCAGCTACCTGCGTAGCGTCACGAGAAAAAAGTAATTTGATGGTGTCTTGCTTCCTAATTTGACATATTCCTGGATGAAATTGAAATACAATGTGCGGATAGACCATAAGGTAGGAGGAGCTGTTCAAACGAGAGACTTTTGGCTTGACTAAAAATGGGGAGTGATTCAGAAGAGCTGGATGGTCGCCTGGGTGTCAAGGTAGAGGATGACAGGCTTTCTACCACACCCCAATTCCACTCATTACACAAGCAAGAAGAAGTTTTGTGTTTTTTAAAGTTCCCTAAGTCCCCCCTTTTTTTTAAAAAGGAAAATTTTGTACGCACACAATATGGATCTTATGCACACAAGTTAAAAACTTGTTTCAATGACCTTTGCTTCACCTCTGTCCTTATTTCCTATCTTCTTTTTAGATGATGAAAACATCAGATGTCTAAAAACTTTAAAATCACCTTGTTGTTATTTGACTACTACAGTTATCCCATAATCATCACTTATTTATCAAAATCATTAAGAAATATCTTATGCAATGATTGTGGTAACAGTATGACAATAGGTTTTATAGTATGTGGTTGTCTCATAAATATATGAATTCTAGTAAGAGTAGTAGATACTATGAGCAGTATTTAAGAGTATTTTTGGATATTTGATACTTTCATTATGTAAAGAGAGGACAGGAAGTGAGCAGAGAGATGAAACAAAGTCATCATCTTGTGCACACACGATAATAACTTAATCGCACAAGATAATAGCTTGTTCGCACAAGATAATGGCTTGGGTGCGCAAGATAAAAACATATCACCTTAAAGGACTTTAGGGACTCTGTAAAATCACAAAAAGTACAATGTTGACACCCACTGTTAAGTCAGTGGACTAGATCAAATGAATATCATCATATGCGAGGCATTTCACAGCCAGACTTCCTTCAAAGGTTCATGTACAACGGTAATTATGTTGCTGAATGCAGTTGTAACTTGTGCCTTTGAGTTCACTCGTATTGAAGATTGTCCACTGTAAACAGTTGAGTCATAGTTCATCGCCCTTGTCGTCTTCTTCTGCAGCAGAAAATTCCTCCTGCAACATCCACACTGAATTTGAGTGTGGGAATGGCGAGTGCATAAACTACCAGCTAACCTGTGACGGGATAGCCCACTGCAAAGATAAATCAGATGAGAAGATGCAGTACTGTGGTAAGAAACACTTCATAGCTCTGTCTGAAGCATTTACAGAATGCAATGTAGTCTATCTGGAATTTACAAGGCGTACTTTACCGTATTAGTCCCAATTTTAGCTAGGATGTATATTGATTCCTTTAATGAAGGTAGATTACCTGCAGCTTTGTCTGTGGCATCCATTCTTTGCTTCTGAAGAAGGATAAAGACCCCACTTCTTGCAGCAGCAACAGTTTCACCTTTAAATGTAGATTATAAGATATTAGGTAAAGTCCTGTCCCTCCATCTCCATCTTTTGTCAAACAGGCTTCACTTTAGGGAGACACCCTTTTTTCAACACTAAATGGTTACTCAACATTATTTAAGCTCCCTCATCTAACAATCCTGAAATCAATCCTTCTTCTATACTCTTCAAACCCTATATCTTCTCTTCCCCCAATACTGTCTCCAGAAGAGTGAATTATTTAGCATAAAACAACTAGCAGTAGCTGGGGGTTTTGTCACTGGCTCCTTTAAGGATTTGCTCCTCAAGATGTTTTAGCCATCTCTGGATAAATGTAAATCAGAGATGTCTAGGTGGGCTTTCCTTCCCCTATCCCTTGTGGGCCTAATCAATCTCATAAAAATGGTCATCTGGCCCAAAGTTTGCATCAATATATCCTCTTTCACAAGTCTTGATCAGCAGCTGCCTGCGTTCAGTTGGAATAACAAGCCTGCCTGCTAAAGAGATCAATTCTTCAGCTCACAAGTGGAAAGGAAGTCTGACATTTCCAAAGTTTCTCCACTGCTTTTGGGCCTATAACATTAATGACCTCCTGTGTAGGGTCAGTGGGAGTCTTCCTGACTCCAGCCCACCCTGGGTCCACACTGAGACACCATCTTCTTTCTGTTCTTAACATTCTGTAATTTGCTGTCAGCCTCCCAGAGTGGCCCACAAAGTTTCAGGCAACCCAGGTGTTAGTACTATTAAGATCTGGCTCCAGTTCAGGAAACAGCATGATCTACACAGAGCCTTCATCCTTGCACCAATTTTCAATCATCACTTCATCTCTATCAGTTAAATGTAACTTGCCCAATAGCCATCTCTTTCCTTCCCTCCCTTTCCTTTCCTCCATTCAATAAAAAGTTGTTTAAAAAAAAAGAAGAAGAATGTGTATCAGAAAAATATGTTGTTTCCATTTAGAAGTCTTGTAGAAATAATAGCTAAAAGCACCTGTTGACCTGTCTGTCATTGACATTTCTGGCACTAAAAAGTGGAAAGTAATTGGTCATTTCTAACACATTTCTGAATTTTCACTGTGTTCAGTTAACAGGAGCTGTCGGAAGGGTTTCAGGCCCTGTTACAACCAACGCTGTGTGGCCAGCAGTCGTTTCTGTGACGGGATCGATGACTGTGGGGATAACTCTGATGAGGCTTTCTGTAGCAGTGAGTCACAGACTTTTGATCTCCTGTTCAAGCCGCCCTGCCTCTGAGGGCAGGATCCAGCCACACTAATGCTTATATTAATACGGCATACTAGGCCACATGCTGTGCTAAGCCTCCACTGTCTAATGAGCCCCAAGATCATAAAGAGTTCACAAATTCAAAGAGGCTCCCAACCCCCGCTATTAATAGCTGCTTTTGAGAGGCCGGACAATACCTGGTGTCCTGTCAACATCACCGATTTTGTCTTGACCTTGATGGTGAAATAAATATGTTCAGTTGTGTTTATTTCTGTGTTGTAATTGGACCATAGTGGGAAAATATCAAGGTTTAGAGACTCTTAATACTGTTCCAAGCTGATGGAGCCCACAAGGAGACAGAGGTTTTCTCATAATTCACGTGGACCTTCCAACTCAGCACTTTGGGATTTCAGAAATGACTTTATCTCCCCATGGCGTGCCTTCTTCAGCCTTGTGTTTTTTTCATGGGACATCAACAGTAACTATTCTTTTACCATTAGAACCACTGTGTACTGCAGAGATGTGAAATGACCAGAGCCATTGTGCAGTGGTTGGTAAACGAGCCACAAAACTAAGTTGCCTCTCTTGCATATTAAGTGTGATTTGCTCTTTCACAGCTCTAAGAAGGTCATGGCATTCAGGCAATTTTTACAGCACAGCCAGTTCAACCGCACAGTTACTGCCACTCATCACAAAAACTTCTCTGTCTGGCAGCTTTCAACCTGGAGCTAATTTTAACCATCCCCAGAAAGACGTTCTAAGTGTTGTTGTGAGCTGTACCTGTTACTGTCTCTGAGTGAGTTTCCTCTTATGTTATCTTTTTGTAATGCTTATTATCTCCTCCAGATGTCACGTGTGGCTCATCAGAATCATCGTGCAAGGATGGCAGCTGTGTACCCAGCTCAGCCTGGTGCAACCAGGTCATTGACTGTGCTGATGCCTCAGATGAAAAAAGCTGCAGTAAGTCGTGTAGCCTCTCATTTGCACTGCAGTTAGGGCAAAATAAGAATGTAAACACACAGCTCGAACTGCAGCAGATCAGATGGATCCAGTAACTTAAATCTGTGCTGTTGCCTCAGATCGGCTTGAATACTGACCCTCTCACCTTCACCTTCACCCCTGCTTCCGTCATTACAAGACAATTATTGTGATGCTGTGTTTTGTATTCAGACCACACCGACTGCTCTCACTTTTACAAGCTGGGGGTGAAAGAAAAAGGTTTCATCAGCTGCAACTCCACCTCGCTGTGCATACACCCCTCATGGATCTGTGATGGTGCGAACGACTGTGGAGACTATGCTGACGAGACCAACTGCCAGGGTGAGAACCCAAAGCGAACACACACACAAAGACACACATTTTGCATGTGCATTCAGAGACAGATTAAGGAAGCCAGCTTCAATTAGAAGAGACTTAAGACAGATGTCGTTTTCAGAGATGATTATGACAGAGGAATAAGAGATTCATAGAGAGCTTAGGAAAGATAATGACCTCAATCATTGCTAATGCCCAGAGGGCTGATTTGGTTTTGTTGCTCGTTCCAGTTTCCCATGGGCAGAAGTGCGAGGAAGGCCACTTTGCTTGTCCAAGTGGGAACTGCATCTCTAGCGTGTGGCTGTGTGACGGCCAAAAAGACTGCGAAGATGGAGCTGACGAATTCCAGTGTGGTAAAGCAACAAATCTTACCTCCTGTGGAAGAGCTTCTGCACAATATACTGAAATGATGTTTTGTTCTCTACAAGGTAGAAATAGATGAGGTATTCAGTCGCTGTCCACAGCATTGTTGGCAGTTAGAAGGATATTCATTTTCCATTAACAAGAAGCTATTTGTTGTAATATTTTGTCATTTAAATAGATCTGGGGCTGTAGTAGATATTACATACAGTATATAAGGAGGAGACAGAAAGACAACAGATGGTTGTTTATAAAGCTTAAGGCAATTTCTCTTCACTTTGTTTTGCTCCCCCTCATTGTGTGTTTGAGATTTCACAAGTGGGTGTAGCAGCTTGTTTGAAAGTATTATTCCAGCCCTGAATTCAGAGTGAAGCTTTCGAGGACACACGTTTTTTTTCCCCTTCTCTCTTTGAATTATAATAGACAGCACTTCCAGTGTAACAATTAATTAATGAGCCATCAGTCACTGAAACGCTTATATTGAAACTGGAAATGTGGGTTCAATCAAAAGTGGTACAATATGAAAGGATTACACATTACAATGCCACTCCTCTACTTCCCTTACCAGAGGCAGCAAGAGCATTCTTACTCATGCTTTGATCCATGCTAATGTATGCAGCACTTACTGTGACAAAGTCAAGATCTCTCCAATTAAACAGGAAGACCATAATTAAGTCATGGTATGGATTAATATAATTTCCCCTCAAAACCAACAGCTTGCACACATACCCATTCACATGACATTGCTTTTGGCACCAGAGCAAAATTGACTGGGATCTTCGGTGTAGGTGATCAGAATAGCTGTTAAGCTTCATCGCCATCACACACACGCACAAGGTAATTACATCTGATGGAGAAATCCACACACACGCTGTCGAAAGACTTGCTGCCTGCGTTTGTATTGTGTTAGAAGAAAGCAAGAGGGAGTTCAGTTTTTTGGTTTTCGACCGAATACCTGCAAAACTAATTACAATCCCATCAGGCTCAGCTGCACTTTGTGTTTCATGCTAACGAGAAAATGTCAGCATGCTACCACACTAAACTAAGATGGTGACCATGTTAAACATTATACTTGCTAAACATAGGCATGATATCATTATGAGCACGTTAGCATGCTGACATTAGCAGTTAGCTCATAGCACCACTGTGCCTTAGTACAAATTCACAAAGCCAGTAGTGCGGCTGCAGACTTTAGTCTTGTTTATGTATGATTCATTTTGCCTTCAAACCAGCCAGACATTAGTAGGCTGGGACTGATGACATCAGGGATAAATTTCAAGAAGAGTAACACGAATAAAATGTGACTATGGAACTGAGATGTCTTTGCCTTTGAGAGTGTTTGAGTAAGATATTGCAGATCTCTCACTTGTCTGGTTTGCTCTTCCTGTATAATTAACTAGCACCTTTGTTCATATTTCAGTTGCAACAGATAGAGGAAGGCAGTTCAGTGCAATTCAGTTTCATAGTTAATGCTCTTCGAGTTATCTGATTTATTTTTGTAAATTGGCCATGAATGTTGTTAGAGAGATGCATAACACATGAACACTATTTCCATTCCTTTATCTAAAAATGTAATTTGTGCCTGTGTGAAATGATAACATCCCATGCTTCAAATGAGCTTATATCAGAACTGATATGAATTATGCCAGATTTCTATGAGAAGTTCTGAATAGCTTTTTCAGGACAAATAGACAATATTCCCATTCCTCTGACTTAATTACCATATAAAAAGCTCTAGCCACTGATAATCGGACTGTTAAGGCGCAGTGGTTTCAGGAAAATGTCATTAGATTTCAGAAATTTCAAATTCCACATCTGCTTAGATGAAATAGTCACTTGTCACTTGACAGTGCATAATGCACTTTTAGACAGTGTGAAACACTATTGAAAATGAGACATGAAAGACTCTCTTTGATACTTTTAATGTGCTGTAGACCTGCTATTTTGTTAAACACTTGAAGCAGCTGTTTGCAATTGAAGTGCAAATTTAGTATCATGTACAGAAAGTCTTGACAATCCTGGTTTCAAGATTCAGCCATTTAATGTTTATCTCATCATTATCTTACATCATCCTATCAGGGTACGCAAAGCGGGTGTGATGTTCAAAGTCTGACAGAAAGGAAAGCAAAGTGTGAGAGACCCCCTCGTCCCTGCCCCCCACCCTCAGTACGATCCATAATTCCTTGTTCTGCAGTCTGACCTGGAGCACACTTCCCCCCTTCCTTCTTCTCAACATCTCATCAAAGCTCTGGCAGACTTTGCCAGGCCTGACATCTGAGAGAAAGAGACCACAGAATGACTCCCCAGGGGGAGTGGGTGGCTCAGTGACACAAACTCAGCACAGATTATGAATATATCCTCATTTGACATAATAGCTTTTACACAGTGATCAGCCGAGCGCTCTCTTCTTTGACATCCAAATGTTTCTTGTCACCCCTAGCAGTTTAGTTTCTTTTCAAATCAAAGGGACAATAAATCTTGATAATTAATACTTAAGTGCTTTGATATTTATAAAATATTTCATCTAGACGCTGGTTTTGTGCTAAGTTGATGCTTTTATTTTCCTGCGCAGCAACCATGAGCATTCATCAAAATGTCCTCTCTTGTGAGAGAAAAGGAAAAACATATATATTTACAGTCCTCTGTGTGGCAGCGACACTCATGCGTGCTGCTAAAGAGAAAAACTACAGAAAACAATAAAGCCAAGGGGCAGGTAGAATCCAGCCCACTTGTTGTGTTTTGATTAAAAACACTCTGCCCCTTCAATAGGGTATGCTGCTTTTGTTGTTATTTCCTCCTCACTTTGTTTGATTTATGACGGTGAAATTCCTTTCCAACTACCCTCTGCAGACTCGTCATGCTTATGGAACCAGTTTGCCTGCTCAAAGAACAAGTGCATCGCCAAACAATGGCTGTGTGATGGGGAGAACGACTGTGAGGACGGCCTTGACGAGAGCGTGCAGATCTGTGGTTAGTGCCCTTTCAGATGTCACGGGGAATCTGCTGTTGGTGTAGAAGGTCACATCCACTATATTACGTATGACAGCTCCGTGTGTTAACCTGAAGAGCTGGAAATGAATGGACAGGAACGAAACAATCTCATTGAGGCAACAAACGGGAATGCAGTGCATTTCTGATGATTCGTGTGGGCACTGAGGCAAATAGATTTTTTTAATCACTGAGGCCCAAGAGGCACAGTTATTTCAATGGGCAAATGAGATGTGTGTGTAATGAATTCTACACTAAAATAAAAGGAATCCAACCACAATACAGAGACAAGAACTGCTGTGAACATTGGTTGTATAATTGGATTGTAATGGGGTGTCAAGGAAATATTAATGAAATGGCCCGAAGGTTTCCCAGACACACTTTTTGTCAAAAGCAAGATATGCATTTTAGCTTTACATGCCTAATTGAGCTACTGTATTTACCTTTGCTTCTCAGTGCAGCCATTTTTTCCTACTGTTTTCTTTTGCCTTAAAGGGCAGTCCCAAGATAAAGGAGAGTATTGCTGACTTAAAGAATTCAAGTAAATAATTGTTTCTCACAGTAGCACAGTTTTCAGCACACTTTTTTTGTTAGCTTGTGTAGGGGGAACTTTTGCCCAATGAAAATTTGCTTAGGTCATAAATAGGTGCCAGTTCAAAACCAGAACCATCTGGTGTCTTCTTTGAGGCCAGAAAGTGTGATTTCTTGGAATTAATGGTGAAAGTTCATTCATAACAGAAGGTAGCGCCCTAGCAAAACAAAATACAGTACAGTATCGTTTGTTCTTCTCTGTGGTGCATTTGATCCACTGTATTCTCTCAAACTCAAGCATGTGGTCCTGTTTTCCTCTCAGGTTTGGTGACGTGTGCTCCAGGACTGTTCAGCTGCCCTGGATCGTATGCCTGTGTTCCCAAACGCTGGCTCTGTGATGGCGAAAGAGACTGCCCTGATGGGAGTGATGAACTTTCTGCAGCTGGCTGTGGTAAACTCTAGTTCAGCACACTGAATAGCTCCTGACAATTATGGAAGTTTAATTTTATGTAGTGCCAAAAAATTTATTAATTAATGATTGCTTGTCTTATTGTGCATGTTGAATTTTAGACTACATTGTATAAACCCCTGCCCATAGAGCCTGACACCAACTAAACACCTACTGTAAATCCCTTTACAAATGTTACTCCAAGCTAGAAAATGAAAACCAGTATAAAGTGGGAAGTAGTGTACAATGGAAGTTTTTGCACAATTTCACCCTTCTCTCAGTGGTGTAATCTGGATTGCCTTCCATAAATTGTTACTGGACCACAGAGACTAGCGAAGTAGCAAAAGGTGCACTGATGTTGACATTTTACACATGTTGCATGCCTTGTTCAGAAAAAAATGTTTAGCAATTAATTAGTCCTTGAACCTACTTCTCTTCATGCATTAGCACCCAACAACACGTGTGATGACAGCTCGTTTCGCTGCAGCAATAAAGCATGCATCCCTCAGCGGTTCGTGTGTGACCACGATGATGACTGTGGAGACGGGTCTGATGAGTCAGTGGAATGTGGCAAGTAGATTTATCTCGCTGTCTCGCTCTTAATATTCACCAGCAGTGTATGACTATGACCTCACTGAAAGCTGCACTCGTCAACTTGAAAAAGCAGTTTCCTAACATGGCAGTGGTGGACTTGTTCTCTTTTCTTACTTATACCATTTGAACTCTGCACATTTCAAAATTCTCCTTTGAGGAAAGGGATTCCCGGTGATAGTAGAGAGGCATTCAAAGGAATGAGAAGTTGAGGTGCGTAAAAGTAAAATTTGCTATGCTAGTGGAGCCCAGAATTCAAGTCCAGTTTATACATGGGTCCACAAACTGGGAGAGACCCTACTTGGAGGACCATAATTTAACAATTTTGACGCATTGTGCGAGGGGTTAACAAACTCTGTAGGGGACCACACTTCTTTCACAAAGTGGTGAACCTCAGTCCATCATCGCTTGTGAACAACTGGGCCTTTTCAGGATGCCCCTTTCAAACCCAATCATGATACTATCACCTGTTACCGATGAAACTGTTTACCTGTGCAATGTTCAAGTGTTTAACTTGGTAATATGGTACCTGTAAGCATAATGACACATGGGCTTTATTTGGGCCTGTACAATTTTTTGCGTCTCAACTAGAGGGAATTCACAGCCTTGACTTTCTGTGACTTGGGCTGATGAAACATGTCTATCTGTACTTGAAATATGGGTAACCCTTTAGCTGTGAACACCATTATACCTCCAGATGGCTTGATTAATTGGTTTATTAGCAATGATTCTCTATACTCTGTGAGCTTCATTGCAATATGAACCATGGCCATAGAAATCTTGCCTTATTTTTCACTATTTGCACTTAATTCCGCCAAAGTTAAACCCTAAAACTGAAGCTGTGACACTGCCAAGCCCAAGTGTAACTTAATGAAAAAGCATGTCTCTCTTTCTTAAGTCTATCGCTCCTGTGGATCAGAGGAATTTCGCTGCAGGGACGGCCGCTGTCTTCTCAGCTCTCAGTGGGAGTGTGACGGCTATGCAGACTGTCCAGACCACTCTGACGAACTGCCTCTGAACCTCAAATGTCTGGCCGCAGGTAAGACTGCTGTTTGGCTCTCAGCTGGAATCTCTTCATCAGTGTCACCAGCAGCAGCACTCGCCTGGGAAACTGGCAGGGACATATGGCGGCGGCAAAAGGCTCGCAGAGAGCTTCCTTGAAAGGAATTAATCTGTCAAGATCCATTGTCAGGTTAAAAAACATTCCCCAACTTTGCTGAGAAATTACAGGGCGTTTAGCCAGTGACAGTCATGTCTTGCTCTTTTTAGGAAGCTTGTGCAATGGCTCCTTCTTCATGTGCTCCAATGGACGCTGCATCTCTGAGAGGAATCTCTGCGATGGGAGAGATGATTGTGGAGACCGGTCAGATGAGAGGAACTGCAATGTGAATGAATGCTTGAACCGCCGAGTCAGTGGGTGCACACAGGACTGCCAAGATCTTCCTGTGGGATACAAGGTAAGTGACTATTGAACAGTCACGGTTCAGTACCTTGGAGGGACATTCTATCGCAGAATCATTTGTTGGCTACAGTTGGTCTGTGAACCCTAATTCAGCTTAAACCAGGCTGCAGTAAAAATTGCAGAAGGATATGTAACAATAGGAAAAATACTTCAAATAACCTGCGAGCTAGTCACTGCAGTTTAGTGCAAAAGCAAACACCCTTTAAAATGCAAACTCAGTGATATATATTATAATATAGCTATAATGTGTCCTGCTTCTGGCAGTGTGACTTGCATTATAGTGTTGAACCTCAAGTATTTTACTCAAGTCTGACATTTTTTCTGATCTGCAGCTCTAAGCACTAGTATCATTAGAAGCAGGTACATTGTGGAGCTTATATTAATAATAGTGTGGACATGAATGATGAATGACCGATAATGAATCAAGCCTAACTTTGCACATCATTAAACAGATAAAGATGGGTGGGAGCATACATACATACATTCAGTCTCTCACTTTTCGAATAACCTTGAACAGTGTAAGGGGAGTTTAATGATATGCCAACAACTGTCAGTGCTCCCTCACTGTGCTGGCCGGTTGCGCTGTGCCTGGCATTGGTAGGGTTGCATCCAGGTCAAGGCCACGTCTGCTGGAGTGTTCCGGCGGCCATCACTGTTGTCAGACGATGGTGGTTTATGCCTTCGTCCCTGGATTTTCCTCTCCTGCTTGTCTGTAAGACGGTGCTCACTACATCAGAAAAGTGGCTGAAAGCACAGAAAACCTCTCTTGGCTGTCATGGCAGGGGCAGTGCTGGACAGAGAGCACATCAATGCGGACCCTTAGCTCATCCATTTGTGGCCTGTACAGGGAGATCAGCAGAAAGGCCCTCAAGGTTATAACTTTGGATAAGAAAGGGATTTGCAGTGGGTCCACAGCAGCTGATACAAGCACTCTGAGTTATTTTGGGGGGCCTTGGTCACTGAAGTGTGATGGAATTTTTGAGTAATGGCACAGTATGTCTGTATCATGGCTTTGACGTTATCATATTTGCTGGATGCTTCATTGCTTACCTGCATGACTTGGTGAAAAAGGCATTGGAGTCTGAAATATATTGCCTGCTATTCCAGATTGATCTGTAATTATTATAAGGGCACACCTTGTTTAAATGCACTGATTTTTACAATGTAGCTGCAATGAAGCACTGTATAAAGAAAGAACTCAAATGTCCAGTTTTTCAAACATGCTGCTTAACAGCTAAACTGAGGCTCTTCTCTCACATTTCCTGCATTTGTGATCAAATCACCAACATTATTTGGTTTTTTTTTCCACGTTTTTTATGTCATCAGTGTAAATGCTGGCCTGGTTTCCACCTGAAGGATGATGGGAAGACTTGTGTGGATGTTGATGAATGCTCCACTACCCTTCCTTGTAGCCAGCGCTGCATTAACATGTATGGCTCCTACAAGTGCTTGTGTGTGGATGGCTACGAAGCCTTGGAGCGCAACCCCGACACCTGCAAAGCTCTGTCAGGTCAGCCTGATTTTTGATCCACTCGCAGAATTTCAGTGCATAACTTTGAGTCCTACGAGTCCTCTGATGCCGCATGTTCCTCATTTCAGCTGAAGAGCCTTTTCTCATTATGGCGGACCACCATGAGATCCGGAAGCTGAGTGTGGATGGCTCAAATTACACCATCTTGAAACAGGTGAGTGATATCTGCATCACCACCTTTGTGCCTGTAGTGACATTTTCACAGGGTAGATGTTTTTGCATTTAATTTTGAATCCCGCCTGCATCTGTCAGGCTGAGTCTAGAAGCTATATATAAAGAAAGAATGGGTCATTTTTAGTGTATGATGTCCGAGGATAAAGATAACTTTCATAAAGACACACTAGTGTTGAAAAGTCTGCTTGAAGGCAAGGCAGGTTTATTTATATGACACTATTCAGTCAAAAGACAATTCAAAGTGCTTTTTCAGGGGCATAGAAAAACCCCAAAAATATCAAGAAAACATTAAAATTGCATGTAAAAGACAATAAAAACGAAAAGTGAAACCAAACAAATACAGTTTCAAGAAATTACATTCAAAAGACAAAAAAAAAAACAATAGCAAGCCAGTAAATAGTTTCAGATTTAAAAGAAGTGATGTATCTTAATTTATTGGAAAGCTGCAGTAAACGGTGTTTTCAGCCTTGATGTAATTGAGCTGAGAGTTTTAACAGACCTCAGGTGTCCAGGAAGCTTATTCAACACTGAGTGAACCTGTCCGAGATGACCTGAGGGGTCTTGAGGCTTTGTAATGGACAAGTAAATCAGAGATTATTTGTTATTCAGGGAATATTCAGAGAAGCATTCAGCATTACTGATTAAAAAAATTACAAATGCAAATACATTAAGTGCAGTGTTTAAACCAGAGTCAAATGCCTTGCCTGTGCACACATGCTTGGTCAATGAAGCCGATTCTGGTTGTGATATGGGCAGAGGAAACTGGTCATTCTGAGTGGCAGAGAGCAAAATCACACTATTGAGGACAACATGGACAAGCTATTTAAATTATGCCCAGGTCATCACAGCTGCTCCTGTTGATTATTACAAATGGTAGGCTGTGATTTACTGAAAATCAACCAGTGGGTATCCTGCAGTCCCCTCTCACAGTCAGATTAACCTCTTGACTCCACGTGCTCTACTGCCTGTATCGGAGTTCTCTTCTGCAACAACTCACTTTAATCACAGCCTGTTAGTGTTAATGGAGGCTAGGAAGGGAAATGTGCACATGCCTTTGCTAAGTGGTGGTGGATACCTCACTGACCTCATGTCGCTTTACCACACCATTACATACCGTGTTCAGATTATATGTTCGTGATGTTATGTGAATTGCAAACGATCCAGTCATTTGCCTTGGGTGTTGGTTAAGCTGTTAGCATACATTTGTCCACAAAGTCCACAAGTGGCTGACAATATCGTTTCATCACTCCAACACATTGTTAAAAGTCATTCTGTTTATGTTCTCCCTTCCAGTTTAAACATTTCACTGTGGTTAATTATACCTGAAAATAAGGTTCTGGCCCTCATCCAGTGGGGAACACTTTTCCTTGGGATAACATTTTTACATTAAGTAAGTTAGGCTTTCCGTGAGCTGTCACGGATGGCTGACAGTGAATTCAGGTTACAAAATATGCATAGATAAAATAACAAGTGTAGTGTGGAGAAATTGCTTTATGCCGGAGCGGTGTTCTACATGAAGCACAATATTAATTTTTAGCATGTTGCCACCAAGATAGATAGAAACGATCCCCAGTTTAAAGCTGTAAAGTGGGAATCATTTCTGTTTAAAGCTTGTGTTGGTAGCCAAAAGCCAAAGTGAAGTTAAGTCCGTTGGCAAACAAACTTTGATGACTGCATCCGGCGCCCTAAGGTTTTACTGTCAAATATGTCTTGTTCTAGAAAGAAAAGTGGTTGAACGTGCGGAACAGGAAATCGATAGTACATTGATAGTGTTGTCAGTATGAGTTCTCGCACGAAAATAAAGTGTATGCATGCACTTTTATAAATGCTATGTATGCTATTTTTTTACATTTTCATATTTCATATTTTTTCATATTATTTTCAGAATCTAATATTAAAAGCTTGTGATTCATCTTGTAGTTGGTTGGTTTCTGTACAGTCTGCAGGGAAAATGAATGGAGAACATCTCTGGATAGAGGCACTAATAAAAGGGGCACACTGGTGTCGTCTCTATAGCTGATGTTTGGAGTGGAGAAGGGTTCCCTCAGGACACATTGGCGTCTGTCTGTGAGGGTGTTGATGATCTGATGAAGATGTCTCATTTCGCCTGTCAGATTATCTGACACCTTTTCTCGGCACCTTCAGTGCGAGACAGCAGGGTGGGGGCACTTGTTTGGTGAGCGGCTCTGTCTGACTGACAGTGGGGTCCTGTGAGCGTGACAGAGAAGGGAAGTACCTCAGTCTTCTGCTTTGATAGGACTTCGACTTCACAGAGCATTTCAGACTTCAGTCCTTCAAGTGCTCTGCATAGCTGAAAGAACTGGAACCTATGGGAAAACCACTTACATCAATATTGACGCCGCAATAAATGTCACATCACGAACAGAAAATGTAGAAGTTTAGCTTGTTTTTATGTGTTCCTCATCCTGCTGGTATGTCCTCCTGTAGGCGTAAATTAAACTTAACCTCACTGGATTGGTTTGATCTTTTTCAGTGTGACACGTCAGAACAGGAGTCCTCTGTCAGTGTCTACACAGGATGCATTCAGGCACAGTATTTTGTGTAGGCCACCTGTGTTTTGGCAGCTCTCAGAGCACACAATCACTGCAGTTACGTACGTAAAATGGAAGAAAACTTGATGGACTTGAAGCACAGAAATACTTCATGTTCCTTTATGCGCTGAGCCATTATACCGCCTGTGTAGACAGCTGTATTGATTAATCTAGGAGCATATCTGTCAGACGTGTAAATGGGATGACTGAAAAAAGCATCTGAAATGCCTCCTGTGTAGACGAGCTGTTAGGGTTAATGTCAGTCTATCTGTTAATGGTGTTTGGGTTCTGTATGTCACAATAAACAACAATTGCTCATTAAATCTATTAAAATCTCCTTCAATTCAGGCCTTAAGCCATTACATTGTTTGGATCTGCTGTAGGGAAGGAATTAACATGGGATTTGCAAACCCCTTATTTTACAGACCTCTATATCAACATAACTTTACTGATGACATTATGTGAAATTTAATAATTAACGTTCACTGTCTTGTACACCTTTTGTTGCCAATGGAAGTGTCTTCTGATAATTTTCTCACCCTCACAGAGCACGCAGGATCCCTTATGGTTTCATTTTCATTAAACTAAAAGTGACATTTTTATATAGCTGTACTCTCTCTCCTCTGTCATCTCAGGGCCTCAACAACATCATCCACATAGACTTTGACTACAAGAAGGAATTTATCTATTGGGTGGACTCAACCACGCCAACCGGTCGAAGGATCAACAGAATGCGCCTCAATGGGAGTGACCTGAAGGTAGCACAGGATTTAGTTGCTAAAACTGCATGCCATATGGTGCCTTGTGCCTCTTTATCCAAGATTCATTGCCTTTACGTAGCGTGCCCCCAGTTCAACCATCTTTTTTTATACAGCTGTATTATTTTCTGTGTAATTCATTTGAATTATCAACAACTTTTTTCTATTGTAAAGAGAAGTCATCTCTTTAAGTTTGGAAAGCCAAGTATGTTGCTTAAGTGCCTCATTATCACTGCTCAGCTGATGATGGGTGCCCTTTATCCCTTTATATAGTCAACGTAATGGATTTTTTCTGTCTGCAGCCAAGGGCCTGTTAGCTTTACAACAATGAATGCGTTTTAGTGATAATTGGAATATCACCAATGGCTTTCAGATAAATGGAACAAGCCTAATGGTACAATGGTTCTCTCTGGTGTAATCACCAAGGTTTGTCAGGGTCATGGGATCGGAGCCCAGACATGGGGGACACTGGGACGTCAGCAGAACACCTGCTGGGCCCCCATCCCGCATCTCATTAGCCTTGGTGTGTGGGGGGCATTAGGCTCATTCAGCTCAATTACTTCCACAGTCTCTGTTTGAGCCACTGCCACAGCTTAGCAAGAGGACAAACTGTCTGAGACACAGAGCAGGGAGCTTCTCACATTTGGTTAATTAAAAGAGCAACTGATATTCAGTGCTACTGGTAAAGGCTTGCCGTACGAGCAAGGAAAGACTGGGAGCAGAAAGTATTTCTGTGGATTTTTCTGATAGGATTTTTATCTCACCAAGACAGAGATTAATTGAATAATGTTTAATTAAAACAGTTTAGTTTAGTCTTTTATTTTCATTTTTTCATCTGATTTTAATAGTGAACCGCTGTTGCACTGCGCTCTTTGGGTTGACATTTGATGCATTTTGCAGTTAACACTTCTGGAAATACGCACAGTGGTGTCACAGATGTCACTGATTTTGCATTTGACAGCTGATAGAAAACAGCCACCATGGCATTAATGAAGCAGCAGTTGGATTTACCTTCAACATCCAAAAGTAAATGTATCTGAGTCCACACTCGGTGCTACGCCATCATTGTTGAAAGAGTCATTGTTACATGTTGCTATAGTAGCAAAAAATGGGCATTTACAAGGCATCAATACCTTTGATGAGCCTTCTGAAGAAAATTTCAGTTTTGTATTAACTTGTTTTGACTCAAATGGCTGAAAGCATAACGGTTTGTGTCAGCCCAAGGTGACTGCATATATCAAACGTACTCTGGATTCATCTGGTCTTTATGATTTGATGAGCCATATTCAAACACTGACATTCCTCACAAGTTCACCTTCAGTTCCACATGAAACTATGGTTTTTAATCAATACGGTGAGGTGCTATGGGTAAAGTGAAGCAGGGGGATTTTGTATGAAGTATCAGCTCCTTTTTGCCTGAAGAGACAGTTTTGGTGGAAAATTCTGCATAATAAGTGACATTTAAGTGACTGTTTTAAGCTCAGTTTGGCCCAAATTACTATGGAGGGGACAGCCTAGTCTTTTGCCCAGACGATATATTTTCTTACAAATGATGACAGAAAAGGCTTCAAAGCACATCATGTTCCTTGATCACAGATTGCATGGGTGCTGGGATTTTTTTTTCTTTTTGTTAAAGGGGTATATTAAAGGCATTGGCTTTATCTGCCAGCTGGCTCAATCGTTGTTTATTCTGAACAACTGCTTTTGCAAACTCAAAAGGCAAGACTATCTTGGGGATATTGATGGAGTTCCTAGATAGTTCCTAGACTTTGTTTACTTTAGTTAAATGCCTTCACATATAGTTTAACCAAATGTCTCACTGAGATGAGCACAATGAGATGAGAACAAGATCATTAAGGAGTGTCTCTCTGCTGCCCTCTGCCCTACCCAACCTGCTTTAATTACAGTATTTACATTTCTGCAAATGATGAATACTCATAAAAAAGGTATTTTAACTAATGTGTCCTGAAGAAATATGCAGAGTTCTGCACTGTTTGGTTATTGCATTGAGGTGGGTGAAGTGGTGCAGCTTAGTGTGTGTTCGCACAGATCAGGCACAGTGCAGTTTTATTTTTTCATTACATTTGCATGAAATTGCATGTGCGTATTCACCGAGTCAGACCACCTCATATTGCGCACACAGGTGCAAAGAGCAGAATTCAGAGCTTTAGTTGGTGGAGGCACTCTCTTAAAAATTCCAGAAAAGAAATGTTTCATGCACATTGACTGTAGCTTTTGTGTCTTGTGGACATTGGCTTTTTCACTGTGATCCAAACCAGCAGCCAGCTCAGTTGTAAATGTTCAAACACACAATTTGAATGTGAATAAGAGTCACTACAAGTACTGAGTTAGATTAATTATATTCTTACTCATGCCAGGCACAACTGTAGCCGTCATATAGCAGCAGGAATGATTTGTGCACTCCATCTGTACTCTCTAATTTGAGAAATGTGCTATGCATAATTATGCATGGGTCAAACTACACTGGTACCTTAATTAATTAGTAAAGTCTTTAGACACAGCTCCTCGGTTTGACAAAATAAGTGCACAAACTACTGTGCTTTTCTTCACACCAGACCAGTAAACTCTTTCGCATAGAGTCCGAGTGAAATCATTTGCATTACGGCCGGTATCACCAGAATCCTGAGCTCCATCAAATCATGAAATATGAAAGGAAATCAAATAGAATGCAAAAGCAATAGGCGATACTGTGCACACATAAACATGACTAATTATGAAAAGTGAGTAAAAGAAACACACACAGCAGACCTCAATAATGGAAACATATTTTATTGTCATACTCGTTACTGAAGATAACCTAATTTTACAGTGACGACTTGAAAATCCTACACTATGATGCACACGTAGAAATGACATTTGAAATTTACTCAACTTTAACAAACATCATCTGTCTTTCCAAACCAATTTTGGCTGCTGCATTTTAATCTCATCTGACACAGTGTTCTTTATGTGACGCATTTATTGAGGAAAAAAAAAAAAAAAAAAGCTTCTGCTCTGCGGTTGTGGTCATCAGTGATCATCCTGCAGTGCCCTTTTGCAGCTTTGCATCACAGAGGAGATGAATGTGTAGCCATTACTATGGCAACACATGTAGACCAGATTTCAAACAAATCTGTATCACTCATCAAAGGAATGTTCATTTTAGCTGTAGCTTTGAAAGTATGCATACAACCAAAAAATCAAGTCCCCTCCCTTCATGCCTCCCTCCACAACTGCTCCCCCAAAACACATGAACGCACACTGCCTGAATGCTGGAGGTTGAGTCCACGAGAGAGTGTCAGGGAGAAGAGCGTAGTGTATCGTTGTTTATCCAGCTGCCCCGTGTGTCATTCACTTGTAAGAAAGCACCTGACATTATCATAATGAACCTAAGCAACAAACATGGCATGTCACCCCAAAAACAGACTCAAACCAGATAATCGCCTGCCGGCAGAAGCCGTACAGCAGCCGTGGCGTCACTTCAGGCCTTTCAACCCCTCCTTGAAAAGCCATACTGATGTCGACTCTGGTTTGACTCCTTTTGGTTGCAGCCTTTCTTCTTCTGTCTTTCTTTTCTTGCTTTGTTTGACTGTGCAAGCTGTTGCAGGTAGAAGTGGAACTTGAATTTTTGGCCGTGCTTCTCTGCCATTCTTGCGTGACTAGCTCACTAAAGCTTCAGCAGATATATTGCTGAGCCTTGTGGAAGACTCCTGTCATGTGCAATGAGTCTGCAGGCAGAGTGCGTGTGGGTGGAAAGGCGGTTGGGCCATCTAATAATTTCATTCTGGCCGAACAAAATGATTCGATTGAGTCATTATAGGTCTGTGACAGCCACAGACACCGGGCTTTTTTTTTAACAGAGCATTTTATTTGATCGCTGTTGGGATGTAAAGACAATTTCAACCAATGTGACAAAAGGTTTGTTCTTGACATGCTTTACATCTGTGAAATTTGTTTTTAATAGTTCTTTACATCATCCATGGAAGAATTCAAATCAATTCTAAGGTGCAATAGACAAACCACCATACTGAAACTGATCTTCCTGTCCGTGCGTCACTAGATAGTCCACAGAACAGCAGTGCCCAGCGCCTTGGCAGTGGACTGGATTGGAAAAAATCTATACTGGTGTGATGCGGAAAGGAAAACACTGGAAGTGTCAAAAGCCAATGGCCTTTACCCGACCATTCTGATCAGTTCAGGCCTCAAGAACCCCTCTGATCTAGCTCTGGACCCTCAGGCAGGGTAAGTATATTATGATGGTTTTCTTAATAAGCATTGATTTCACAGCTTTAGGGAGAAACGGGATAGAGTAACTCTTTGTAGATGCTTAACCTTGAAACTGTTTGACTGTCTTGTTTGAGGAATGATTTTTTTTATCCATGTTTGGCTGCTATACGTCGCTCTTTAAACTGTGCTGTATTTCTGACTAGGTACGTGTTCTGGGTAGACTGCTGTGAACCTCCTCACATTGGACGTATTGGCATGGATGGCCGAGGGCAAACGGTTATCATTGACACAGAGATCTATAGTCCCACTGCTCTCACTATTGATTATACCAATAAGAGGCTCTACTGGGCAGATGACAACCACATCCTGCTTGCCAACATGGATGGCACCCAGAGACGCAAAGGTGAGACTAAAAGTTAGCTGAAAAGATTGATCCCATTCTGTGTCTGTCTGTTAAATAAAAGGCTGCAGACAGCAGCTGCTTAGCTTACAGTAGCTTAGCAAAAAGACTAGAAACAGCTCTACCTGCTCCAAATCTGACTTTCACTTTGTGTTGTAGATGTTAAACTCTAACTCTTAGACGGTAAGGATGAATGAATGTCTACTGGAAATTTAAAGATGATGCACAGGGTAATAGAAATTTAATGGAAAATATTTAAAATCACCTGTTCTGAATGTGACTGAATGGAAGTTTCAACCCTTGTTTCTGTAAATTATCAAGGAAATTTGTACTACAGGTACCACACAATTAGCAGCACCCGGTTTGCTAAACTGAATAAAAGAGAATTTAATTGGGGCTTGCCATGGCCTTTTGTCCCTCTCCAGTATCCTATGATCACATTCAAGGAGTAATGGCCCTGACTTTGTTCGAGGACTTTGTCTATTGGACGGATGGGAAGTCCAAATCATTACGACGTGCTCACAAGACAACTGGCGCTCAAGGGATGGAGCTCCTCAACTCCTGGCAAGCCATCAAATCCATCAAGGTCTACCACTCCCTGCGCCAGCCTGAAGGTATGAAGTCCATCTGGCACTCATGTCCATTCTATCCTCCCATGCCGAGCAGTTGTTATTGGCCTGCTTTATGGTGTTAAGAAGGAAATGGTTTGTGTAATACAGCATGAACTCAGTTATGTACTTCTGTCCTTCTGTACAGTACCCAAACACCAGTGTCAGATTGCAAACGGAGGATGCAGCCACCTGTGTCTTCTATCCCCTGGTGGGGAGCACAAATGTGCCTGTCCCATTAATTTTTACTTGGCTGCTGACAATAAAACCTGCCTCTCCAACTGCACCTCCAGTCAGGTCAGCTACTCTTCTCTTCCCTCCCAATTCTATGTTTAGTTTGACCATGTTGTTGCTTTTCTTTCCTGATCAGTACTTTCCCCCTAAAGGCAAATTGCTTTACTCTCATATGCTTTCCTCTTCTGACATGTACTGTAGGTCCTCGGAAATGGTTGTGTATTGATTTTGACTTTGGCTTTGAAGAATGTTGAAGCTAAAACGGAGAGTCAAGTATTCATGTTGACTTCAAATTCTGTTTTTTCTTTCATATTTGTCCGCGGCACTAATAGTTTCGCTGCGGGACAGATGAGTGCATCCCTTTCTGGTGGAAGTGTGACACAGTAGACGACTGTGGGGATGGATCAGACGAACCTGCTGACTGCCGTGAGTGTAATGTTATTCCAAGGTTGGCTTTAAAATAATGCTACACCAAAGGAAGTCATCTGTTATCTTGGTGAGCTTTGAGGGATATTGAAATTGAATTGGAACTGAAGGGGCTTAAGTTTCCGTCTTCGCTGATTATTTAATTTCAGTGTAATTGCTTTTTTTGTTGTTGTTGTTTACATGGTTAGTATTTCACCACCTGTGCCTGCCTTGTCACACAATGTTCTGCACCTATTTCTGTACTCTGATTGAACTGTTAAATTGTGCACCCTGAGATATACTTATGATTTCCTTTCCAACAGCGGAATTCAAATGTCAGCCTGGGCGTTTTCAGTGTGGAACTGGCCTTTGTGCTCTTCCTCCATTCATCTGTGATGGCGAAAATGACTGTGGTGACAACTCAGATGAAGCCAATTGTGGTAAAGATGGAACAGCTATTACTGTTTAAGTCGGAAATCTAAGAGGTTCTTTTTTAATTTTGTGCACTGTTACCTCTTTTTCCCCAGAGACCTGTCTTACTTACAGAATCAGTGTGTCCAGTGCTGTCATGTCTTTTTAGATTTTTTCTTCTTGGTACTATTTAGCTGTAAAACAGTTTGTGGATAAATTAATTGGTTGATCAACAGAAAGTTAATCAGAACCAGTTTGGTAATTCATTCTTTGAATAATTCATCATGTAAAAATGCCAAATATTTGTTGCTTCCAGCTTCTCAAATATGAGTATTTGCTGTCTGAATTGAAAATTTTTGGACTGTGGGTTGTTTGTCAGACAAAAAAAACGACCTCAGAAACACATTTTATGTGTATGTTAACAATGCATAGTCTAAACAATCCAGTTCATTGAAAAAATAGCTGATTGTCCAATAATCAGACTAATAATTACCTGCAGCCATTTGCAACAAACCACACATGTAAAATGCTTCATTATCAGGATCAAGCCTTTTCAGAAACTGGCTGTATTGTAGGTGGAAGCATTAGTGCCAGTATTATTGATGCTTTGCTTTGTTTGGACTCCCAGCACTTCTTATTGATGCAACCTCCCTCTGCTCCTGCCTGTTTTCTCTTTCAGAGACATACATCTGTCTGTCAGGCCAGTTCAAGTGCACCAGGAAACAGAAATGCATCCCTCTTAACCTGCGCTGCAACGGTCAGGACGACTGTGGCGACGGAGAGGACGAGACGGACTGCCGTAAGGCTGTCCTGCATTACTACTTTCAGACTCATTGTCTTAGAAATGACTTCAGTGAACTTTTAGATGGAGTAGTTTATGAGTATTTTCCAGTTTGATTAGTCTGTCCCAACATTGCAGCAAAAACTGAGATCACTAATGTCAGGTTGTTGATATTTTCATTTTAAAGACATAATCTAGTGGATTAAGATAATTCACCTTAAGAGTCGTTTAGGTTAGTTTATTTGTGTGTTTGGACAGACTATATGAGACCATAGTTTTCATTAGGTATTCCAAATGCAACGCGTGTTATGGCCAGTTCCTGTGAAAAGGGATTAGATGTTGAATCACACAAAGGATAAGAGCAGATTTTCTCTGCCATGATGCAACTCATCAGAATATCAAACCCCATTCAACTCTTTCAGGCTGCTACATTTGTCTTGCATGTGATTGCAAGAGGGCTGAGAGTGTGTGTGTGTGTGTGGGGGGGGGGGGGGGGGGGTTAGGAGGAGAAAGAGATTTAAAAAAAAACGTTTTAATTAAAGTGACGCTAATTACTTCACCCCTTCTTAGACTTCCACAATGATTGGATGTGGTTTTGAATGCACTTTTGTAATGAGCACTGCACCACTGAAATTAAAATGCTGTCTGAAACAATGTCAGCTTTTATAACAAGCAACAACTGCCACCTTGTTATACTGAAACATTGACGTGAGGTAGATATATGCACTGTTTTGGAGAAATGAGTGCCACCCTTACCGGTTCTTATAGCAATGTAGTTGTAATGATCGCTCAGATTACACAGATTATCTCTACAAATCCAGATTTCTGCCACGGTAATGATATGGATTACCTTCCTCTTTCACACACACAGACTCTACCTGTCTCTCTTCCTACAGCTGAAAGCACCTGCTCCCCAGACCAGTTCCAGTGCAAGGCCTCCATGCACTGCATCTCCAAACTCTGGGTTTGTGATGAGGACCCTGACTGCGCAGACGGGTCAGATGAGGCTAATTGCGGTGAGTTGTGGAAACCCACTTAACCATAAATCACACCTCACTTATTTTTCAGTTAAAGTGGGAAGAATCTGATTCAATCTGAATTAATTTTACGCTTGGCTTCACTCTGGTCTGACTCAGTCTTTCTGCTTGTTCTCACCGCCTGTCTCATTGTGCTGAGGGAGAATGCCATGAAGGACAGCTGTCCCTTTCGTCAATAAGAGCTCAGCATTATGATCGCAGTTTGCCAAGCATTCTTAGCAGCTGTCATGTTTGAATACTGACTTCACACACACAAACACACACACACTTAATCAAAATGAGTTTCTTCTCAATGCCACAAAACCGTTGTTACTTGGGCACAACCTTGGAAAACTTTTTCTTCCGCAGTAGAAAAAGGATTATATTTGCTTGACGTGCCTTCGTAAGGAGCCAGGATTCTTCCATCAAGACAACTCCACAATAATGCAAAGCTCTATAAAATTTTATCACATAGAAATAAGCCATTGGACCCGTTCCACTGTCCTGTTCCAAAAGCAATAAGACAGATGAAACCACCATTCCTTCTCAAATTTTCAAAGATCAAATACATCTTGAGTCATGAAAGTTGATGCAAGCTGTCAGCTTTGTTTGCTGCCTACATTGTTCATATATGGACAATATCTTATTTATGCATCTCACCCCCTGTTGTCTCTAAATACTTTGCTCAGACTTAATAAAAATGTTAATTCTGAAATATCTGAAACCGAAGCACCAGTCCACCACTCATCCCCCAGAGGACTGATTATCATTATTTTTTAAGAATTTACTCCTTTTCATCATTCTTTTAATTTGCTGTTGAGGTTTCTACTTGAAACCTAAAAGCAACCTAAAAGTACAAAATGCAAAACTAATACCAAAAAACCCCAAAACTTTTGGAATTATTGTTTATGTGACAGTATTGGAGACTTGAAATGAATAATGCTGTCAAAGACTGAGAACAAATGCCCGTTTGCAACTATACAGCTCTTCACCAACAAAAAAAAAAGAGCAGCTCTTTATCGACTCCACCTGAGTCATGCTGGAGTATGGAAGTGGAATGCTACAGATAGATAAACATAAGAGGAAAAAGCAGTGGCACACACCCAAGGACACAAATGAATGGCACATTGTTGATCATTTGCAGGCAGTGATGTGTAATAGTAAATGTTACGATGTACAAAAATATGCCTACTTTGGCCACCAAGCCTGTGTGGTAATGTGACTGAAACCAGTGTGTTACTGCATGCTTGAACTGGCTGCTTATCCTGTACAAACATGTCAGTTTTCACTGCTTTTCTACTGTATATTTGCTTTTAGCCCCGTCCTCCTCTCTCACGGTTCAAGTTGGTCAAGCTCTCCAGTACTTGTCATTCATCCTGATGAGCTGTCTGTCTTTAAATGATGTCTGGTGCGAAAACAGAGACTATCCATAAATCAACCACAGCCAGGCTGCTTTTCTATGGCACGTTTGGGATCACATCTTACTCATGCTCCACTACTGTTGCTCCTGTAACTCCCTGCTCTGTTGTCACCAGCCTCAACTTGGTAGTCACAGCGTAATTCACTGAACCACATGCCCACCTTTTAGTTTGTGCCGGGGTCAGATTGATATTTTTTTCATAAACAAGCTTAATGTGAGAATAGTCGCACAATAGGATGTGTGTGTAAATGTGTCAGCATGTTTGTACGTGTTTTTTTGGAGGAGGCTATAGGAGGTGATATGTGTCACCTACCAAACAAACATATGTGTGCCTACACAGGCCTGAGTGTGCGTGTGTGTGTGTTTGTGCCAGGTGTTGCTGCTTCATACGATAGGTGTTACATTAGAAGAATAAGACGTTTGGCTGTCAGCAGTATATGCGAGTTGCACAACGCTGGATTTGATTGTAATTAAAAGAGTATTCATGCTTTAATGTTTGAGGCTTCACACCTTCTCTCCATAGATTCCTTTGTAATTTTAGATTGGCTTCATGTGGATGATTTGCTGCCGCTTTAATGTCAATTAACTCGAGAAGGCCGTGATGTAATATTGGGTAAATGTTTATCCCACTTTGTAGTTTACTGATGTTTGGCTTTGGCCCCCTCAAACTGTATTATCTGCAGTGTTCGTCAGCATCTTCATCACCGACAAACTTCTCACCACTCTGGTGCACACGGAAGCGCTAACGCTGCCTTACAGATATTTTATTTTCACTTTGAATTACCTCAGACTGTTAAAGGAAGTTTTGCTTGTTAGCACTGTAATGAGCTCTGACTTGGCAGGGAAATATTGCTTTTTTTCCTGTGTCACATCTTTTATATGCTGTAAGTGACTGAGCTGCTTGCTAATGAATTGCTGCCTCGTGTGTTCTGCGGCTGCACTTCACTTTCCCTCCTGATTCTCTCCTCCTGCTGTCATGTTGGAAAGAGATCAGGCAGAATCTGCCACCCTCCTCTTTTGACGCATCTCTTCTCTAACTGATAACAGCGTTACGTTGGCCATTATCCCTGATGATGTCTGCACTGAAATGACTTTTTAAAAGGAGGCTCTCAGTTTGACTTTGAAAACCCATTCTGAAGAGGTGTTGGAGGGAATATCAAGGCATCTGTTCCTTTTGAAACAAATGCAGATATTGCGGATAATACCAAATGTGGCCCTTACTGTTTAACACCAGCATGCCCAATTTGGTTTTAAGACTGAAACGCTTCAGGTCTTCCCACAACAACTGCAGTCCACTGTTGACACAAGCAGGCAAGCAGATTCAGTTCACAGAGCAAACACACCAAATAAATAGACAAAAAATAAGACTCTCAAATGCCATTTTTTGCATTTTGTGGTGACATTTTGTAGCTCGGATCCAGACCTGTGAATCTCAATCACCTGTTTTTCTGAATTTTTCTCTCTGATTATCAGGCTTGACATTTTGAGTAGCAAGCATTACCTTCATTTTGATCCAAGTCTTGCCATCATATTTACTTTTGGCTTATGTGTTAAAGGTATGCACTGCTTTCACACCTTGTGTACAAGATGATTAGGGCTCATTATTGTTACTTTTCTCTCTTAGAAAATCTATTTCTGGGTAATATATTCACTTATTCAATGAGCCGTTTTCATCACAAGAGGACATATTTCACTTTAAACTGTAGAGATCAGTGTCCTCTCACAGCAAGAAGCATGGGCATAAAATAATCATTTGGTCTTTTTTAAGAAAAGCTCTTTCTATTTAAAATGCGAATGATGATATTCAGTAACAGATGTCTCTCTGTTGCAAAATGATGTTTCTTTTTCCAACAGAGAGACATCTGACATCTGAATATCACGTTTGGCATTTTAAATAATAGTTGCTATAATCAAATGAATAATATTAAAGACAAAGAAGTGGTGAGCTGATATCAGGACAGCGACTAAGGCGCTGTCACTTTCTGAAAGAGCTGACATTTAAAATATCAATACATCACTGTCAGGACGCAGAGACACAGTTTGGGTTCTGTTTATAACAAAGCCATTATCTAATTCTTCAGCATTTGTTGTGTTCAGAAATTCTCTTGGATGCTTTTTTGAAGAAAGTTCAATCTTGCCAACTTCCTGTCACAAATTCTGCTGAGGATTATTGGTAGCACAGTCAGGTATTTCATCTTACGGTGTGTTTGCCTCCGGAGTGCATACTGTGTTTTGAACTCAGTGTCAGAGTTGCTAAGGGAAACCCTGAGGAAACGATGATTACACGTAGAAAATATGATAGCTCGCACACTATTAATATTCATGCTCTTTGAAGCCATTTTCATCTTCATGTTTGTTTGCTCCTGATGAAAAAGATGAAAAGACCTGCGGACCTCATGAATTCCACTGCGAGAATAACAACTGCATCCCAGACCACTGGAGGTGTGACAGCCAGAATGACTGTGGAGACAACTCAGACGAGGAGAATTGCAGTGAGTATCTGACTCACTTCACTTTCTGTCAGCTCAGTTTGTTCCTTCATATACACTGTTGACGTTCTACACACACTTAGGCAGTGAAGAATTGGACACCTGAGTGCCCCTCCTACCACCGCAACCCCCCTAACACCTCCTTTTGTCTTTCTCTCACTTACTCACACACACACTTTTTATCAGTACACGCTGGGAAATGTTTCCCACTATCGAGTCTGCCAGGCTCAACTCTCTTTAAAAACATACTCTTATTATCTGTGCAATTTCTGTGAGATTCGTGAACTCTTGATATCATCTCTGTATTTTACCAGGAACATGTTCCCTTTTTTTAGATATTCATCATCACTTTTATTTGTTAACACTTATTATTAAGCTACACATATTCACCTTTGACTAGTTGATTATTAGCATGCACATTAGTAGCATATTAACTCTTTATTGGTCATTTATTAATGCCGTGTTCTGCGTGACTGTATTCTTCAACGACTAAGACATTAACAGAGTTTTCCCTCATTCGCCTCCTAATTAGTGCTCACTGACAGTAAGTAAGGAAGTTGTTGTACATGAATTACGATGCTGATACGTTAACCCTAGCCCTGAATCCCAGAATAAGGCATTAATAGGTGCATTATAATGACAGACAAAGAGGAAATATGCTACTAATATGCATGCTAATAAGCAACAACCCTTTTATTTACTCATGGAATGACACTGATAACCCACCTCATTAGATTGTGGATCTTTTGTGCGTCCTTGTGTGTCTGCATGCGTGCGTGTATGTCAGAGAGAGCGAGAGAGAGAGAGGAATTGTTGAGTACATCATATGAGTATTTGCATGCCTTCTGTGTGTTTTTGCTGTGTATGCATCATTTGTGTGATTTATCAGGTGCTTATTCCCCATACCTATTAATGTCACTTAAAATGCAAATAAAAACCAGTCAAGTGTTGGATGGCAAAGAATTAAGCAGGTGGACCAGCAGACAGCGAAGAGGCTGCAAATCAGATTTTGCTGCAATGCCTGCTGGGAGTCTCTGTTGCAGCACAACTCATAACACACACCCTGCGCTAGCTAACAGTCCATGATAACAAGGGGAGGGCCCAGACACTGGATGTGATGCAGCTGTTTAGCTGCGCCCTAATATTGTCCTCGGGGACAAACTTGCACTAAATGGCAGCTACAAGATTTTTGACTTCAGGGAGTATGTTGCCCCCACCATTTTGAAAGCAGCAATGAATGTATTTACATCTTGATCAGCTTTGCCAGTTTCTACACTTCAAATACAAAATGACTTAATTAGCTGAAACGATGGTTTTGCCAAAGCATTACAGAACATTTGGCCGATAACAGCATCAGGGGATGTATGTTTGCTGTGTATGCAGTTTGTCATGATTTTGTTGTTTTATTTTTCTCAATTTAGAGCCAGTCACCTGCAATCACAAGGACTTCGCCTGCGCTAACGGGGACTGCATCTCCTCCAGATTCCGCTGTGATGGAGACTATGACTGCCTGGATAATTCGGATGAGGCCAGTGTTTGAGATATGTGTACCACTTTCTTAAAAATCAAAGAGGAAGGTAGACCCACATGAGTGCTGCTAATGAGGCACAGATATTAGCAAGACACTAAATTAAGAGTAAAGTAGTGCGTGCTTCAGAAAAGATCCAAAAGAAGAAGCCTTTCAAAGCAAACACCAACACCGCGGATATTTTGCCTTTTCTGGCATGTTGCCCTTTGTCGTTGTGAGTAGAAATCATGTGCAGCACTCTTCTTCAACAGCCATATGCTTACCAATCTATTGCATCTTCAGTACAGGCTGTGACAGAAATTACAGGTTGACACAAAATGGACCACTATAAAGACAATACAAAGTTGGAAATTGCAGTGTACACAGACTACTTGACTGTATATACATATGGATTCTGTAGTTTAGACTGTATTTGAAATGTGTGTCAGTGTCTGAGTTTGGAGCTCAAGCACATATTAAATATCCCAATTGGAAAGGGAAGATAAATTGGACAGGTATATTGCCACTTGCAAAGAAAATAATCCCATTTTAGGCACTTATTGTGTTGATCCAAATCTCCTCGTCATGGTCGCTACATTCCAAAGTACTGCTGGACAGAAAATATCACTGTGATGAGTTTTTGTACCTTCAAGTACATTAGTGCATGAAATACCTTGTGTTTATTTGCTTCCGAAAATCCTAATCCCCATCCCTTTCAGCAAACCAAAGTCTGCTTGTTTTGTTCAGAAATATGCTTGAATGCTGTATCTTAATTTCTAAATCTTCAAATTTCCATTGTAAATTTACACTCTTGTAATATATGAAGAAATGAATGTGAAAATGTGCCTTTATCTCGCACTGAATCATGTGAAGAGATTTTTGCAGGATTCGTACAAAGAATGCCCCATCAGTGGTACTGACAGTGCAATGCTAAACTCAAGGACAAAGGCTTGTTATTCCGACTCATTATTCTTGTTAATTTATTGCTCTGTTCAACATTTGCACAGCAAATTGTATGTATAATCTCTCTCCATGCAAAGCAGTTCAACCCTAATTAACCCTTTATTATGTGTCTCCCCTGTGCCCGCTTTCTGGGTCAGTGCAGGCAAATAGTTTCAGGAAAGAAAGTCTTTCAATCAGCATTATAATACACAATGATTATTAAATTTAGTTATTCATAGTGGCCACCATTGGGTAGATTGCCATAATTCAAAATGTTGGAGACACTGAGTTTAGTCAGGATTTTTCACAGATTTAAAGTGTTTTCTTCTGCCAGCCAACATGCACTGTACACCCCCTGATTGCAAAATAGCTGGGGCGCCGTGTAAAATGTCAATAAGACTGAAAGCAGTCATTTGCAAATGAAATGTGTTTAACCACAATGGTTTAATGAAGTGTTCCTGAGCCCATGTAGTCATTTTCTTCATCCAATCATGTGTCCACAAAGTGGTGAACGTCGCTCCATCCTCGCTTGTGGTCGACTGAGCCTTTCCAGGATGCCCCTTTCACACCCAATCATCACACTATCACCTGTCAACCTGTTTACCTGTGGAATGTTCCAAACAGATGTTTTTGGAGCGTTCCACATCTTTCCCAGTCTTTAGTTGTTCCTGTCCCAACTTATTTGAAACGTGTTGTTGCATCAAATTCAGAATAAGCAGATATTTACTAAAATCAATCAAGCTGATGAGGTCAAACATTAGATATATTGTCTTTGTGCTATTTTCAATTGAGTGTTTGTCAAAAAGGATTAGCAAGTGATCACATTCTGTTTTATTTATGTTTTAAACAGCTTCCCAGCTTCTTTTTGGAATCAGGGTCGCATGACAATCTTATTATGACAGTGATTTTCTACCATAATTATGTTTCCACTATATTGGTTTACAGAAAGGCTGCGAGGAACGCTGTGCAGACGACCAGTTCCGCTGTCACAACAACCTCTGCATCTCGCTGAAGTGGCTCTGTGATGGCCAAGAGGACTGCAAGATGGGCGAGGATGAGAGAAACTGCCAGGGAACAGGTGCGAAGCCAGTGTCCTCTGGTTTGTACAATTGTTTCAGGAGGTACTACTGACTTTTTCTTCTGGACCTTGAGCTCCTGGAATATTTCATTTTCTTTTTTGGAGCAGAGTTCAGACAATTCAGTAATTTTTATTATTCTGCTCAAAGTAAAGGTTTTCTTGTCACTGACAATTACTTAGTGAGATGCTGAATGTGATTCTGTGAAAAACTCAGCGCTGCTATGTGTAAGGTCCCTGCAAAGTGTGAAAGCTGCACTCATGACAACTAAGTATAAAAACATAACCTTATCAAAGTTAAACAAAGCAGTACCCTATACTTTCTATAATACCCTGTAGTATGGCCATAAATCCAAAGTTTTTAACATAAACTCAGTAGGAATTAGTTAAAGAAATCATATCATAAGACAGGACAAGGCACTGTACAGTATCTGAAAAGAATGAAGAAAAAGACTATGAAAATGTCACAGTGATTTTCAGAAACATCCCCAATTATCTCAGTGTTTGCCGAGGTGCCTTAAAAATAAAAGGTTCTGTAATAAAATAGGAGGTAGTTTTGTGGAGGAGTGAAAATGACCTCAGTTCTGCGGCTTTGCTTTGTGCAGTTCTGCTGTTCATTACTGGCAAAGTACTGAGAAGCACTTTATTGAGCGACAGTACACAGTATGAGCACTTTGATCTGCAGGACAACTTCACACCGTCCTTAGCAGAGACAAGTTCCAATAATTTCTCTCTAACAGCTGCATTTACAGTCAGCATTACCTTTAGTTTCCCACTTGTTTATAGAACACATAGCTGAAAATACGGCACCTGAGGGATTTCTTGTTGAGGAAAGGCAGCTTGTTGACTGATATACTTTGCCCTTCTCCAGCAGTCCCTTCTTGTTCCGTCAACGAGTACGTGTGTGCCAGCGGAGGCTGTGTGTCAGCCAGCCTGCGGTGTGATGGACATGACAACTGCCTGGATGGCTCAGATGAGGTCAGTGCAACATGATTCCAAAAAGACAACCAGAAATGTTTTTTCTTTTAGTCGTGCAGCTTCACACTGTACAATGTTGTGCTGCTTGTCCAACCATGGATCAACTCAGGTTAAAACAAGTCACTCACTGTTTTAGTTTCCTCTGATTGCAGCTGACAGCGTCACTAAAAGGGACAATTTTGTTGTTTCTATACTGACAGATTGGCTGTGTGAAGGAGTGCAGGGAGGATGAGTTCCTTTGTCTTAACCGTGCCCACTGCATCCCCCGGCGTTGGCGCTGCGATGACGTGTTGGACTGCATGGACCACAGTGATGAGGAGAACTGCAGCCAGGGTAGGCATGAGCGCGACCTCACGTGTTAATGTGCTGCGTTTGATGACTGATATATGGGTTTTTGATCCCTGAGGGAACAGAAATGATTCTCATATGTTAGCTCAAATCTTGACGCTGCGGAGATTATCACTGAACAAATAAATCATGTGAACCATTTCAAAGCATTAAATTTGAAGGAGACAGAACAACAGAATAATACATGACAGGTAAGTTGAGAGCACACATGGCAGAGGCAGACATTAGAAATACAATGAGAGGGAGAAGTTTGAGGTGAGATGAAAGACAGAAATGGATTCAGACGCTGCTTGTGAGGGGGAAAATGATCCGGGGCTGTCTGTATCATTATGAAAAATGATCTGTCACATTTTTTCATAGACAGTTTTTGAGTCAAATCTTCTACAACCTTGAACCTTTTCTGCCTAATTCACGTGTAATTCAGAAGTCTTGGGAACTTGTCTGTGTAATTGCAGGGTCTTTCTTCTGCCGGGCTGATGAATTCATTTGCAACAACACGCTTTGCAAACTCCACGCGTGGGTGTGTGACGGCAAGGACGACTGTGGAGATAACTCTGACGAAGACATAGACATGTGTGGTGCGTGAAGTTGTCACTCATAAGCTCTTTCTTTGAAGACAAGTGATGCATATTTTATAAACCAGTTGTTGTTGGGGGTTTTTTTGGTCTGGTTTGGTTTTTTTGAAAGATGTCCATTAGCTTTCCATGTCTTTTCGTCTCCAGCAAAGCTTCCCTGCCCTCCTACAAGGCCGTTCCGTTGCCGAAACGATCACGTGTGCCTGCGTACAGACCAAGTGTGCAACAAAGTGGACGACTGCGGTGACAACTCGGATGAAGACGAGTGTGGTGAGCGCAGAACGCACCAAAACAGATCTGATGTTAAATCTGCGCTAAGCACATTGTTATGTGAAAACATGATTAAATCTATCCAGAAAAAAAGAGAAGCTTTTTTAAGTGATTCTTTTCTAACCTGTTCATCATCTTGTGAGCACTCACATTGACCTTGTGAGCCCCTGACAGGGTCCTGAACCAGCTGGATGTTAATAACATAATACGTTTTTGGCCTCTCAAGCCCATGTGGAATACTTTGGTGTGTACTATCAAAAACTGATCAGGTTAAAGCTGCATAAACCCTAATGCATGAAAGGATTCTTGGCCGTGACTTGACTTGTGTCTTGTATTTAATGGACTGTGTGTTGTACAATCATACAATCCTGCAGTTTGAGAATTATGGAAAAGCATATTTTGTGTTCTGATTTGAGATGTAACATTTTTTAGACCAGTAGTTAGCTACATGTGCTGCATGTGTGCTACATGTGCTGCAAATTGTTACCATTGAGTATGTTTACAAATGGAAGAAGTAGTGAAGTAGTATCCTGGATGTAAATGAGACATGTACAGATTGCACTGAAAACACTCGCTTTATATTTATTTTTTATTTTTTTATGTCGAAAATTGGCCTTTTATTTTCTCTAATATGCCCAAAGGCATGACTGCTGCCAGCCCTCTTGAACGATCACACAGAGCAGCCAGGAAAGGAAGGGACAAATCACTTCTTCTCATCTTTCACTCTTTTCATTCCCGCTGTCCTCCATTCATCTTCCTCTCTGATTCCATTGATACATCCATCCATCTCTTACCGCACTCCATTACCTCACCATTGTATGCTTCTTCCCTCCATCCATCCTTTCAGTCTCACCTTAATTCCACCTTTCCCTCCATCCACCTCTCTCTCTCTCTCAGTTTTGTCGCTTCCCTTCCATCGCTCTGCTGTGCTTATGGTGGACAGGTTCAGTCTTTTTCTGTTTATTTTGTATTTAAAGATGAAAATTGTCCAATTAATTCAAGTAAATTGATGACCCAAAACAAAAATATGCAAAGTAACTCTGCATTTTGTATTTTTATTTATTTATTTCTTGTATTTATGATTTTTCGAACAGCTGTCTCTGTTTGCATCCTTTATTTTGAAAATGGCTACAAATTGTCTGACTATTATATATCCATTGTTAGAGCTGAATCATTCAGAAAGAAAAGGTGTTTACAAAATGATCCATTTTGCAGCATTAACCAAGGTAACCTGAGACATTAGACCTTTTCATTTTCAAAATGCAGTGAAGTAAAAGTGAAAGTAATAAGACAGATAAATACTGTAACTGTCAGTAAGCTCACTTCTCATTATTGCACATTTCAATATTTCCATCTTCCTCTATAATATCTTTTGAAACTGGAAGAAACATATTTGTACTTTAATATTTGGTCTTGCATGAGTTCAGTTACAAGTTCTTGCCTTTTCAACTGACACGGTGTGTGCTGAAGCAGAGATGGTGGCTGGAAGACCTCGGCCTTGTGGGAAGACAGAGTTCACCTGCGGTAACCAGCGCTGCATCCCAATCCAGCTGCAGTGTGACCTTTTCAGTGACTGCGGCGATGGCGGCTCGGATGAGCAAGACTGCAAGGCCTGTAAGCACAGCGCCGGTTGACTTGAGCAAACACATCAAAGAATCATTCTGAGGAGATGAAAAGTAGCGAATGTCACAATGATGTTATCAGGATGCTCAAGAGCTCCTCATTTTAAATGTGGTGTTTTCTCATGTATGGTAATATATGTATGCCCATGTTTGAGTGGTGTTGTGTGCTCAGTGAAAGACAATAATGCCCTCTTGGCTTTTGCACATCAAAAGAAAAACACAGCAGGTGTGTGCGATGCAGTGGACTGAAACGTAATCAAAGTCCTGTCTTTATTTGTAGTTTCCAGTGGAGATGTATGTGGGAAGAAAACAAATCCGTGTGGAGAAGATGCGATTTGCAACCAGACAAATGTTAATGCTATATGCCAGTGCAAAGCTGGCTTTAAGAGGAACCAGAAGACGGGCCAATGTGAAGGTAACGCACAATCATTTCTTTCTTGTTTTTCCCCATTGTAACAGTTAACAATACAGCAATTGCTACTTCAATCACTACTATAATTTTTTTTTTTTTTTCACAGGGGATTAATTATTTCTTGTCCTTAGATCTACCAGGTTAAGATACGGCATGAAGTAGTTTGTTGTTGCGAATACTGTCAGGGTCACGTATGAGAAGATATTCACTGAGGCTTTATTATAAGTTAAAACACATTATGATTTCAAGAACCACTATTAAGATGTAAAATACATCTGCTGAGAGCCGGCAAGTTTGTTTGTGTCAGTGGACACACAGACTGATAGTCCCCATAGTATTATGCTGATATCAGAAAATATCATCCACTGTTGATAGGCTTTAACAGAGCAGATGTGTTGTAGGTAAAGGTATGGTTGGACATGTGAAATAAAGTACTGGTAACTGAGAAACACCAGTAGATACGTTTGGAATATAGAGAGATATTTGCTTTCCAAATGTTGCAGTTTTGATCCCGTCTCTCACCCACGCCCTCTACTTAAAGCATTTTTCTTGCTATGTCGACTTCCACTGAACTTATAAATTTCAGACGAAGCCATTTTAGCCTTAAGAGATGAGAGTTTTGATCATTCCTTCAACCCTCCGACCTGGTTCTCGTTTCCCAGTTGATTGGCTTTTTGTCTGGTAGTCACTGCCTCTATACAAAGAGAAAGCGTCATTTACTGCATGCATATGATTTCTTCTTTACAAATGGCTCTAGGGCACCACTTATCATGGAGAAAACTGAAATAAGGTTCATATTGTATTATTGCTTATGCATATCATGTCCTCGCCATGGCTACTTTTGGCCTTGGCCTTGACCTCACTGTTCTGTGTTTGAATGTATTTGTCGTCTATTAGCCGCCGTCATGCATCATGAAGTGTTTCATCAGTGATGAAAGATTCCCGTTCCAAAGCAACTCTTTCTTTCTCTTTATTCAGAAACGAACGAATGTCTGCAGTTTGACACATGTCCTCATTACTGCACAAACACGAAAGGGTCTTTTAAGTGCACATGTGACCGAAATTATAAGGAGATCAATGGCAACTGCATAGCAAAAGGTACAATCCTGAAGTTTATTATCCAACATCTTTTGGTGTACTGTGCATACATGCTAAGTTGGTGATATGACCTCATTATAAAATGCTTAACTGTAATTGTGTGTACTGTTCTTTAATTGTTGTCTAATACCCAGAATGGAATTTAGCCAATTTCTTTTCTATGTTTTGTTTTGTTTTTTTTTACATATTGTTAACTCACCGGGCAGGACCAGAAGATCGAGTGCTCTACATAGCTAATGATACTGAAATCCGAAGTTTTGTGTATCCATTTAACCAGAGCTATGGACACAAACTTCTCACTCACATTGAGGACAATGCCCGCATTATTGGGATGGATGCTCTGTTTCACCAACAAAAGTTTATCTGGGCAACCCAGTTTAACCCTGGTGGAATTTTTTACAAAGACACTCTAGAAAGAAGTCAAACTAAAACAAATGTCAGAAACATTGTAAGTATATCCAACCTTCTCTTTTTAAAAACATCAAAGCAAATTTTTAATGAATGGTACATATTTTTTGTCATCTCAGTGGTTTAGAAAATATGGTTTGAAAGAATTGCTTTGTTTATAAAATGGATGTTTAGGCATCAGTAATGGCTAATATGTTTAATTTTGACCTTTTATCAAAGATATTATTAGCATTAAGGTAAAAAATGAAAGGTGGTTAAAAAATTAATTAACCTGCATGTTAAGTTGTTTCATAGATAATAACAGACTGCACTGTATTAAATGTCTCCTCACAGTGTCTTTAATGAGGCACAAGCATGCATGAATGTTTGCACAGAGCTTGAATAGAGCACCTGACTTTGTGGCTGTTATTGGTTGCAGTGTTCAGACTTCCGTCGACCCAGAGATATTTCTGCTGACTGGATCACAGGCAGCATTTATTGGACTGATCACTCTCGGATGCACTGGTTTAGCTATTACACAGCCCACTGGACTAAATTACGATATTCCATAAATGTGGGGCAACTTAAGGGACCAAATTGCACCCGCTTGATTACTGATATAGCGGGAGAGCCATATGCTATCGCTGTCAACCCAGCCAAGGGGTAAGTTGTGCAGTTATTCTCTTTTTGTACTATAATATCTGAAGACACAAATAGACAGATGTGCTATACTACAAATATTCTGATAGCACATTCAGTCTTTTCACCAGAACACTAAAACTCCTCTACCACCAACTGCTATCAACAGTGAGGGTAACACGCCTTGCTGCTGCCGCACAATAAAAGCCTTTTACTGGCTAAGCACTGGAATGTGAAGCAGCTGCAGGCACTGCACCCTTGGCCATGAAGACGGCTATGAGATGCTAAATCTAAACTGACAAAAACATAAAGACGAGGACCTTTTGTCTTTGCACTTTTCGTCAGCGGATCAGTTTTCAGTATTTTGGGAAAGCAGTGTTACTTGGAAAATGTAATCCGTTACCCACTGCTTAATGAGCATTGAAAATGTAAGATCATTATCAATTCCTCAGCTGCAGTGGAAGCAGCCTAATCAGTAACATTACCTGTTACATCGTTAAACATTACTCAGAGCGGCTCCGTCAAAGGTGCCGTCCAACAAGAACAAAGACGCCACACCCTCATGTGGTTATGATACATCACTCTCACAATGAATCTTGAGGTTTTCCAGATGTTCCCATCAGCCGCATCACCATCTAATACTTCATTAGTGGGCAAGTAAAGATGTAAGAGCATTACTTGTACTCAATGTGCATTCATTTTGTAATTGCACTCATATGAGGCCTTTAGATATTACATCTATATATTACAAGGATTTCTAAGAATCTGTAATGAGATAGGTTGCATTAGCTGTGACGCAGCTGGACATTATCAAGTTACATGCTTGTTATATGCATTCATTTATTTGACTGTAAACAAGTTTATTTCTATGCATACTGTCTAATTCCATAATTCCACAAGAAATTGTTGTCCTATTGCAGGATGATGTACTGGAGTGTAATAGGTGATCACTCCCATATAGAGGAATCAGCCATGGATGGCTCCTTACGCAGAGTGCTCTTGGAGAAAAATCTTAGGAGACCCACCGGTACGTCTTTCTTACTTCATCACTCACTGTGTGTATTCTTGAGGCCGGATAATCATGTTGAAAGCATTTCCTTTCTCATTTATGAAGTTGGTTTTTGGGATATTTTAAAATGTTCCTTGTTTACATTCGTGTTTTCACCAGCAGTCTTCTTCTCTGCCCTTGCTTGTAAATGCAGTATTTCTTTGCATGTTACTGCTGCCAAGTGTCAGTGAGGGTGATAGTATGAAACCACTGGCAGGAATGCGTATTGTGTGTCATCACAGGCTATCTACAGGTTACAGTATCACTGCCACAGTGTAAAAGATGAATCTTTTCTATGGCATATATACTACATCTGTGTGTGTGTGTGTGTGTGTGTGTGTGTGTGTGAGAGAGTACCATAGAAAAAGGATAGAGCTTACATTGCTATTCACAACAAGGATGTTACCCCATCACAAGCACAAAAGAAGAAGTTCACAGAATAAAACCACAGTAGCCTGCGTGACACATCTGATGCACTGCATGCAAGTCTCTGTAGTATATATGATACATTCAAGCCATTGACTATACAAAGCACTGTTGTATGTAAGATGTGGCCTGCTTTGAGACTGTGTACGTGTCATCAGGTTGTCTATTATGGAGTATGTATGACCCATACACTATTGTATTACTATATAATGTACCGCTGCACCGTGGTGAATATACGTATGCTTGTATGTACTACATTAATGCTGTAGATTATGTATTGAACAGCCAGTGCAGCACAGTACGCTGCTAATATATGTAGCTTTAAAGTCAAAGCATCAATCTGTGCTATGCTAATCTGGGTAAAGATAACAGCAAGGATGTTTTTCAGTAAGGAATACCTTACAGCCACTCAGAATCTGTTGGCTTGTCTTTAGGGATACACTTAGTGGTGATCTAGTTTTGAAGAGCTGCTTTGGCCTCCTTTAATTCGAGGGACCCACACTCTGTCTTGGTTACAGAAAGAGGAATTCATCATCGGCGGAAAAACGCAATCCTATTTAAATGCCCTAGCAAGGTGCTCAATTATCCAGTCAGACTTTTGGGAGAAAGTAAAAGCGAGTCAGGTCTAAAAGTGTAATGTAAGCACGCCTACACTCTGCCATCAGAGCTGCAGAGAACAACAAGATGGCAGATCTACTGCGTTATTTTGACACGAGCAAAACGGATGTTGTATGCAAACAGCCAGAGGGAGATAAGAACAAAGGAAATCTGTCTCCGCATCCTGTTGATCTGCTACATACGTATAAATATTCTAACCTTAAGGTCTCCTGCATTAATGGATTCCATGATGATCCCTGTGTAATTTGTCAGGTAAATAAATCTTCTTCCTCATCCTCCCGCAGGGCTGGCCATTGATTATTTCAACCAGCGATTATACTGGGCAGATCCTGAGCTCTCACAGATAGGGAGCATGAGATTGGATGGCTCGGACCCCCTAGTGACAATCAGTGACAGACACGGTAAAGCCAAAAGCACAGCTTCTTCTTTTAAACACACAGTACCCAAACTTCACTTCGGTTTCCTCAACTTTTTTATTGTGCAGCGGTATCACTGCCTGTGTGTCTCAGAGGATGAGCTGCTAAATAATCTGTGTTTAGATCAATCTGCTCACACTGCACGTTCCTGCTCGATCCACCACCGGATATGAACTTCCATTATCCCAAGGCTGCAAGCCTTCTGATGGGGTTATTTAATGTTATCTGCTTTTTTGTATCTGCTGGGTTTACAGGAATTTCCCAACCATACAGAATTGATATATTTGAAGACTACATCTATGGAACTGGACTAAAACACGAAGTCTTCAAGATTCATAAGTATGGCAAACAGTCAGTGGAATTTCTCAATTTGGGGATGGAGAAGCCCACCAATGTTTTGATCTCCCACCGTTACAAACAGCAAGATGGTAAGTTGCTGTGACAGCTGATCTCTTTTTTTCAGTATCAGCCAAAGAAAGCCATGTTTATAAGCAACACAGAAAATATAGCGTAGGCTGTACTACAAAAGGTAAAATATTCAGCAATATTCAGTACGTCCCACTGGTCCTTCAAATGTGTCACTGGAGTTCAGGTGTGTGGTTGAAGATTTCAGGTAGGACGTAATGTGAGGGGGGACAAGTTGGGCCAGAACAAACACTCAGACAGTCAATCAATACAACTCCGTCCTGCGTCTCACTTTCCTCGTGCAGTAGACCAACTTCAGCTATTTGTTACATCTCTGGTGTTAATGGTTATAGAGCTTCAGACAGCTCAGTCTTGGTCAGTTTTTCACTTAAAGGGCAGCTGTTCCTTTTCCCCAGAGGCTCATTAAACCAGCCCTGTAGTGTGTAGTCTGTGGGCAGGAGATGTGCACAGCCTGCAAGAAGCTATGACATGAAGGCCTGGTATCTTCAGCAAAACCCGAACAACCATTTTGATTTGTTCTGCGCTTGTTTCCAAATGTGTTGTGTGAGAAATCTGAGCACTGATCATTTTTAATATATGCTGTATGTACCAGAATCATAACAAGACATCTGTCTAAATCACATTTGCAAGATATAATTACAAATCAATTTTATTGTGCCAGTTTTAAATGCAGGTTTTTGTGTAGACTGTTGACTTCTGTGCAGTTGATTTTGCCTCTTAAGTGCTCTTGTCTCGTGTTTTTCTTTAAATTCAGACAGTCATTTTAAAGCAGTGATTGCCAGACCTCTTTCATAACGTACACATGCTGATTATCAGCATCAGACCTATTACAACCCACCTTTGTGCAAGTGCTTGTAATTTTGATTAATTCGGGGCACTTCTTCATGAGATGTTCACATCATTTTGTTTACCCACGGTAGGCGGCAGCCAGAAGAGCACTTCAAAGTGCCACTAATCAATTAGACAACAGGGAATTCTTAGCACGTCCCACAATCGTTGATTATTCAATCTGAATGACGTGAAGTTATTCATATGCTTTAGCCTTGTGCCTCCGTGGGCTTCAAGAAAATAACACCCTTCAAAACAGAAATTAAAACACTTGAAATAAATGGCTTACTCTGAGAAAGAACAAACACACTTTTCACAAACAAATGGGTCTTTCTCATCTCAGGCCAGACTGACAGATTATCTTCTTGGCTCGTTTTATTTTCTTCACAGCATCAAATCCATGCCTGAGAATGTCTTGTGATTTCATGTGTCTGCTCAACCCAACGGGTGCCAGATGCACCTGTCCAGAGGGGAAAGTGCTGGTCAATGGCACCTGTAGTGATGCCATCATCTCAGGTAGGCCTACTCATACATCTTCATGCCGCAGTTAAGATGGGAAGTTGTTGCATGATGTAGCAGCAGCGATAATGGTGGATGCAGTGCGGCTCATAGAGAGACTGCTGTTAGCTCTGGAAACATTGTGAATCTGGGGTGTGTGTTCAGGTGCCTGAGCTGCCTGCAGCTTTTGTACTTGCTTTTCTACTTGAAAACTCTTCTGCCTTTGTTGCGATCCGACGGTCGTGGACTGCTACACACTTGCAGCACAATAAGTGATATGGACTTTGCCGTTGTGAAGGTGAACTGTGCCGCCCCCCCTGCGAGAATGGAGGCCGCTGCTTAGCCAACGAGAAAGGAGACTGGAGGTGCTACTGCTGGCCTGACTTTTCAGGGGAGCGCTGTGAGGTCAACCACTGTACAGACTACTGCCTAAATGGAGGCACCTGCATGGGCTCGCCCCTGGGTAAGTCTGCTTCAGATCTTAAGCATGTATTCATAGATGGTGTGTGTGTTGGAATCCTGCAGAGTCCTTTATATTCCGCTCCGGGAAGACCAAACTTGCTGGGAAAATTGCCACAAACAGAGTTGTCGGCCCATTTTGTCTTGCATACTGACCCAGTGCATGACAGCGTTCAGCCGCATTTGTCTTCCTTTAAACCTCTGCGCCTTTCTCACTCCAGTTTAAATGTGCAACATCATTTGTAACATGTGCCAGTTGAGCAGTTTTGTCATTGATGCTCCTGTCGAACAAGCCTCAAATATCAAACTTCTTTCATGGTTTCTGGAACAACCAGCTCTACCCCACAATTTAAAGACTACTGTGAATATGCTGAGATGTCAGTGGTGGAATTGAATGTACAGCCGTTTTAAAAATGCTGTCACTGATTTAAAAGTCTTTACATCATCTTACCATTACAGCAATTATCCACAACATCTCCATTTCCATTCCATAGAAAACAAAATCCACCACAGCAATCGCCCTGATACAAAAAGTGTGGCTTATGTTTCCACATAAATGTTTTGTAATTGCAGAGCCCTATTCAAGTGCTTCAGATTGATTAAAGATGTATTCATTGAGTGACATCCAGTAAATAAAATTAGAAGCTAACCAGTGTGTTTTGGTTTGAGTGAGTCATAGCAGTTGCGACGAACAGTTGGAGGGCTAAAAATGTGGCTTTTGATTTGTGATTGTTTTGATTAGATGTTTTTTCCTTCAAACCTTTCAGTCTTCCAGTATTTAAAAAAAAAAAATAATATAAAGGCTGTTTGTTTTGTTTTTGGCCTTTTAGAAAAATATCTGCTCAACAGATAATTAAATACTTTTTTTTTTTTCTGGTTAAATTTATAAATCTGCACAATGTGACATAAAAAGACGCTAGGATAATCACTGCTGCTCATTAAACAAAATGTCTGTCAAGATAAGAAGCATCGCGTTGCGTGCTGTGGGCTCACTGCAGTAAGGCGTCAGGACTGAATAAGAGAAGGCTGGGCTCCTACTCATGACAATCAGTTTTATTTTCTTCTTCATTCACCAACATGCTGCACCGGGTGATGAATTGTATTCGTGTTTATGGTAGACAGCTGAGAGGAAAATGAAAGTGTTGCGATGTTTGTTATGCTGCTGCAGACGCAGTGCCTTTTGTTTCATTCATGCTCGGCAATTGTTTTGGTTGATATTGAATATCCGTCTAAGTGAGTGACCAAAGATGAGCAAGGGAGCAAACATAGTCGAATGGATTTCCTCCAGTCCGGGCTTTGGTGATAAAAAGGGAGTGAAGGCAACCTCACAATCAATTAGAGGCTGGATAATTTCCAGTTTTATCTATAAAAACACAAGGTGTCATTGAATTCCTGCTCCTCTGTCCCTTTGAGTGGTTTACCCACACAGTAATGGAACTTTTGGCAACAAAACACATATTTAAACCAGTGACACTCCCAACTGTTCTCATTTTTCTGTGGTTTTATGAGATATGTTTTACAATTCAGATCTGTGAGTCTCCAAGCTATGACTCACTGCGTTGTGCAGTACGGGTCAAATACCCCATCCTTTCCTGAACTGCTTTTATATTGTGTATTTTTTTCTTTTTAGTGTTACAATCCACAAAATGACAACAAAGATAAAACCAAACTTTTGAAATCTGCCGCTTGTTAGGTAACCAGAGAAAAAGAAAGCCTGAGCCTGCATGTCATCGCAGTTTTTCCACAATGTTACTAAACTGACACCACTGAATCCCCACCTCCACAGAAAAATGCTAACAGCTAAAGTAAACTTGGCATGCCGGGCTTACCTATGCAATTCATTCCTTGGCAAACTGGCAAACAACAAGCAAGGCAAGGCACAATGCATGTAAATGTGCCTTTTTTAGGAAATGTTACTGAACACAACGGTGTAGTGAGCTGAAGTCTGCGATGTTGCATCAACAACAAGCATCAGCTGGTATACAGCAGCTTATCTGATGCTAAATACACTATAGGTTGCTTACCTGTCCAGCAATCCAAATTTCCATCAGTATGGATCATTTTCTCAACCTGAAGCTTACTCCAACTTTCAAATTCAGGTTGTGCACCAGTGTTCACTTGACTTTTAGAGAAATGAGAGCAAGTGCTAAGCACACAACGGGTAGTTCAGCTTGCCTGGGAGTTTTAAGCTTTTACAGTAAAAACACAAAGCTGGGCGGCCTGCCTGTTTAGAGAGCTTACAGCCCCTGCAGCTATTGATTTGACAGAGAAGTGACTGGAGGCAGCATGATTGTCTCTTGGACATTGCAAACCCAGATTATCCCAGCCACAGAGTTGTGGAGTGTGAAATTACCAAGTAGTGTAGTGTGACCTACATAGCGAGACCTGTATCCATGGCAAGTTTGTTGTCTACTATGCAAGCAGTCGTGCCTGGCCAGCGACAGTTGTTGCCTTCTCTGAACACTCCTTAACCAAATTGTTTCCAGCTGCTGATAATGTGTTACTTTTACTATCAATTAATCACACTCATTTCGCTCCAACGGTGCAGTGGGGTGCAGCACAAAGCTTATGTGGAAGTAGATTTTTTATAGTGCTGGTGATAACTGTCACCAAAACTGCAAAAAGAAGTGGGACACACTTATGCGCCTGTAGCACATGCTTGTGGTTTGCATTTGTACCTATATCTCATTTCATCCTGTGAAATGGAGATAAAAATTTCAGCATTGTGGTGAATATTGAGATGAGCCTGAAGCTGAACTCCATTCACAGCACGTACTGATCTATTTTATTCTATATGCTCCAACTCTTACCCACAGGCTTGAGCTCTGCAATATTAAAGCTGCTACACTCAATATCTTTATATCAGCAGTGGACCAAATGGCTTTGTGCATGTGTCGGTCAGAGTGATGAACACACAGAGAATTATCATCTTTTGATTTTGAAGGTCACCTCAGCTCTTTGCAGACTTCCAGCGTCTTTCAGCTCAAAGTTTTGGTTTTGACTTGACTGTTATGGTTCACTCTCACTGCTCACATGAACCTCAATTTCAGCTGCAGCTGTGTTCAGCAAAATGGTGATAGACCCCTCTGGGGGACGGGCCTTGGACGTTGTTTTTGCAGGGTGTCTGGATTCACTACTAAAATCTGAATTGTAAAACACCTTTTGGCCTGTGGGTATCATCAAACATTTACACAGTGCACAGTCACATGAGGGGTTTCACTGGTTCGTGTGTACCTGATCCACAAGCAGCAGTGTTGTATTTATGGTTAGGTACCTTAACTGGTAAAGGGGTGGTCTTTGCTGGTAAGTGTGGTATTTAAGAATTTGTAAGATTAAAGAAAGGGCTATAAAAACATGTTGGAAAATTAAAAACATAAAAAAAACCACTGTAGTATTGAGAGCAGCTTAAGTGTCTTTTTTCATTGTTATGTCCTCTGGGGTCATCTGGGGAATCAAAAATAAGACCGGACACAATATGCATATAATTCCAACAGTGTGTTCTCAGTCTGACCACGATCCTCGTCCTTGTCAGACATGTCTGGATTATCTCTAGCAGGGAGGCATTCAGGAAGCATCTTAATGACGTTACACGTTCAAATGACCTCAAGTTGCTTCCCGATGAGGGAGCGGTGGTTCAACCTACGGTATTTGCATCGGTATGAAGGAAGCAGGTTAAGATTTGCCTCATAAATAAGGATGTCACTGATTAAGTCTACACATGGATAAGGCAGGCCAACCAACCGTAGCGTACAGGGAGCAATGGTGAGTTAAAGGTTTTTGGAGAATGGTGCAAATGGTTGTCTGTGGCACAGAGGAATTTATGGCAGGATTTAGCTGCACTGACAGTACTCGTGCGTAGGATCAGTGCATTGTTGGTTTTGGTCTTTTCATGCTCTCTTAATCTGTGTTTTTCTTCCTTTGTCCAGGTAAGCCTACGTGCCGCTGTCCTGTTGGTTTCTCAGGGCCTTTCTGCGAGAGGAGGATTTGTGACAACTACTGCTTAAATGGGGGAACGTGTGATGTCACTCAGGGGAACCAGCCAGTGTGCCGCTGTATGGCAGAGTATACTGGGGACCGGTGTCTTTACCGTGAGTCATGCACCCATTACTTTGTGGCAGCAAACACAACAAATGATTATTATCATGCGCTCGGCCCTCGTATGATTGACATTCGCCTTTCAAGTCTAGCCGCAAGAACAATCACAACAAAGCACTGATTTAAATTCAGTTATGCTGCATAAAATCTACAGAACTAAGCATTTCAAAGTTCACACACAGAGTGTGGAACAAAAACAACCCCCTAAAGTATTTTCTTTCTACAAACACCACATTTGCCTCTATTTGCAGATAAACAAAATCAAACTACTACAATCAAATAACCTGTGGGTGTATCTGTGCTGAAGTGATAATGTATTTTCTTTTGCGTTGCTTTGTCATAATTGTTTGTGGGAAAACAATTTCAACTGCACATCATTAGTACATTCCTGCCGCTGCTTGCCCAAGGGGTGATATGTTTTCGTCTGTGGCTAAGATGTCATTTGATGTGGATAATTAACTTCCATTAAAGCCCTGTACAGTTCCAATCAAACCAGCTTAAGCTATGTCCCCGGTTTCTCATTACACACCACCCTCTCTCTCTTTATGTCTCTGAATGTGGAACAGACATCTGTCACCACTACTGTGTGAACTCCAAGGCCTGCACGCTATCCAGTAGTGGGTATGTGGAATGTGTGTGTCCTGCCAGGTTTGAGGGAAACAAGTGCGAGGTGGACAAGTGTCTTCGATGCCACGGAGCTCCGTGCCTCATTAACGAGGAGACAGGAGATGTGGTTTGCAAGTGAGTGCTCGGTATCTGCTCGCTGTTCTCGCCTCGTCCCTTTCGCTGTAATGCTATGGCTTCATAATGTTCTTTATTTATGGAAAAGCCTCAGTTCTACGGTGTATTCTCTGGTCTCTGTTGCCATATCCGCAGGCTGCTGTGTGAATGAATTGATTTGATTAAATCTGAAAAATTTATTGGGCCACACGCACCCTACAGCAATTTAGGTTGTGATAATGTCAGTGAATGAGAAGCCAGGTGAACTCGCCTTCTGCGTTTGAATTATGCATATGTTTGACAAAACCATCACTGAGTCATTTTTGCTTCTTGTACAAGTATGGTTCTCTGCTTGCTGCTAGTATCCATTATTTCTTCACCCTCCAGTTGCACAAATGGCAGAATAGCACCGAGCTGTCAGCTGTGTGACGGATATTGCTACAATGGAGGCACCTGTCACCTGGACCCCGACACCAACCTGCCTTTCTGTCAGTAAGTCACTACTTAATGGGTGAAGGAAAGTGGAGAAAAAAATTGAATGTTCTCCACTATTATTCACACTCCTACTGTTTCCATTCAAATCCTGGCTCTGTGCCCCAGAAAGCCTGGCTTTAGATCACCAAGGGATACCATTTCCCTGCTTGGATAACAGCACAAGATAGATGTCTTCCTCTGGAAAAAAATCCTTAAGTTGAGGGAATTTTTGATGTCACTGTGTGGAGGCCATGGCACAGCAGGAGGCTGAGTTCCAGTACACCATCTTATGCTGTGTGACACCTCACTGTGGCTTAAGGTTTTTAGGCAGATAAAGAATGGTTTCGAAGCCCCTTCAAAGCTCGCTATTCTGAACATATCACACTGTTCCTCCTTGCGGTTAAGAGCTGATGTCAGGACTCTCTGACACTCTTCAGTAGTAGGTTTTAGAAGTTTGCTCTCTAAAAAAAGAAGCTGAGGTATGTCAGTGGCAGAACATGCCATGAAATCCGACGGCAAAAACTTGAAACAGACAAAAGCTTGACTGGCAGACAAGAGGAAATCATTGTGAAAGACTACCCAAAGCACTGCCCACAGATTAATCCCACCTCGGCTGTAATCACATGCAGGGCTGTGTTATCTCCAAGGAGGAAATTGGAAATCCATTTCAAAAGCCAACTCTCAATTTTTTTAACAGCCCATTGTCCACTATAGTTAAATTGAAATTTGTGGTCATCACTCACAAATTCCAGGGGATAGAATCAATTTCTATGCAAATGATCCCATCTTACTCGTCGAGGTTAACAGATCCTGATAACGTGGTTTATTATTTGCTGCAAAGAACGGAGATTATGTGAGATGATGGATATGACTGTGTCAAGAAATCATAATGTTTGACCTTAATACTCTGACTAAATGTATATTTCATCAAGTCTTCCCAAAGCAAAAACCTTGCAGGGCAGAGCTGCTTCATTCGTAATGAGAACTCTTGCATTAAACACTAAAAGAGGTTAAAGAGGTTTTTCAAAATGCATCGGCTCGGCAGTAAAGACAGATACGGTCAACTCCAAGCCCTCGCCACCATTCACTGAGAATTATTGAAATATTCTTTTTGAAACTACATGGTAGCTCTTCACAGTGCAGAAAAGCTCAGTTTCTTCAACTGTGTCGGCCAGTAGTTAAACTAAACAGTATTTTTGGCTGGATTGTTACTTGCCTCTGTTGTTCTTGACGTGGCGCAGTGTTCATGTGTCACTTTGACACTTTCTGCTCTTGAATATGATTCTTTCCAGGCCAACTATGATAATACTTTTAAAGGATGATCTTTGCAGGATTTGCAAACAGTACACAGTGGTTTGAACAGGCCTCATATTCCTCTCTAATGAACTGAGATAATATGGTTTTATATTTAAAGTTTGGCTGGACTTTGCTTTATTTAGCCTGATCCAGCTGCAAAGGATTTTGCTAACTTCCTGACTGTGTGGGTTACTTTGCTGCACAGTTACACACAGCTCTAAGTTTTAGGTCCAAACATTCCTCTGCATTTATCGACAATCCCCCGCTTCCAAATACTGTAAACTTGTTCTGCACTGATGCCGCAGGGTTGACCCAGTTCAACAAAATGCAACAATTTTCAATATTTTTGTCAAACTGCAAAACGATTATAGCGAGCTGAAGTCATGATATTATGTTCAGGATATCTTCTGTCCCACTCGATTCAGAGACTGTTGACTGACTGCTGACATTACCGTATGATTGTGTTCTGTGTTTTTCTGTCTTCTGTGGCAGGATGTGATATTAACAGTATAATATCTTCTACAATGTACATGTAAGACTCTAGCATCTTATACATTTTGATAGTTTGACAATTTTTGCCATCCCCAGCTACTTAGAATGAAGATAATGTTTGTGAGTTGTTTCCTTCAGTTAATGGCAAATCTTTGTTCTGAGTCTTCTTATTACGATCACAACCTTATTTGTCAAGAAAATACACACCTCAGAGGTGAGAGCGCTGTAAGAGGCTCTTCTCGTGCAGATATTCCCCTCACTTGGTGAGCAGTGAAATTGATTTGTGTTCATATTATTTATTCTGCTAATTTGCTCGATGCAGACACAACATTGACTCTACTCCATCTTATGACTGAAGCTGCTGAAAGGGATGAGTGTGTCAGTCTCCATTCATCAAGCAGCCAACAGTTCAACAATATACATTCTCTGGGCCCTTTTATCACTCCCAACACAATGTTTTGCAGCTGCACGTCAGGGTTCAAGAACCAACGTTGTGATGAGCTGGCCAACCCCTGCGATTACTTCTGTCAGAATGAGGGGATGTGCACATTAACAGCTCTTAACAAACCACGCTGCAAGTAGGTCCTTCTCACCTCTCCAGCTGTATTCAGAGCCCACTCACCCCCTTTTGTCTACACCCTCACCCCAGCTCCATCTGGCTCCATTTCAGCCTCAGTCCAGTACATGGGCTGTTTGTCACAGTGCCACCTTGTAGCAACTTATCATGTAATAAGTGCTGGATAAAGAAATGACTTATTTAATCGTAATAATGGACAGATAACATGACATGACATTACCCAGGGATTATTATTTCCCCTAGATTATGATCACATTTCATTCTTTGTGGACAGCTCTGTGGCTTTATTTAAGTTGTTTTCAGCCATTTGGTTGTGACTGGTGCGTGCTCAGAGTACAACAGGTTAGCTAACTAACTGTAATTAGTAAGTTTAGTAAGCAAATGTTTTCTCACTCGCTCATTTTATCTGTTGTAATAACATTGACATATTGTACGGATTAAACAAATTCGACATAATGTGTTAATAAGTGAGCTTTAGAGGTGCTGGTACACAGATTTTCTTCCCTTTGGGCAGCACCAAGCTAGCTGTTCACCACTGTTTTCAGTCTTTGTGCCAAGCTAAGCTAAGCTAAGCTAACCGGTTCCTGACTGCAGCTTCATACTTACCGTACAGACATGAGAGTGGTATCAATCCTCTTCACTAATTGGTGGCAAGAAAGCAAATCTTCCTAAAAAAAATCAAGCTATTCCTCTTATATCACTTAATTATTATTAACATTTTTAGTGGTCGAGGTAGCAGCAGCAGGTGGAGGATCAGTGGATGAAGACTTTTCTATTTTTTAGTCTCATTAAACATCCTTCACTTCAAGCTCAAACTTTTTAAAATTCTATATTGAACAGGTATCAGCTGACACAGCACTTATTACATTATCAGTCGCTGCATGACTGTACCGTTGCTGCCCCTCACTGCCAGCCATCCACCCATGTCGTGCGGTCATCACCCACCATACAGGAGTCGGGGGGTGGGGGGGACTAAAACGTGACACTGTCTATGTGATGTGGGCATCAGTGTGTGCATTTGCAACCTGTGCATGATGGCAAGTTGAATATGTTCGTTAGTGACCAGTCGTCACGTCTGGGTATAATTTACTGGGCTGAATATCTCACCTGGTATTGGTGTAAATCTTTAATGCCTTCAGAGGTTAAGAGAATTTCTTCACTCCTTTAGGAATTAGGCTTTTCATGGTTTATGCTTCCCAAAGGAGATCAAACTCCCCGTTGCCCCCAAATTTCCCATTAAAATTCATGTCGCTGTGACATTTCGTTCTACGAGGGCGTGATTCATTTCCAGTATGTATGGGGCTGCATTCTTATTTTTTGATAACCTGATGTTCTGATTCTTAGAGTGCATGTAACTTAGAGTAATTTCATTCTGTCATCATCCAGTCGCACCCACCAGATCAGTCATGCTTTACAGAGCCATCTGCGTCAGTCGTGTGAAATTAGATATCACCTCCTCTAACAAGGGTCATACATCATGCCCATCGGATACCATTGGAACACAAATGAGATGACGACTTGTTGTGCCGCTTTCATCCTTTTTTTTTTTTTTTTTTTTTTTTTTTTTTCCTACACTGAATATTCAACATGTAAATTCACACACGCTGTTTATGGACACAACATGTGTATACATAGTGCTCTCTCTCCAGGTGGTGTTTTGTTTGTCTTGGATCAAAGCACTTCATAGCAAGACTGAATCATAATGTGTTGTATATGTAAGCCACGGTCACATCATAACGTAGCTCATTTCCTAAAGGTGTTTTCTCAGCTGTCTTTTTGCTCGAAGAAGTCCTCTGACGGTAGTTTATTTTTACTCTCTTTTGACCTCTGTCAGATGTTCAGCCAATTGGGCAGGAACACAGTGTGAGAGACCCGCCCCTAAAAGCAGCAGATCAGACAACACCAGTGGAGGTGAGTGCCTCGTTATCAAACCAGCCTATTAATAAACGTATGTATCATAACTTCTTCATCCACACATTTCTACAGGCAAGTTGACCCTCACTCCACCTCGTGCCACACAGCTGGACTCGGTCCTGATTGGCACCCGAACTAAAGAATTACTGAACTCCATCCAACCGAGCCAGTTTGCAGTATTTGAACAGAAAAGTCTACAGTCAGCAGGTTTACCTCGTTTGAATTAGAGGAGCTGCTGTTGCTGTTGCCGACCGTTCAGAGTTCAGTAATGCGGCTGTTCTGTTGTCAAATTGATTTGAAGTAATACGCTGAAACCTCTTGTGTAGAAAAAAGATCTAATCCTGATTCTGAGATCTGTGTGTCGTCTTACCTTTGAGACTTTTTTTTTTTTTTTTTTTGCAGATGTTCATAATGAATCTATGCATTTTCAATAACATTACAGCCCATATGTACCGGACAGCTGTTCTGTGAATGAAGTGAAGTGTGCAGGCAACCAAGCCAAGGAAGGAAAATGTCTTTGAAAAATGTTTTTGAAAGTGGCCTTTTTGAAGCCACAGTCAGGCATGGCGACATACGGTGTGTCACCGTCTGAACACATCTCATCTCTCCACACCACCTCTCCTCTGTCTGCCTCTCAGGGAGCATAGCTATCATCGTGCCTCTGGTCCTGCTGGTAATCTTGATTGTGATGGTGGTAGCAGGTGTTTACATCTGCCGACGGAGGCAAAGGTAAGCAAATAAATAATGAAATAGAAATAAGAAAGAGCTTCTAAGCAGCAACAGATGATGAGAGATCCAACGCCACACGGCTTTGAAGATGAATGGACGTCTTTGCTTTAGAAATGAAAAGTTTGTTTGTTTCAGCGTGTTCAGCAGGACACCTCTAACCTCTGCACTCAGCCTCTCATTAGAATGCAGCTTTTTTGTCTGCCCAGCAAAGTTATGTACTCCAAGTGAGCCAAGTGGTGTTATGCGATTTGTTGTGTGGAGCCGTATCATGTTAATGACGGCCGGCTCCGCACACCTCAGGGGGAAGCGTGTCCAGAGGCAGCCCATGACAAACGGAGGGATAAACGTGGAGATTGGGAACCCGTCATACAACATGTATGAAGTGGACCACGACAACCATGCTGATGCAGGCAGCCTGCTGCGACCCAACTTCACGCTGGACCCTCACAAGGTTGGCTTATTGATGTTGAATTAACGATGCTAACAGCATCCTGAAATTCACAGCTGTGTGAAATTAAACTGGGTGCTTTTGTCTTTGGTGGTTTCTCATCTTCACTACAAAAGTTTCATGTTTTAACACGATCCCTTTCACGTTATAACAACATATTTTTCATGTTGCTCATTGTGATGAGATTTTCGCTATTTCTAAATGTGATTTTAATTAGCAGCACATGCATTTGAAGTGATGTATGAGAAACTTTTTAACTCATATTTGAGTTGCCATGTGCTTTCGTGTCCTCTAATACGACCTTGATAAACAACGCAGTGCTTGAAAAGAGAGAGAAGAGCTAATTTGATTGTCCTTCATTCATGCTAATCCTTATTTACTCCTGCTAATTATGAAACATGGTGCAGGAGCATCACTGCCACACCACTATCTCTAGTCATGAGAAGAGTGACACTCTGTCGATTACACCTAACTGAACCTGCACAATCACCTGTGCTTCAACTCATTAAATCTGCATCCGAGGATGCGAAGACAAGTGTGTCTACAACAAACTTTAAAGACCTTGAGTAACTTCATCAACCGGCAGTTCCAAACTATTTTCCAGCTTTATGAAAATAATTTTGTGGTGTGTTCTTGTCTCTGTTCCAGTAACTGTGATAATGTGATCTCTAGCATCGAACTGCATTAGCTTTTGCAGAGATTTTCTGAAAGCCGGTTGTGTGCAGGAGTGAACCAAGAGGACTCTTCATCCGACTGTTGATTTATTCTGCCCTCAGCCCCACACTAACATTCAGCATATCAAATGAATCATAACACCTTCACTGATGTCGTTATCTAGCTCACCTGCTGAAGCTTCAAACCTAATGCTGTCGCTTCTTGCCCTGCCAGCTTTGACATGTGCTTTTGTCAGTCCAACGTGGCTGCACTGGATTTTCAGCAGAGGCACGCTGGCTTGAATGTAAACCAGCTTCTGCGTTCCACTACGCCCTCTTGAACCCCTCCTTCCTTCGCCCAGTGCAGTTTTACTTTGAGTTAAGCAGCAGTCATGTAGTCCAAGGCTGGACAGATTCTAAAGTTTGTACACTGTGACCGTGCATCATGCGTCAGACTGTTTGGTGTTAGCTGTGTTGCACTGTGAACAGAGGTGCTGCTTGTTGTGTTGCAGGGCTGGTGTGTACAGTCCAGTGACCCTCGCACCTTGGGCATCAATTCTGTGCCCAAGGAGGTAATCCCTGGACAGGTGACTTTTTCCTAAACTTCACTTCATGTTTGTCCTAAAGGGGAAAAGAAATCATCCATTTCACTGTGTGCACTGTGCAAGTGTTTTAGACAAGCTGATATGATTTCCTGTAGCCTGCTAAATATATATCAGAGTGAGTCAGAGTAACATCGAGTCATCTGCAGCTGTTTCCTGCATCATTTTGTGAGATAAGTGCTGAAATATTAATATAATGTTAAAAAAAACAACAAAAAAAAAAACGCCACTAAAGCTACAACTATACTTGAGGATGTAGACAGAAAACTGTGCCTGCATGGCTTCATGTTTAAACTGGCTTCTACCTGCATGTTGTTGTCTGTTACTCTACTGTTGCTCGCTGGGTAACAACCCACAAACGCAGTGTGCATGAGTCTTGTGCTTTTCTTTGTGCTGCTTCAGATAAACTCAGATGTTTTACCCACTTTGTCGAAGCTTGATTATCACAGTGGACTTTCCTTAAAGCTGCACTAATCAGCATTTTCTCATTAACATGAGCTCAGTTGATTCTCTGCAGTGTGACACAGGAGGTCGCTTGTGGTGATGAACCCACAGAGAATTATCCCCCAGCTCTGCAGTTCCCCTCAGCGCTGCACAGTGCTTTAGTTTAGCTCTTACTGACCTTGTCTCCAGACGCAGCAGGCGGCTGTCTCCGTCAGACAAGCTCTGCCCTGCCCAGACAACGTAAGCATGGTGAAGCATATAGAAGCTCAAAACAGCTGGAAGAAGAGTGAATACTGGACTTAGACTCATCAGATGTGCTGTTTGCTAACTGTAATACAATCTGTCAGATGTTGTGTTCTCAGATTGCTCTACTGCCCCCAAGTGGCCAAAAATCTATGATTGCAGCTTTAAGAATCCCACTGTTGTAAATTAATTTCTATGAGTAATTGTTTTTCCTTCTTCCTCCTTTCTTGTACAGCCCATGAACTACTCCAACCCAGTGTATGCAAAGATATATATTGACGGGCAAAACTGCCGGAAGCCGGTCATCAGTATTGACGAGAGGAGAGAGCTACTCCCAAAGAAACTAGAGGGGACAATTCATGAAACCGCCGCATAGCCTAACTTTACACTTTGTACTTCTTTTTTTTACCACAGTGTACAATGTATAATATGAAGGAGGAAACAAGAAGTTTTCTATTTCCAACGAGGCTCTTAGGTTTTACCAGTTTAGCATCAGCATAACGTCCTTGTTGGTGTTGCTGAAGAGTTTGATTTTCCATTTACTGTTTGCTTTCTAATGTTTGTCAAACATAAGTTATACAGCGCTGCACTGTATACTGTATGACACTGAAGTAAAGCTGCTGATTTGCAAAAACTTTATTAACACCATAAGCCACACTTGTGCACAGTTTAAACCTTAAAATGCAGTGCTGAAATTTGTACCCATACCTGTTTCTAGTTAAAGTGGAATATGGACTCCGTGTTACTTTGTGAAGGGATGAAGGCAGGTCGGCTCAATTTTTCTGAACAAATCTAAGTGTATCGTAGAGAAGAGTTAAGTGGGTTGTTTCTTTTCTTTTTTTTTTACATGTCATATGATGTACGGACCACAAAGCTTCGCAATTGAGCAGTGAAGCTTAATATTTTTGAGGTTTTGTCTTTTTTTTTTCCTCCTCGTTACCTGACGGATCTACTGACTGGATTCCCAGTGAAGGCCATAATATGAACGTGATCTTTTTCTCACGCTGTGTGTAACTCCATCGGTCTTCTGTCTTTCCCATTTCCACGGATATCAACCTCCCTCCACCCTGTTTCGAGAGTAATATAACACATGAACTTATCTTTTGGTGAAAGAGATTGAAGCCCACCTTGAATGTTCCACGACCAGATTTCCAGATCCTGTACTGTACACTGACAAGACAGATACTGAATACCATATTTTTCTAGGTCTCATATCTCAACAGATGGATTAAAAATGGAGACAAGGAAGAGATTTACCACACCTACTAAAAGGGTATGAAGAGTTATTATAAAACACATCTGTTACTTCAGAAGAGGAAGATGATAAATATAAGAATTTTATAATTTTGTATTTGATTTGTATGTTGTTTGGCTGCTTGTATTTTGAAGAAATGTATTAAATGTAAGTAATTTTTATATAAAATGTAAATCGATATTGAATAAAGGGGGCTTATTTCCACTTTGTGTCCCTTTCTTGGGCCACATGAGCTCTTGTAGTATAGCTGGATAATAGTACTGTATATATAAAAAGAAAAGCATATCTGCAGTCCTGTCAGCCTATTCAACCAGTGATCCAGTGAAGTTATATTTCTTTAGCTCACATGGCCACTGACCTGACAAGTCAATCAACAGCGAGCGCCTTTTACCTGCTGCGCTAAGGAAGGTGTCTGATGGGGGATCATTGCCCTCCCTGTGTGTGCACGAAGGCCAACACCATTCATTACCTGGAGGCGGGGGACACAGCGTCAGCGCCACCCGCTGAATGATAATTCAGTCTCCTTTTGCTTTACTTACAATGGCTGTCTCTCCACGCACTTCACCTCCTGCCTCACCATGGCAACCAGAGGAGGCAGCGGCACTCCTGCCCTCTCTCCTTCTGTCTGCTATCGGCTGGATCTGCCAGAAGGCCCGGCCCACCGCGTTTTGACGATGCTGCAGATTGATGCCTCAGCTTCCTTAACTGTCCTCCACAGTAAACCTTCGCAGCAATACAGACGCCATAACACGTATGTTTTTATGGATAAGCCAATTTCCTACCAATCCCAAACTCCAACCATCTTCAAAAACATTACTGTCAATTTCAGATTGATGAGCGGATATTCCTTTAGTCCATGTAGTCATTAACTTTAACATCAACTGTGGACACTGAAAGAAAGGGCGCAAACATAAAGTGGATGGCCGCTTTTTAAATCTCCTCTTTGCCTTGTAAGAATCAGTAAAAGTGCTGAGGACTCGATGTGGATGTAATGGGACATGTTTCTCTTGGATAGAGACAAGCTGAGTGTGCTGAGAGGAAGAGCAAGTGCTGCACTGCTGTATGAAGCTGTATTTTAAGCCCAAAAAATTAAATGCAGTGAGCTGCCTCAGTTGTATTAAATGTTGGATTTGTCTGCTCTGACTGTCTATGAGGATAGAGAACTTTTCTAATGGTGGTCTACGGAGGCAAGAGGGGATTCTTTTTCTTGCCGTACTGTGGTTTGTCACAAGGGACCAAGGGGCAACCAGCAGACTCTGCTACTCCATGTCCTGTTTTCTCAGTATAGTTGTGAAGATGGAGTTCAGGGTTCTGGAAGTCATTAATTAATAGAGCAGCCAATGTTAGGTCACTGGCATTTGGAGCATTTCCATAGCTTGGATGGACATGAAACTTGGCACAAAAGATGAAACGCTCTCTTGGAAAACGTCTGGTTCTTTGAGAAAAAGCCAAACGTACAAGCCTGTGTTCAGAAAAACATAAGGAGAAAAATCAATTTAAACTCCCCAAGAGCCTTTCTGTGAGAGACATCCGTTCAGCGAGCTAAAGATTCTGCTGCGCGAATTACTGCAGTGAGCAGACGCTAAACATCATGCAGGTTAACTCCATTCACTTCTCAACTTTGGGTCGGTTTTAGAAGAATTTGGAAACTTGTGTTTCATTGGCTGCACTGATTCACACGTCCATCTGTCTTTTGCTCTATAACTTCTCCGTACAGCTGATAGCATAGCATTTACAACCATCTGCTATACCAAACTGGTGGAATCAAAGCAGGGGCTCTCAAAAACAATGTTGAAATAATTATAACTGATGGGCATTAGATAAACATATACGAGTGCAGGAGCCTCCTGTGTTTCTGTGCCTATTCAGGATGTCATAACTTTACATCAGTGATATAAATATCAGTGGGCTCGAACATGTCTTCAGTGAGTCTATAGTTGCTCAGCGGCTTAGTAGGACAGTAAGAACGTTTTTTTCTATTTCTGAACTTGTTCTTAACAAATTCATGGCAAAGTCATTCATTTGAAAGAACCTTTTTTGTGCCCGTGCAGAGCCCTGACAGCCAAGATTTGAGTACCGGCTGCCTGAAAGCATTACATTGACAAAATAGTATTTAGAATCAAATGTGGATGAAAACAGACTTGGATTCTCTTCCAATATGATTGTAATGTCACAAGAAATCTGGATGTTCAGCATCAAACTCTGAAGTTTGATGTCAGTGTTTCCTCACCGGATCTTTAAACGTACCAAACATCCCAGTTACATCATTGCAAATAATTTAAGTGTTTTCAAAGTCACTATAATAAAATGTTGGCATTGTACATTTCTGCAAAGCACAGAAATGTTGAATTTGTACATTTCATACCTATCATATCAACATTTCTACAACAGGTATCAAAGTGCCATAGTTCAGATTTCCTGTGCTTGTATATGAGCTGAGATTCTCATCAGGAGGAGGAGGAGGGGATGGAGGTGGCAGCTCCAGATGAGTTTGTGGTGGAAAACCAGGTATTTTAAGCAAAAAACATTATCTTTTTCAAACCCTAACCAAGTGAATTTTTTGCCTAAGCCAAACCAAATCTTAACCACTGTGTTGCCACAACATAAAACTGAAAATTGAGGCGTGAAGAAATGTAAAGTTTCAACATATTTTTGGTTTGCGGAAACGTACAATGCCAACATATATTCCGGTGATTTGGTTGAATAATCTCAACTTCACTTCCTCACTTTATTCAGATTGGAACTGTTTGCAGATGAGTGCCGCAGGATGATGCTGAAAACTCAGAAAAAGCCGGTAGGTGGGTTTTGAGTGGGGATGACTTTGTCACAAATGAGGTCAAGCCTGAACTTCAGTGTTGAAGTGCAGTCACTGAAGTCAACCACCAGCCATGCATTGATTAAATAAATAAATAAATAAATAAAAAAACTGGGAAACTGTTTTGGATCGTTAAATTTCCCGATGATTCTTCTTTTACCATTGTTTTATATTTTCATTTTGAAAGCTGCACACATTGGCAGCATAAAATGTTGATGGATAAATCAATAAAAAAAAATACACTTTTTAAACATGCAGATTAATTGAGGCAAAGTGTTGTGCGATGTAGAGACTGCTGTAAATAGTATGTGCACAGTACATTGAAATTCACTCCATACTACACTTCAGCTAATGAAGACCTCCAGCTCTGCAGTGAAAGAACTCAGCTGCACTGGGAGAAGTGCGGGAAGGACCGCGGGCCCACTCAGTCGGCCCCCAAAGTGCTTCAAAAGAAGAGAAAAACTGAAATTTGAAAACTGGTCCTGAACTAAGAGACGCTTGGCGCGCCCCTCCCCTCACCTTGCCTATTGATTTATTGTCTCTTTTCCACTTAGCAAGCATCACCATTCTCCTGCATAAACATCAGAAAAACCCAGAGGGCTCATCTCTCGGACAGAATCAATAACGGCAGGAGTCGTATTCACATTATAAACATCAGCTCCTGCATACTCATGCTGCAGCCTGTACCAAGCAAAGCTGCTTATCGCTCCGTGTGCAGCAAGACTATGAGACAGACTGAGACAGGAGGAGAGACTGAGAGAGAGGAGAGGGATGATGGGAACAAACATACCTCCAGTTAACTTATCTGACAACATCTCAGCACTCACAATGGGCATTTTAGCTTTTCCCTGTTGGACGGGGATCAGCAGGTGATGCTAACTCTTTTTCTTATGATTTATAAGTGAATTAAAATGACTAATGGCCAAAAATGTGTCTCATGTTACTGATGCACCACAGAGTGACATAATCTGCTAAAAGAACTGAAGACTGAATAGTAGAAAAAGACCAAGAGTCTCTGCAGTTTGTCCATTTTTTCAGATGTTCCATTTCCAGTTTTGTCCTTTAACTTCCTGTTGCTGCTACCGCCTATAAACTCAAGTAAGTCCTGATTGGCTCACACAGCCTAATATACATTTCTTAGAACAGGCAACAGCAAATATATTATTGTAACTGATATATAGAAGGCTGTTTATGTGCTGTTGTTCATGTGGAACCCCACAGTTTATTTCTTTAGTATAGGCCAAATTCAACTTAATTCAGCTGACAAGTCAATTTGCAAATGCATCCTTATTTCTTTATATGCAGCCAACATTTATATTCCAAATTCACTGATTTAATATGTTTCTGCAAGCCACAGTATGCATAATTTACTACTTCATGGCTGCAGCACAAAGTTACCTGCAGTGGGACGTTAGTTTGCAAATAGCTCAGCTGTCTTACATTATGTTCCAGCAGTACATTTATGGTGAAAAAGATAAGAGCACTTATGCTCACTTACCAGTGCAGTGAGTGGGGTTATTATTAATGACTGTTATTATCATTATCTGAAGTTGCAACACACGGTCACTAAACCTGCTAATTTTTGCTTTGTTGGTGGTGGTTTCATGAATATGAATGAAAATACACTTTTTCACCCATCTATGTAATATTGAATAAATATTTTGCTGATTTAATTTGAATCATTTGCTTGGTACACAATGTTAAGCACCTGTCACGAACATCTGGACTGTGTACATTAGTGTAACTCACCAAATGAGTCAGACTCTGTGTTTTGGATGAAGAAGTATTGTAATACACATTTTAAAAGGCTGCACTCACACAACACCTGTTATATTATAAAGAAATAAAAACCTACAACCACAAACCTACCGTTTGTACTCCTGTGCTATCTATGTTTAACATTTGCTAATATACATTACATCTGGGTCAGGAAAATGTCCCTCATCTTCAAATATCAGTGTGGACAGGTATGTGAGTGCTGAATGGTGAGGCCCTATGAAAGAGCGCCTCTCAGATGTTTCTCTTGTCAGGAATATGGACACGTTGCAGCAGTTTGCAGAGCAGTCTGAGGATGTGGGAGATGTGGACAAGGACAAGAACGCATTAGTATAGTATGGGGGGTGTCCAGATAGAAGTAAGGAAGTAAAAGCGGATGAGATCAGAGCAGAAATGGGTTTGTCATTCACTGATCATCTGATAATACACGCCAAAATGGAGGCAATGCAAAATGAACCACAGCAGGAAGAAACTGGCACTGTAAATAGTGAAGCTACTACAATCCAGTAGGTGGCGGTAATACAATTTATATGGATGCCAGTCGCTGTAGAGCTCAACAGAAAAGAAGAAAAAGAAGAGTGCAAAGGTCAGAGGACAGAGGCCATTTTGAGACTAAGGTGTCTCTTTCGAGTGCATGGTTGTTGGAGTTACACCGGAGAAAATGTTGAAGATAAACATGTTAGGATGTCTTTGTTTGGATTATTGTGGTGTTTTTGGACTAAATATGTTCCTTGTTTGGATCGTTTGGACCGTTGCCAGTGTAACCGGCTCCTGTTCTTGGGAGTGGTATCAATCAGCAACTTCTCAGGTGAGTTGCCTCATTTCCATAACCGCTTGTTTGCTTGTTGTTGGCGTTGATTGTACTGGCTGTTGTGATTGCATCTTGAGTCATCATGATTCATATCAGTGGAATTACAAGACTGATAGCTTTCCATCGATATGTGGTATGAGTACAAACTTAAACGTCGCGTTGTGTCAATGGCGTTAGCCTTAACTCTCCGAAGACCCGCGGGTGAGCCAATACAGTCCTACTAAAGCAAAAACATGTTTTAGCCTGCTGTGCCTCAAAGGAGTACTGTTATCTCATTTAACCATAGCTGGTTTTCGTGCTGAATTTAAAGAAACACTACAAATAAACTCAATTAGCACCATGGTACATAATGCAGGTTCAAAGCTTTTAGCTTTAGTATGCTAGCCAAACAGAGATTTGACTAGCTAGTGTAAGCTAGGCTAAAACGAAGCTCTCAATTTTAACTGAAAATATTCATGAATGAAATATCACAAACAGGAAAATGTTCAGTGTTTCTTTGGGCTTTATTGCAGATGTCGGTAATGTTAAGCGACAGTCCTTTAACTTTTAATATTGCATTACTTGACTAGCAATTCATGGATGCTAACATTACTACTTGGCTAAAGTGTTAATAGCTTCATGAATGTTGCCATTATATCTTTCATAATTGTTCATATTAACAAACAGTGCAAACAGTAAGAATCAATTGTTTTATTTAAGCTCATATATCAGCAGGTTTGGGCTGGGAGGTAGACCTGCTGACCTTGTAGAAATAATTTTGAAATCACAGGCAACACAGACACGGTTCATGAATCAGTTTTAATACCTGGTCTGCACTGTCCTACAAAGACCTGTAAAATGCATACTGAAGCTTTGCTACCCACTTCCATTTATCTCATTTCCTACAGAAGGGTACTTTGTTCTAAAAATGTTAGTCAACAAGTCGTTGTATTTACATGCAGCAGAGACGGCCTGAAGTGGAGGATGTTCTGTGTCCTCGCTCCTGACTAATGACTGGATTAAGGGGGAAATGGGGCTGAATTGTAATCCCCCACGGTGAAAGCTGCACTTTCAGTAAGCTTGGCCAATAAATCTGTGGGAGGGTCTGCTTTTTCTTTGGCAGCTTTTGTGTTTCTGCAACAGTTCTGCTCCCGGTCCTTGATCACAGCAGTGTGCAGGGCTAAAGACCGCATGCTGATTGGGTACTGCACATTTTATCCCCTTAATTCTGACACTGTGACACCTGTATTGACTACTGGGCACTTTTCAAAAAAAGAGATTACAAAGTGCTTTTTAGAGAGCAAGAGAAAATGAACAAAAGACAAAGTAGAAAAAATAAACTAGGCAAGATTAAACAGGCTAAACAAGACGCTAACCTAACCTACTTTTACTCATCAACATGCAAGAGAAATCTTTTCCAGTAACCTGGTTCAAAACATAAATGTTAGCACACCAATGAAATATTATATTTGCACAAAAGTAGTTAGAGTAGATCCTGTGGACTGTCTTAAATTTCTTGTATCCCAGACTCACATACTATGGACTTATACTCGCTGATACTATGGACTCATTATCATTTGTATTGTTTTGCAAAAAAGCAGCACAGTACTCAATATTGCCTTTTCAATCCTCAGATATGTAAACCACACAAGTCCTCGTACCTGGAATACAAAAAAGGTGCACGACAAGCATTCACGACAAAAACATGTTTGATGTGTATTTCATTTGAGGGTGAAGTGATGACAAAAGGTGATTCGAAAGGATTCATATAGGAAATGCACAATTCATAACACACACCTTGGTAGATAGAAACATGCATATACATACAGTAGAAACATGTACATGTATTTCTGTCCTTGGTGAATAATAATAACATAAAATTGAAATACAATTTCAACACAAATACAAACCCAGTGTCAGTACCCGCCTATCTCTATGCCCTATAGCCCTGCAATTGTAGAAAATAAACAGAAAAACAAACAGATTAAATTAATCAGTGTGAAGATTATCAAACTATTGCCATAGCCCCCCCCTTTGATATACAAAGCATACCACAATCTCACATAAAGTCATGCACATACACACAGATGTAAGATAAAACAAGTAACGCCTGTTATTGCACAGTGAGCTAATAAAGCTGCTAGAACTTATTGAACTTATTGTATCCCCATCCTACATTATTTACTAATTTTGGCCCCAAAATAATTCCCTTCCTCTATGGATTCTCAAACTGAATGTGTTTAGGTGGCAGCTGGTTTCTGATTAGGTGCACAAGAGTCACCAGGATTACACTGAATCTTTGAATTAATGAACTTTTCATGCAAAATTGGCGCTAACTATTATTAGAGTCTCTGCCAATTACTATATTGACAATAGTTGTGCAAATAAAAGTACCTGTGCATAAATGGTCCATTCAATTTATTTATTTATTTTAAACAAGAGCCTGAAAAAAAAAAGACTAGGAAAAGGTTTTGGGTGATACATGCTAAAGGTCTTGTTTTAAAATCTCGATCATTAATAAAGTCATTATTCACACGACCACAATAGATCTTATGTCACAGGTCGAGCTTGACAGTTCATCCTTGATCTTGCCGGAGCTTTTTACTGCACTAAAACACGGGGTCTTTAGAACAGTTGAGTCGGTGGACCTTGAGTTGTCAGCTGAGAAGTTCTGAAAGCATGAAGAATAATGGAAAGGTTGAAAGAAACGATCGCGCATTAAACTAAGTAAGATACAGTTCTTTATGAGTATGTAACTTAAAATGGGTCAAAGCTGACTTTCTGTTTGCTTCCTGGGTGAAAGTCCTGTGTTTGTTTAAACCATCCACCCACCCCACCTACTCCACATATGGACATTCTTGCTCTTTACACTATGTCACCTGACTTCCTCCCCTGCTCACGCCATAATTACTACTGCCACTAGAGGTCACTACCTAACAGTAAACTTGAATTTGAGTTGTAATAACCTACTTGCAGCCAACCTGCGTGGCCCTTTTTTCTGGTGAGGATAGGCATTCCCGAGCCCATGTAGAAATATCTGCATCTGATTGTTATTCAAGACCAGAGGTTTGAAGCAAAATAATGGAAAATAACAAAATAAATGTTAAGCAATTAATTAAAATCATATCTCCTGTGATTGGATGGGCACAAAAAGGAGGCACAGACTCATAGTCTGCATTTATTTGTGACTCTCACATCTGCATTTGCACTAGTTATAGAAATGGTGTCCTGCAGAAAAGGAGAAACATTCTGGATCTGTGATTTAGGAGATGATAGCAGGTTTTGTGGTGCAACATTAATGTGTGAACTCAGCAGCAGCAACACACAGCACTCGCTGCAGCAGTTAACATCACCATGACGACGCCAATGACAGGGAAATAAGCCACATTAAACCACATTCACCCGGGGACAGGATCGCTGTAAATGATCCCCAGCTACACTTTATATTCAACGTCGGCAACAATTTATTGACTGATAGAGAGAATTTGTTTCAAAATAGAAAATGTGATGCCTGAAATTGACGAGGTAAAACAGTGAATATAGTGTATATAGCATTAAATATAGTGTATATAGCACATCTCATTCTGCTTTATTTATGTTTCACACAGCGTCCTAACTTTTGGAGTGAGGGTTGTACATATAATTAGTTTACGGAAGGTTCGTGTTTCCAATTTAACCCCAATAAGACATTGACCGCAGCTATTAGCCACGGTGTGCATTTGAAAATAGCCACAATCTCTGCCTCTCTATTTATCCTCTTCCTCCCTGTAGATTGCCTCCCAGATGTACTAAATTAGAGAGAGGTTGTGGAATCACGACGGCTGTATGTAGCACAGTTCTTCCTTACCTCAGCAATGGTCTGTGAGTGGGAAATTAAAGAGGTGGACTGGATTCTGATGAAGCCAGATATGCATGGCTGGAGTGATTGCACACAGGGTAGACATACCTGACCTGTTAGCCACAGACTGACCACCTTCATGGACCATTACGCATGATGGATATATACTGTACTGGCAGACTATAAGTGTGCCAAGCGAATAGGGTGATGTACTCCTCTCTGCAAACATGCATCCAAGCAGGAATAAAAAAAAGTTAGCAGTACAAAAGTAGCTCAGGGCTCGCTTTTGTTTCTCGATTCCTCAGTGCCAAATTAGTGATTCCTGTCTGTGGCCTCACCTGGATCCTTGTAAGGTGGACTAAAGCAGGAGAACAAATTCAAAGCATCTGGCTGGTCAGGAAGAGCAGCCCTCATCTCTGTGCCACGATCGCAATTGGCAAGTCTGTCTGGCTGCAGCAATAATCGCACTATTGGTTTAAATCCACTTCATGTCAGTCGCACCAGGCCCTGCCAGCTTACAGGAGGCAAAAACCTGCTGTGGTAGCAGATGTTGAGGAAATGATATGTGTTTTTTTTTTTTTTTTTTTTTGGAGTCTCTGTTATTTGAGCCCCACAGCATGGAAGGAAGTGCCAGAGCTCCTGACCCTTTCCACTGTGAGAGGAATGAGGGGTGATGGTCAGAGGAAGTTCAGTTCAGTTCAGTTTTGTGGCCTGGCATCATGGATGCTGGGTAATTGAGATTCTTGCCCATGACTCCTCAAATTCGTAGAACTCAATGCACGTATCCGTCTCTGGAGCTGTGGTCTTAAATGAACAGATAAAACTCAGTATTTTTCTTCTGATCTTTTGGGATCTGTCAATGTGAATGTGAACATTTTCATTTTAAAGCCCGCTGAGTTTAGATGTCTGTCTTGTTCTGGGTTGTACGCTGTGTAGTTTCCTGTATGCTGCCTTTATTGTCATGGCAATAAGCTTAGAAGAGACTCTCCCTCAATCTAATAACTTTAAGTAGAAAGAAAGAGATTGGGGTGGAGCACTAGGACCCAGAGAACGAGCAGAGACAATAAAAAGGGACTGGGAGCTGACCCGGGCCTTTGTTCCTGCACTGTAACCTACCTGAGAGACAGCAGCTGATGCCAGCTTTTGTCTGCTAAGACCAGGTTTGATTTGGGTTATTGTGTGTGGTGAGGGACAAAAACCTGGAGTGATTGCTGAGATACCTCAGCCGAGAAACATGATTCCTGTCACCTGCATGCAACAGTGTTCTAGTCTGGTAATTGTTCCAAACAGCCTAAAGTGCTAAAGAAGGCCAAGCTCTTTTTTTTTTTTTTTGGTCGTTTGGTCATCAGGTTGTGGCATGGCTTTTTATTTTTGCTGTGCCAGACAGCGGCAGAGAAGCTGTTTTGAAACCATGCCTATTTGCGTGCTTTGAGTCACCCCAGCCTGCTGTGTGCAGGAGGCTCTTGATAGGTTTGGTAGGTGTTTGACTGGGTGGTGTGTACCGTAGTGATCATATATTATACATATGTTTTGACCCTGCAGATAGACCAGTATGTTTTGAGAGAGAAACGCTGAACATATAGATAACATAACTCCTCAGAGCACCTTCAATCAAAGGAGGAAATATTTCCCATTTCAAGTAAATAAAACATTCATTATTAGTGTAGCAGCTTCTGGCTCCGGTGTAGATTTTTATACCTGCGTGTAGCTTTAATTCAAATGTGGAAATTTACACATTTTGTACTTGACTGTGTACCGTGCCATTGCTAATGCTTTAATAATTTTCTTGCTTCTTTCTGAGAATAATTGAAACCCTCTGTGCTCTACTGGATCCCACATTAAGTTCTGTTACTTCCCTGACACTGAAACATGATGCATTATTATAAGGGAATTATGCTTTGCTCACTGCACAAGCTGTATCAGACCCTTAAAAAACATTTAAATCAGCCTGTAAATTGCATATAATGCTTTCCTAATCATAGCAGTATAAATGTATTGAGGCACTGGTAATATCTTTGGTAAATATTTTACATGAATAATCATTGCACAATGTTAGAATACAAATAGAGGCAAACAAGAGAATAGATATTTTCGCAATACACACAAATATTGATCATGCACACAAAGCAGTGTGTGTTCACAGTGTTAAATCTCTGACCTCACCCAGCATAAATATGGAGGAGGTCTTTTCAAACCATACTATTTCTCTGCCATTCTGTTGCTAGGATGCTTACTTTTCCTGAGTAAGCATTGTAGAAAAAGAGTGGTTGAGCAGGGGAGGAACAGATCTACCTTTACACTTTTACGTTGTTTTTAACAAACACAATCTTTTACTTATGATGAAATAACAGCTACAGCGTTGTACAATATGGTCTTGGTGTAGGATATCTGTGCAGCGTTTTCATCCACTGGTTAATAAATGGAAAATCTGATTAATTCTGTAGTACATTTTGCAGCGATGTGTGTATAGCAGCTGTCTCTGCATGTGAGACGAACATGGTAGCAATAATCAGACTTGGACAAATATATTCAAATATATTCAATTTTTAGATGCCAGAGAAAGAAACATACTTTAGATTTGGTGCATTTCTCAAAAACCTTCTAGCCTTGTAATATCAGTGGTGCTTTTAAATTGGCTGAAGATAATCACATGCTCCCTGATTGTTACAGCACCGTGTCAGTGGCACTTTGGCATCCAGACATTTTTTGACTCTCGATTTGCTGCTGTGGTGTGCTGCACACCAGACTTGATGTCGTCTACTTAGTCTTTCATTTGCAGTGTTTGAATGTGTGCATGTTTGCTGTGTTTGCCAAAGCAAAAAAAAAAAAAAAAGTGTACACATTTTGTATCCCTGGAAACAAACAGAGCAAACAACAAACAATTCGCAGTGTTCACATTGTGTTTGGACAGAATGAAGATCAAATTGCACTTTCAGGAATAATGGCTTTATTTTTGTCTACCTGCCTAGTGCACTGATGACATCCTCCCTGAAGAACTACTCAGGGACAATATTGTTTTGTCTGGGCTCTTGGAAGCGTGTTATCTTGGCTTTGTGTGCATGGTTTGATATTTTAAATGTGGCACTGACAATCAAAGGAGTCGACAAAATTGCAGCACAAAGACTGACTGAAAAGATGGACGAGGGCTCTTAGTCTTGAGGAGAATCACTGAGTTGTATATCGAGAATATGTATGAATATACAAGCAGTTTGGCTGTAACTAAATAGACATGCAGTGTATGCATTGAGCTGAAGCTGTAATCCAGTAACCACCACACAGTTTCTGTAGTGTGATGTCCAGCAGTTTGTTCATTTCCTGTGTCACATGTCGTCTTAAATTAGGAAATCCCTAACTTTCTTCCAAGGGCACAATGGTCAGTTCAAAGCGGGGTTTGCCAAACTGGCCGTGTGGTAGAGGGTCATTAGGGCCTCACCCATGGGCATCCACGGTCCTGGCTGTTTGGCCATGGTTTAATTCCTGCTCTGATAATGTTAATTACTGTTAACATGATTACAAATATGTTGGTATGTGTTTGGTGGTGTTTTCTGTACCAGGTCTGTGTGCAGGTTGTTAATGTAACAATAGTAATAGTTTAATATAGAAGTCAGATCAAATGGCTTTTATATGTGTTATGTGTATGCACTGTATGTTATCTGCATTGCATCAAAAGCAGAGCTAAAAAAAATCTGTGTAATTGCTGCACAGCTGCAATGGCTGCATTCAATTTAATTATGTTTACCAGCATTTAGTTTCATCATAAATTTCCTAACATCAGTTCACAACAACAAGAGCTTTTGAGGTTTGTTCCCTGCTGGCTAGTGTGTCGGTCGAAAACCAAATGGAGCAGTAATGTGTGAAATATTGTGGTGTTTCAAACAGCTATGGATGCACAAAGGAGCTCGTTCTGTACTGTTGAGCTAGTAACACCTGTCCACTTTAGAAGGAAATAACCAGGTGCATTTAATCAGACACTTTCCACGACATAGATTGCATAGACTTTATAAGTGCCTGCTGTACCATGGAGATAAATAAATAATAGGAAATATATACATGTACAATTAGAAGATCCTGGACAGTATTTATTTAATGAGAGGGACTGTGTACAGTAGATGTCAAATGATGAAAACATACTGAACAAGTACGCATATATTCACAAATCCCGGTCCATGCTGATATATACTGAAGCTGTGAGAGAATGGAATATGAAAGATCAGAAGTGAATCACATGCAGGAGATAATTGTGCTGCTGTTGTGAATATGAGCGGTAAACTGCATTAAAGGCAATAATAGGAAGTGTCCTTGGGAAGGGCTCCAGCTCTCTGAGAGTGACCTGAAACCTGCAGGAAGAGTGTGAAGCCGGGTGACTGGGCAGTGGTTGAATAGTCTTTTTGCTTTAGAGGGTTCCTAACTGAGTGAAATGACCCAGAAGTATCCAAGTGGCGGCCTCCAAAAGAGCTGTTTGAATTCTCTAAATGCTAAGAAAAGGTGCTTCACTGCTTCCGTTCTTTTCCACTTTAGCATGGAACACACTGGACCATCCTTTATGAAAGGAAAGAGATAACGCTGTCCCACAATTCCTTGTGGCGGCAACAAAGCGAAACAGCATTCGGCTATTCATGACCAGTCACATGACACACCCACAGCCTCTATCAGCCACACAATCTTGAAAAGATGCAGTTGACTGAAATATTTGATCCTTTGGATCTTCCTCAGGTAATGCTTGCTAGAAATGTTGTAATCTAAATGTTGTAACCCTCATGCTCACCCTCAATGATGTGCTGGGCCATCTGCAGAGCTCTGTGGCTGATGTGCTGTGGAGTGAACTCCTCTCTGATGATCTGAGGACGGAGGTCTTAGACTAATCTTCCTCAGTTGCCTCAGACAGAAGAACTGCTGTTATGGCTTCTTTTGTACAGTCCAAGTTTACTCTGTCCCTGTGAAAGGAAGTTTCTAACCCAGCTGTTCAGGGAACGGTTCATATCCACACCTTGGTATAGTGAGAACAATATTTTGCAAAGGACACTGTTTACATTTGAAACAAATAAGCAAGCTGATAACAAAGTAAACAAAAAGCAGTGTATTTCCTCCAAGTCAAAGTCTGTGAGTGTGTAAGGGGGGCAGCTGCACTTAGGGTAAACTGAAGACACATACAAGGTCTGCAGTAATTTCATGGATGAAATTTTCAACATGATTCATCAATTACTGTGATGGCAGAAACAAGGTAATTTGATTGGTGGAAAATCATTGAATAGTCATTTAAGTGAGGGTCTTTTAACCAGTACACAAACATTTGTAGAAGGTCAAAGGAACTTCTTTTCTAGAAGATGATTTTCTATTAGACTTTAACCTTTAATTATATTACAGTTTAACCTTTAACACCCTGATTTATCATGGTAAGTATGTAAGCTAATTTTTCAGAGCCAAACATTTATCCATGTTGAAACCTAATACCATCCACCATCACCCTGCCACACAGAGGGGAAGCATTCAAGACAATTAATTCAACAACCATGACAACCAGTGCATATGGTAGCAAAGAGGCATCAGGCAATCATCTGGGTAAATAGCATATTTTATCTCACTGCAGGCACCGTATGGGCTCCTCCTTATTCAAATGTTTAAGGAACAGAAGAGAAAAACATGGATGGTCTGTCAGGTTTCTAAGCTGTGCAGTTATTTGACTTGGCACTATATTTTTCTTGCATCTAACGCAAGTCAGTAGGATCAAGACTCTGGATTTGAATCTGAACCAGTGGGCTGGAATATGAACTGAAATATGAATGATTAGAAAGAAAAGCTGCAAGGGACCTGAATAATTAAAAAAAAGTTGCTGTCACTGGCCATTTCCTCCGTCAGTGTGAAGAGTAAATGGCTATTTGTAGCTCGGGAAGATGCTCTGCTGCATTGAGCTTGATTTTAATCACCAAATACCATAAATATGTTTGTACACAGAGACTGAAGCTACTTTATGGATTGTGCACAGTATCTGTATTGGGGTGCACAGCACAGTTTGCCTTTTTTGTTGAATTTTTTGTGATGCAGAATTACAGAATTTTAATAGAAACACTGCAATCTGAAATTGTGATCAGGAGCGGTCCAACTCAATAACACACTGACTTTGTGTTGAGTAAAAGTGAAGCAAGAGACAAAAGGCAAGTAATCTATCCAAAATAAAGATGGAACAAAACAAGATTAAAAATATAGATCAGGTGTAATAAAATGCATGAAATGAAAACAAAGTACAAATAAATGCAACAAAGGAAATTAAAGTGCTGTGGAGAAACCAGTCAATCAAAGACAGCAGAGCAGCAGAGTTTTTAATTTAGATTCGAAGGAGACTAGACCTGGGGCTCATCTGAGATCATCAGGAAGTTTCTGTGCAGCCTGGTAGCAAAAAGCAGCACCAACGTTTGGTTCTGACTTTCTAGGTTGTATCAGCCGACTGCTTCCTAAAGATCTGAGGGCCCTACTGGGTTTATGTTCCTCAAGTAGATCAGAAATGTGTTTCCACACAAGCTTGCCGAGTGACTTATAAACTAGCTGCGGCACTTTAAAATCTATTCTATAAATAAATGAAGCCAGTTTAAAGATTTAAGAATAGGAGAAGTGTGCTTAGTTCTTCTGGTTCTCGAGCAGTAATGTTGTCAATGAGCTGAAGTTGAACTGTTTTTTTGTGAAGACCAGACAAGAGTCCGTTACAATAATCCACCTTGCTGGAAATGAATGCATGAAGGACTTTCTATAAATCCTGACCTGGACACAAGACCTCTCATTCTTGCTTTTTATTTGAGAAAGAAGATGAGACCAAACAAATCATTCCTGAAGAGTGCGGTGGTCCTCCTCCGGGCCAAAAACTAATACAGTATACAGAGAATTCATAAGGAAGGTTTTGCTTTGGCTCCATATCCAAACTGTATATTAAAGTGGGAACTGTTGTGTTTGTTTAAATCTGATCGAAAATGTGCGTGTGCGTGTGTGGGAGTGCACATGTGTGAAACTGCATTGGATGAACAAATAATTAATGCAGCCTTCTGTTTGTTAGATGCAACCTTGAGGCTGCAAAGACACACTGTGGATCAGGGGTGGGGAAGCTTTTTCCTATCAAGGGTCATTTCACTTTTTATAACATCCTTTGAGGGCCATCCTGAATTATTGAACTCACATCACACTAACCTCTAATGCAATGACTGGAACTGCTTTGGTGAGGTGTCTGTTTCAGATAGCGATGATGAAGATGGTGCTACCTGCAGCTGGTTTTCCTGGTTCGGTCATTCAGTCTTGAGCTGAGTCAAGTCTTTGCAAGAGTCTGTTTTGAACAGAACTGCTCACAGTAGTAGGTTGTCCAAAACAGGGATGAAAACTTCAGTGCATGTCTCCTCTGAATGGGAACATCCTCAGGACGTAGTTTACAGTTCATAGAACTCGAGCGGAGGGAGGTTGTTGTAACTTGCTTTGAGCTCATCATTGCTTTGCAGCTCACTGATTTTGTGTTGTAGGTTGTCAGGCACATCAGCTGATTCCACATTCCACACTCAGCAGCATAATCAGATGTCTTAGCAGGCTTTTGTTTCTTGCAGAGTAGGAGAATGCACAGTGTTATCCCCTTTCCAGCTTTCTTTTTTTTTTTCTTCGAATTAGTTCACATTTGAAGGCAAAATCACACAGCCACGTGCTGTCAGCTCTGCAGTTACAGAAGATACAGAAGGTTTTCCCTTCATCTCTATGAAGCACTCCAATAATCTAACAGTTATAGCTGCTAAATACTAGCATCTTAGTATTACAACAGAGAAGCACATAAATAGTCACTACACAGGCAATGCATACCAGTGAAATGAAAATAGTATTGTCTTGTGAGTGCCAACTCTATGGGGAATAGCCATAGAAGACTGTTTAAGCCATTGTACCAAGAGTTAATAGTCTGTCTACACTGATAATTGTTAGATTGTTTTGTTAAAGCATCTCAAATTGGCAGCATCATTAGGGAAATCACAGTTTCTGCTCTCAGTGGCCTTAGCCATTATTTCTTTTTACGAAACTGTTCAAGCCTTACCCTTAGGAAGAAAGTCTGAGAATGTCAGAACATACAAAAGCAAAACCAAGAGGAGCAAGGAGGAAATGGAAAGATTGGGCAAGCCAGATCATTCATCCCAGCTTAATGTGTCCGTTTTTGGAAACAAAAGCTCTCCTGAATAAGGAGGGAAGAAATAACGTGCCATCTCCTCTTTGCAGATTTATAGTGAATCAAAAAAGAACAAAGCAGAAGTGAATAGAACAAATTAATTGACATGAGGACATTTTTTTTGTGATTCATGAATCTGGGATACAAGCTGAGGATCACGTGAATATTTCAAAGCAGTAGAAAAGCATTGAAATATGCAACCTCCAAGCTTTGGAGAAACTGTCTTTTACCATACTTTGAAAAGTACAGCAAGGAAAAGCTGTCCTCTTTTGCTCAGCGGATAAAACTCGGCTGATTCACATGAATAACTTCACCTGAGGTGTCATTAGGCCTGCAATCACAGCTCTCACGCATTCATGTTTTAAATGATTCCTTGCTAAGTAGTTTTAACACCTTTGTGCTTTAAAAGGTTGCTGCATCAAAAATGTCACATTCATCTTTTCTTCCTCTTGGAAACACCAGGACCAGTTAATATACCACATCCATTGCTACATTTTGTTTGGCACTTTGTCTGTCAAGTTGTCTCTGGCGGTCATTCTGTTTGCGGTTAGTCTGGTACAACCAGTTTAAGCTAGTCCGCTGCGTTGCTTCAGCAGAGGGGGAAAAGACAGCCTGGCTGGTCACAGAGGGGGAAAACAGCAAACCATTTTGACAGCTAAAGCTGATGCTTGTTCGACAGCCTGGCTACCGCTTCTAGAAGATAACTGTTGAGGTTCCTCCTCCTGGGAAGCTTCTGTACACGGGATACAATGGCAACATTAATAGTATAAGAGCATGATGAAGCTCTCGTTGATGTGGGCACAGCATCTGTTGACACCTGTAGGATTCTGAAGGGCCTTGCAGAAAGCTGAAATCAAGCCAGAAAATCCAGATGTGAGCAGAGGGGTAAAGCTTAGATAGACTGAGCTTGCAGTAGTGGTACCTGTTGTAACAGATGCTGCCCAATAGATGTTTAAATAATGACTGAATGGGCTGAAGTTTACACCACCTCTTGTGTTTGCTTTTAATGTTATGGCACATCCACAGCCGTGTTCGCTTTCTTTTCTTTTTTTTTTTTTTTGTTACAGCAGCATCACACACAACACTTCTGTCAGTTTGATGGACAGCTGCTTCATGGGCCTGCCTGATGACATCTGAACTCTTGTGCGATTGTGAGATAAGGCGCGCTATGATCGATCGGGGTCATAATGTAGTCTGGCCAGAGTTTCTGGCACTGTGATTGTGAAATGTGACACGCTGACAATCGTTCAAGACAAAAAAAATGGTGTAGTCTGAGCTGAGCCTCAGACATGTGTAGTGAAATGAGAATGAGTCCACTGTTAGATGAATATTAGGAGTTGGCACATGGAGATAAACAGTTGGTGGCACTAATTGTCCAGTTGGGTTCCTTGAAACATTGCAGAAGAAGATGGTGCAACAAAATGATGTGATTAGAGCACCAGTCAGACCTCAAGCAAATGAATATGACGTGGAAAACCTAATGGAACGTCGCATAGATGTTTGTTTAATGTCATCTCATCACTCCACACAGATGTATTCACTAAGCCTGTTTCTATTGCACTTTCCTGCATCCCCCCCCCCCCCCCCCCCCCCCCCCCCGCTGTAGATTTGACATTTCTGACACTTTTGCAGTGCTTTTAACACTGGAACTTGTTGTTTGGAACAGTCAGGGTAAGCTACTTTAGAAATTAAGGAAATATTCTGCTTTGAGGACAAATACTTCATATCGTCTTCACACATCAGCCCACTCCTGAATCTACTAGCTTTGTCATGAAACTACATCTTAATAGCCCATTGATATTAAGTTCTGTCTGAAAAGAAAACTATTGTCAAGGACATTGAATACCTCAGAGGGCAAAGCACTGAAAAAGTACAGTATGCTTGGATGGCGATAATTTGCAGGAAGGAGATGATTATACCAAAAGTGCAGTGGTGGAGAGTGAATCAGCTGGAACGTAATGTTATGTGCCAATAACTTTGAAAATTAAGTTCTTCATAAAATAGATCAATCTCATCCCCCCATCATCCTCCGAATCAGTAGACCACCATGTTAATATTTAGGCAGCAGAAAAAGAAAAATTATGTCAATTTACACGTCAGTCGAGGAAAGTAGCTCACACTATATAAATAACAAGGCTTCCAAACTCGTTCATAGATAAACCCCTCATGGGAAAGGGGGCTACTGTAGCTTTTTCCTATTAACAAGAATCTTTTAAAATACGAATAACATGAGGTGAAAATTGTTTGCAGTATCTTCTTTCTTTCTTTCTTTCTTTCCTGCTTCTATATATGTATATTTCAATTTTAGTAGCTAACTTTATGTATTTCATTTTCTGTGGCAGGACATCTTTTAATATATCTGTCATATAATAATAATCAGTTTTACTGTAACTTCCCACTGCCATTCATTTCAAATTTTGACTGCAGTGGAAATGAGTTTTGTGACTTTTGTCATGGTTTCAAAGTAAAATGGATTTGGTAGAGCAGGTCTCTACAGGGGAAAGCATACTTTCAAATTTTGGCTACTCTTGAGGAAATGGTAACAATTTCTTGGTCTGAGTCAATTTCTCAAGGTGCCCTTCCAAATAATTTGGCTTTGGGTCAATGTCAACCTCAATTTAGTCTCTAGAGGGTTAGACATCCATTATAAAAACCTTACAGATGTTACTATCTGCTGTTGCTTTGCTGAAACAGTTGGCCATAGCTTGTAAAAAAAAAGCCTCAATATTGTGGATGTGCCAGAATACATAAGAAGCAAACTAATGGATGAGTGTTATTTAAAGTACACCCTCTGAATTAAAGTTTCTTTTGCCAATTGAAGATGACTTTAACTGTGAAGTTAAAAAACACACTTGACAGAAACAAAATGAAACTCGTCAAAACCGTCTTGTCTTTCCAGTTCTACAAAAATCATTAACCCAGCTTTCCTTCCCTGTGTTAGATGTGAAAAACTGGCCAACTAGCTAACAGCAGCTAGCTCATGCAAGACAGTAAGTAAGGAGTAGAAATAGTAAAAAGAAGGAAATAATCAAAGTATGTCTTCTTTTGATTCCAGGGCTAAAAAAAACAGCAAAAACAAATTGCAAAAATGTCCATACGAGATTTAAACTTCCAAAAAAACATCTAATAACTACATCACATTCACAATGCTGCTGCCACAGTCTCTGCTCATTTCTAAATGACTTGACGGCCAAAGGCACAAAACACTTAGAATATAAGTGAATATAAACATAAATTATTAACAAAGAATATAATCGCAGGAGGTCCCTTGAATAGTAAGGAAGCAGTCAGATTGTAGTGCCTTGGGTAAGAGCCCTCTTGGCCATAGGGCAGCAGGAGTCCATGTAGATACTTTCCCAAAGATCTTTATAGCACTGAGGTTAATAAATAAATACTCTGCAAGATAATAATACAAGATTAATATTTGCTGCTCTGCAATTTAAAAAGAACTGTGTTTTATGGAATTACAAAGAACCAGATGGAGAATTTTGAAGAAGTTGTGAGTGAGCAGCACCGAGCTTCTGAAAGCCCAGGAGGGTTGATTTCCACCTGAGATCATCTCTTGAGAGATTGGGACAATATTTCTGAAACAGCATTTCATTCTTTTGGAAATGAACTTCAGTGAGCACAATAACCAATGGTGGATGGCAGATGTCTGGTTGTTTTCCCATTTATTTGTGTGTGTGTGTGTGTGTGTGTGTGTGTGTGTGTGTGTGTGTGTGTGAATACTGTTATCTATGCTAATACATGCTCACATTACCCATTAAATCTGATGCAATACCATTACATCTTGTGCAATTTTTAATTTGCTGTATATTTTTTCAACTGTGCAGTAGCGCTGTATTTATTACCCATACTGGCAACAGTATTTTTTTTTTTTTTACATATACTTACGCTTTTTATGCAACAGGGTTTCTCAAGTACAATTTCAACATACGGCAGTGGTAGTTTTTCTCCTAAGAATATTGGCTATGGTATTTTTATGAGAAGTAGTACTTTTTTATGGAAATTAGTATTTTTGTAATCTGAACATAATGCTCATATACATAGTTTGTTTTTGCTTTTTTAATACTTGCTGGCTGTAATGACGTGTGTGTGTGTGTGTGTGTGTGTGTGTGTGTGTGTGTGTGTGTATATATATATATATGTATGCCTTTTACTTGCGGACATTATAGTCATTCCACTGAAGCCATCTGAGTATTGTAGTGTTTGTAATGTTGAAGAAATAGTGACGGTGCTGTTTTCCACTCAACATGAAATCCCCGAGTGTCTTACAGCCTACAGCTAGCTACATTCAGCCAACATCAAACCAATTAGGAAGGTTGCTTGGAGAAAGCATAGCTTTTGGGCCCATGTGTTAAAGTTTGTGAAACTACGGCGTTGTTAAAGTTTTTCTGAATTGATAAAGTGATTGGCTGCATGTTGATTTTCTATTTTATAAGTCCGTCACTTAACAATTACAATAACAAACTGATTGTTTATGATTACAGTGTCTGATTATCACATTGAATTATAGAAAATGATTAATTTCATTCAGATTGTTTCTGGGAAATAATCACATCAAGTGGTGAATTATCAATTACAGATACATGAGTACATTTTTACTGTGATGGCTCACTTCTGGTGGAGACTGAATAAATTAAAAATGATTTGACAAAGCCAATCAAACACATTTAAACAGTATGCTGACTGCATCATGCAGTGCACCCACTGGTCTTCATGCTGTGTTTTCTGTTCAGAGCAGGGGTGGGGAACCTCCAACCCATTTGATTCGGGCCTGTGAAGCAATTCATGAATACAAAAAAGTAGTTTTTATTTTTCAGTGATATAGAAAATAACATATAATAGAAGACTAACATGTCCTTCCAAGTGGTCCCAGAATGCAGCAGACATGTAGATATTACATCAATGGATCAGAGTGACTCTCAACAAAATGAAAGTAGATGTCATGCTTTCCAAGTGAAATGGACAAATGATTATTATTATTATTATGATATGTTGAAGTAAAAGACAAGCCAGCATGCCAAAGTTAGTTTGTGCGGATGCACTCATGGTACTGAAAAAGCACACGCACAATAGGTAAGAAGCTGAAATCTCGTTGAGAAGGAGAATTTGAAAGTTGTAAAGTAGGCATGTAACGATTTGCCGAATCTCGCGATATCGCAATAGAAATATAGCTTGATGCTGTCGTGGGACTGTGATGTTATCTACTGTGACGTTAGCTGGTTATTTACTGTCTCTCCTTGTCAAAAACAACAGAGAGCGCTACCATAGAGGTCAACAAGACAGACTCTGCTTATCCTTTGTGTGTAAGGCAAGCTCTGCTAATTGAAACCCAATGAGGAATTTATGGATGAACGTCCTGATAGCAAAAAAAAAAAAGATTGGTGTCTGTCTGCATGTGTGTGTCGGGAAAAATGGACTGAAACACAAGCCTGCTCAGAGTTGGTGCAGACAGCTGCAGAGAATAAATTGAGAGTGCATCTGTTGCACGAGATGTGAAAAATGGGTCTGATAAAGCTTTTCAGCAAAATCCTGGTCAAAAGCAATCAGCACACAGGCGATAATATTGTAAAATAACGTATTGCTTTCAAATGACAGTAACTAGTAATTTGTACTATATTAAATTTTGAGAGTTTCTTACCCAACACTCATTCTGGATGGACTGGCCAGGTACACCCAGGTGCACCAATACAAACTCCACCTACCAGGACCTGAAGGGAGACACGAAACACAGACCGCAGCCCAGGGCAAGCAGAAATCGAGGTACCTGAAGTGGTTCACCTTCCTGTTGTCCCGACACCACAGTGTCAGACTCTTCACTCCTCCCAGGAGACCCTCTGATCCTGACTGATGACCAAGCCTACCGAACTTTATTAAGGTGTTGGAATCAGAAGTGGCCTCACAGTCTTGTGTGTACAGGGAGTGGGGGGGCAGGGCTCAGACCACAGCCTTGTGCTGCTCTCACTATTTATTATCCATATTGGCAACTGTGTTTTTATAAACTGTATGTATTGTGCATATACATAACATAAGGACTAAATTTCCTCTGTGTGGGATCAATAAAGTCCTATCTTATCTTATCTCTCGTGTGGTTGGGGGTGGGGTGATGGTGGATGAGGTGTAGCTGCCCACCCTTACTGCCTGTGGTTGGCCAGGCAGGAAGTCCAGGATCCATTTGCGCAATGTGGTATTAAGTCCCAGGTGCATGAGCTTGGTGATGTGCGTGGTGATGAGCCTGGTGGGACCTATGGTGTTGAATGCTGAGCTGTAATCAATAAACAGCATTCCCACACAGTTCCCCTTCCTGTTGTCTCAATGGGTGAGCGGAGTGTGCAGGATGTAGGTTGTGGTGTGGTGTGGTCAGTCGATCTGTTGGAACTGGTCTGGGGTGCAGGGTAGTGTGCGGAGAGCTTTTGGTTTGAAGTATTCATTTCTTGAATTTTACCTTGTATCCTATTTTCCCTATTTTTTTTTTTTTTTTTTTTTAATTGTAACTGGAGCTTTATCAAATCTGAGAAAGTAATTCTTAATGATGTCACCAGAGCTTATTTCTGCTTGGGTTTAATGGCCACCTATTTGTCACAGAGAGCCTGAGTTATATGTAAGGAAGATTATTTTGGTTCCACTATGGGAAATATTAGGTCCAGTAATGTTAGAGCATGACCCATACTGCAATAGGTACTAATAGTCAGCTGCTTCTATCCTGTGAGTCCCTGAACTTAATGAAAGTGCAGTTCTAACCTTTGATTGAACTCTGAAATCTCCTGCACAAAACTAATACACATTGGATACAAAAACCTAGATTCTTCTTTATTTTTCCCTCATTTCTATATTATCTGATCGAATATTTGCACTACTGTTGAAACCACTGATTTGCATGTTTGTATGATGATTGTTAAATTGTTCAGTATCAACTTTAGCAATTACTGGGATTAGAAATTAATTAAATTGCATGAATGATTATATGTCAGTAGAAATTATGTTGCAATCCACGCTGATGTGAGGCTTCCAGAATAGTGCTACTGATCAGATTCAGATCACACTCCAAACATCAAATATAAACAGACAAGTGTAATCTCATTACCATAGCAGCTTCAGGGTACAGTACCTGTGGAGACAGAAATTAATATGAAATTGTTGCTGGAATCTTGCATCAATTTCACAGCAGGACTTTTTGGCTCTGTCACTTTACATATTCCTCCACAGGTGACCACAAAAACACCACACGCCGTGTTTGAGAGGAGGATCTGAGGAGAGAATAGGGGGCGTTTTAAAATCTGCATTCCGACTCTTTCACAAGCCTCGGCTTGCTAACGTGTCACCTGGCAACAGCGAGTGCAACATTACCATCACAGAGAGGGATCAGCATCATTTTGGAGAAGAGGAGGCAGAGGGATGATGGGCAGGGTTGCAGAGGGGCTATCCCAGCACACATCGGGTGAGGGGTGGGATATACCCTGGACAGGTTGCCACCTATGGGAAATTTTTAAGTCTTAACCAAACTTGCATGTCTTTGCGCTGTGGGTGGAAACCAGAGCACCTGGGAGGAAACCCCCACATGTAACAGAACAACCTTCACTTTATACTTGGAGACTCCTGTTTGTTCCCACAGTCGAAGAAAAAAAAAAAAAAAAAAGCAGGTTAGGTTAGTTGATGAATCTAAATTGCCCAGAGGTGTAAATGCGAGTGCAAATGTTAGTCTGTCCCTACGTGTCAGCTTTGTGATTGGCTGGTGACCTGTCCAGGGTGTACCCCGTCTCTCATCTAATGTCAGCTGGGATTGTCTCCGGCTAACCCTGTGCAGTGCAGCAGTGCATTATAAATGGTCATCATTATAAGCCAACCTTAATGCTTTGTGTTGTATTTATGTCAGATCCCATGTTCAGCCAGCACTGAAGAAATGTCCGCACCAGCATTATGGATGGGATTCATGTAAGGGAGGCATAATTTAACCTAGTGCACTCTAGATTAGGATCCCTGTGTTTAAATTTAAGCCCCAGACCACATATGGTATGTATTGTAATTTTCCTGATGATGGGCTCAACGTGGCACCTCTGGCCGAGTTAGTGGCAACCAACCTGCCACAGTTAGATAGCAGATCGATGCTATTCTGCAGCCTATTACTGTACTGTACAAAAACTTACTGCTGATAAGTAATTGTAAGTCACAGCAGGGGTTAAGCAGTTACTTCAGCTCAAAGTCTTTGAGGCTAAGCATGTATTTAAAAACCTGGAAACAAGGCATTGTGTAAAAGTTTGGTCTCAGATTCATGCTAGCAAACTGGTGTAATTAGCATTATTTTCACTCTAATCAGAATCTCTTAAAGAATCACCTTTTGTTCCCGTCCATAGCTGTTGGGTGTTCTTGACTCATTCTTCGTTTCACTCATGTAATTATTACTTATGAGCTAAATGGGAAATAAATTCAGTAGTCCATTAATGGAGAGGGAGGGAAGGGACGAAGCAGAGGAAAACCTTTACTGAGCCGACTGTATCACAGGAAATTGTGCTGCTTCGAAATATAAATGTTACCCCCACATTTCTTTCATGCATCAGTGGCGATGTGAGCAGTGGCTCAGCAGGGCTTCTGGAAGCACTCAGGTTGGGAGTTCTTTTGTAATTGTGGATACTAAAGAAAGAGGGGATTTAATGAAACCAAGCATGGAGGCAACAATAGAGGAAAAGTGTCATGCTCCTGCATTGTTCTCTGACTCACGTCTATGGTCATTAGGGAGAGGTCATTGTAACTTCTTTGAAATCACTGTGTTTTATAATAAGCCACTGGGAACCGGCTAAATGCTTGCTGTTCCACTGCTTTGACTGTCATTTTTACAGTTCAGTAAGAGGCAGGTTACTAAAAGTTGAAGCAGAGCAGATCACATCATTTTTGACAGCTGGTAGTTTCCATCGTCTGTGTTGTGTCCTATTGTTTAATTGGAACAAAGAACTATCTGCTGTGAGGATAAAGGTATTTTGTATTTTTATTTACCTTACTTCAGCAACATCTTACCCATCAGTGATGTGCTGTTGCCCGCTCTGCTTGCTTTGGTCGCTCATTATATCTGAGAGGTGTTGGAGGTTTGAAGCGCTGTAGTGGGATTGGTTCCAGTGGGACCAATATACAGTACATGTTGAATGTGTCGTATTATTGGTCGTAAATTCTCCAGGAAAAGCCTGGGGACGGGTGTGTACCTGTACTGTAATGGCTCAGAGGGAAAATTCATCATAATGGACATTTCCATAACACAGATTCCATTAGTTCAACAGGATCGTGTCAAAGCATACTGACACAATGTCATGAATTAATCCATTTTTATCTTATCGCTGAGTTTTAAAATGAATTGAACAGCCAAGCACATGTTTCAGTGACGACTGTTTCTGTTTCGCAGTGCCATGAAAAGTCACATATCAATCAATCGTGTCCAAATCAGTGGTTTTTGTGTATTGCTAAATAACAGATAATGATCTCATCAACAGCAGCACAAAAGATAAAATCTGGGGCAGAGGTCTGATAATCATGCATCTCAATTACAATCATTCACACCTAGTGTTAATATGCAAATGGTGACATCTGTTGCATAAGATGGATTGTAGACGAGCAGAGTTAAATTCAATTTGCTATTAAGTTACAATTTTAAAATTTACTAATATCCTCCAGTCTAAAATGACAGCTGCAGAAGCTATCATTTCTGAGTAACGAGCCAAGCAAAACACTTCCCAAGATTTCTTTAGTACAAACAGAGCTCAGCAAACGTCAAGTCAGAACATCTGCTTCATTTTTATCTTCTCATCTTCTTCATTCATTACAGTTTAAAAGACACACCTTTTAGTTCCTCTGCAGCCAGAGCTAATTTCATTAAGCTGCTTCCTCCTGTCCTCACTCCTCCGACTTCCAGCCCAGAAATTGATCAGCAGTTCGACACCGTCAAGGATGTTCCAGCCCTTTTGAGGAAATACAGACGCATTTTACCTGGGAGTCTTTCACTGGACGTCAACACTCGACGGTGACGATCTGTTTATTGATATGGTCACAGCAGTTGATCTAATTACTACTGTGAACTAAACAAACTACAGCACCAACTGCTGCTATAGAGTTACACCGGTTTTTCTATGAAGTAAATAGTATAGATGTATGCATACAATACTAATAATAAATGAATTATAAACACGTTTGTCCAGCTTGTTAAAAGGCTCTCTCCTCTTACATCCCTATTGGCCCATTCAGGACAGATATATTCTAAAAATCTAAAAACGAAGTTTTCTCCTGCAGTTGGTCTTACCTTTGGAAATAAAACTAAACTTACTGCATAACATAATCATGGTGTTGTGTTCCTGAGAGTCCTCTGTGTTGGGTAGATCTTAATGTCACTTCAGTACGCCCCAGTTTAGCTGCAGTTCAGCTGAACCGGTGCTTGTTTTGTCAGAGCAATTTATGTTGAGCTCTCAGTGATGGAGCAACAGTCCTACATTTTCTCTGAGTTCGCTGGTGATGTTTTGAAACTCAACACAGTTCATAGTTAATGAGCTGGTGAAATCTGGGGAGTGTATGATTCTGCTGGGTGCTAGAAAATAATCAGCCAGAGCATCATGTGGTAGAGATGGAGCTAGGATGAAAAGAGGAAAAGGCTGCATTAATGGCTCTTCGAAGATTAAGTCGAGAAGACCTCGAGATAGGGCAGGCAGGGTATGTCTAGATAAGCCAGATGATAGTCACATCCATACATTCAGTAATTATTTTTTTCAGTATTCCATGCATGTATGAAAAAACCTTTCAGTCACACCAATATGACCATGAAAAGCAGTTGGGGATGATCAATCATGGGCAAAAATCGAAATTAAAATGCTAATAGGCCACAAATCATTCTTTATCATTATTGGCCCCTGTAAGTAAAATACCAGTCTGCAACTCACATCAATGGTAGAAGCCTGTGAAGATCTTCTTATCAAGGGTGTCAATTAATCATCTGCAGTTAATTTTTAATTAACCGGAGGCATCTCTCGACCATTTGAAAATCGTCCAAATGACTGCCTTGGGATGGACTCTCAAGGGCAGCAGGTTTAAATTATCCCAGCCAGAGTCTGTTTCATCTTTGAACCTGAGGTCAGCCCAACTGCAGAATATCAAGGCCCATCAAACATAGCCTCACATTTGTCCCGACAAGCACTTCCTGTGAAAGTAATGCATTCTGACAGAGAAAGGTTAGCTATGGTTAATAGAGGATAACATGAAATACGTAAATTGAAGATATCCCCCGAGAATAGACCTAGTGAATGATATACTGTATGCAGAAATATTACCCGTTTGTGATCAAAGCCATTGATGACCGTGTCACTCAGTAGACTGAAGGATTTGCATTATTAAACATAAAAATAACTGGATTGTGTCACTTTGATAACACTTGAATTGGAACTCAGGCCCATGCCTGGTGAGCACTGTAATTTGACAGTGTGAATAGTGCGAGAGAGGCTGAACAGCCACAAAATCCTTCACTGTTTGAGATTTATAGCCTCTAATATTGTAATTCTGAGGGTAAAAACAGTGTGGCAGCGTGCATGTATCAATGTGTTGTGCAGCTGTGCAGGTGGGAGCTATAGACATTTTTCTTTTTTTTTTTTTTAAACCTTTATTCATTCAGTTAAGTTCCTGTGAGAACAGCACTTTTTCAGGAAAGCCCTGATCACATTCACATTTGGAAGCCGCTCTGTCTGATCTGCCGAGGGCCTTGATCAAGAGCACCTCAGGGGTGCTAATGATTGAGGGGCAAGTGTCGCTCTTCACTAATGACCTTCTGGTCACACACTCACTTCAGACGTAACACAAGACTTATTGTATGTCAAGTGTGAACCCCCAATGCATGCTGGACTGCTTCCCTTCATCCTTATCCCCCCGTGATGCCACAAAATGCCACCACAACAAATGAAGCTGCGATATTAGTAGCAATACAGAATTCGCTGCAGTGTTTTTTTGTTTTTTCATGTTAAAGACGTGTTCATCATTAATGGAATACTTTTTCTTTTAACTGATTTACCAAGATGGAAGAGGTATTCATCTTGTACATAATAGTAGAAATACCACAATGTAAAAATATTTCTTTAAATGTAAAAGTCATTTATTCAGAATTTCGCTTAAAGAACCAGTGCGTGAGATTAAGAATAGTGGTTTTTGTTACCTTAGAATGAGCTCTTTATGAGTACAGAGGGAGTGGGTCCTCTTCCATGGGGTCTGCCATGTTGCACCGCAGTGTCTCTAGTGTCTCCAGAATGGAGACCACCTGCTCTAGAGAGGGCCTTTTGTGTTTTTCGTTAAGTTTGCAGACACAGTAGGTTCTTTTACATGCTTACTTAAGTAAAAATATCTCAGAACTGCACTCAATTACAGTACTTCAGTACATGTGTTTAGCTTACCTTTTACCAGTGCCATTTTATTATCATTTATTACCACATTGCAGTGACGAGTATGGATTAATTTGAAACATCAATTTGGTAAAAGGTGCTTGAGATTCATAGCAAACATTCTAAATATTGATTGACAGCCCTGGATACAGTCATTCTGGCGTGTAAAAAGCGCTTTATAATTGACCATCAAATGGTTGTGAGTCAGTTAGTGAATATGAAATTAGGTGATACCATTAAGTGGCATCGCTACATAAATTATTGCAATTTTCAATTATAGGCTTTCCAGAGATAATTCACTTATTAAACAGTTCTAACCTGATGTTCATACTTTGTGTATTCTCATATTTTTTGTATGAACCACATATAGTGACAAGCTTTTTGAAGCTAACTATAAAGTTCTGTATATATGATATCTGTGGTAATGTATCAGTCACATGACAGATCAATGCGTTGTATATGAGGAAGCCAGAGACTGCCTCAGGCACCGCCCTGATGAAAGCAAGTTAAGGCAAGTAAATGACCGGTGAATAAAAACAGGCATACTGGAGGATTCGTGCAACATGTTGATGGACTTTCAGCTCATGCTGGTCTGCACCTCGCTGTGTCTGAACGAACATCCTCTCAAGACTGAGACAGTGGACCATATTGCCTGCTGATTGCTAAACGTATGCTGCTGTTCCTCACACAGGCTTCACCGTCTAACAGGTTTCAAATGGGTCTAAACCAATTATCACATTTTTGTTGTGCAGAGCAGCGATGTGTAAGATTGTATTCAAATTTCCGGTGGGATGATGTGAGGCAGTTACCCAGGCTCTGAAGAAAAACTATGAAAAATGGAGGTAGCCCAAATGAATAACCAAGTGTTTTGAGGTTTGTTACACCAATCAGTGCTATCAACACCATTCCCCCCCTACATTTTACAAAATAGAGAAACCAAAAGGAAACCAGTTGGTCTTTAATAGACAAAAATGTAGAGAAATAAATGCCCCTCTGTCTGAATGTATTCCATTTTAAATATCAGTTCCCAGTTGGGATAGTTTATACTTAATGGTTGTGGGTTGTGTGGAAGCCTTCTGCTTATCAGCGGTGTCAGCGTGGCATTAACGCTGAGCTATAAATCCCGAGTGATCAAAAGTCAATCAGCTCATACAGTCGACAGTCTAATCAATCATTATGAATTCAGTTTTTTTTCCCCCAAACGATAGCAGTTACATAACTCCACAGTCAATATGAATCACAGATGTAATTATTCTATCAAACATGCATTTGTATATATATATATATATACACACACATGTAGGTGAACTACTGGCACTCTGCAGATTGCTGCAATGTCCTCCACATTTTAATGTTTATTTACACGTTGTTAGTGTTTGAATTCACTCTGTGTTAACAGTCCTTTCACATGTGACATCATCCAGCTGGAAGGCCTTCGTGAAGCTCACACTCCAGTAACCTGCCACTCATCAACATGCAAATTGTGCCTGTGTAATCTGCAGCTCATTCTCACTCACCTGTTGCTAATACGGTTAAACTGCAGCACTGGGGATTGACGTAGAGGAGCGCCGTCCATCTGGAAGTTTAGTTTCCAATTAATAGCCAGGAATGTGTTTCGCACTGGGAATGTCAAATCTTTGTGTTGAGTTCTTGTATACATATTTTTTATATATATATATATATATATTTTTTTTTTTAAGTATTTGAGGTTTTGGAGTAGTGTTGTAATTCAAATGTCGTGCATCTTTTAGGCGACTAGAGTGCAAGCTGCCATGATAGTTTGTGCTTGAGTAGAACTAAAACTGTATTACATTTTTATTTATCACTCTTTTTTATTCATGTTTGCATTTTCCTTTTTACAGGAAATACACATTTATCCCTCAACACATTTGTTTTTAAACATTAAGTTTAGAAAAAGATTATTCTCTACATTTTCTGACATGCAAAACAAAAATGTTCCACATGATAAAGATGGCTGATAGATTTTACAGCCATGTATTTTAAATCCTTATTATTATTATTATTGGCATCATATTGTCCTCCTCCTTTATGAAGAACGTAGCTTGCTTTCTTTCAGAACTGAAAGACTTGCAGCACAATGTCATCTTGACTTGAGTTTGTCTTCCACAGTCATCTTGTCATAAGCAGCTCTGTAAATCCCTAGTTTTGTGTACTAGCTGCCCCCACCATATGGGCTGTCATTTGTAGCATGGGATGGCAGCAAGCCAGGGCAGCACACGGTTCAGTTTCTCCCTAGCTCACATAAAGCTGCATCGCTGCCAGCTGCCCAAAAAAGTCCAGGCAAAACATATACACAGATCTTTTTCATAAGCGCTTATCTCCGACTGCTTTCTAGGAAATTTCATCAAGCAACCAAGAGTTCATGAAGCCAGACTTTACAGCCAGTTGCATGATGTAAACAATATTTGTTCAGAATAGATTAAACTTCTTTAAGGTAACCATCTGTGATAAACCACATACATGATTGTGTAACAAGATCACGCCGTATACAGATGCTGTGATGTGGCAATTACACGTAATTGCCCAGTTTTCCTTGAGGCATGGTAATGACTTTGAATGGAACGGGGTCTTGAGTTTGTGGACTATGGTACGTTAACTTCCCCCCCGGTGTGAACAATTACAATAATGTAAAGCGGGGCAAAATTAATCACCAGTGGAGCTTCCTCCGAGGTTAAACTGTTCAAGTTATTTTGTGAAGTTTCAAGCAGGCTGTTTAATCAGGCCCAGTAGAGTTTGATGTCTCTCTGTGGGAAGCACAGGGGATCCTTCAGCTCGGCAAGAAACCAGGGCCTATGGGAGGGTAATCACATACTGACTAAAATAATACGGCACACGCATACGCAGTCAGCCAGGCAAGCTCATTAAATAATAACAGTAGAAACCTTCATTAGTATTTCCTCGGGTATTCATCACTAGGTGTACCCCCTGTAATGAATGAGGGACGCACATGATTAACGGCAGACTGTGAGGCCTGCTGGGTTAAGTTCAGTGACAGAAAGGCGCTGGCCTTGAGTGTCTTTTGTGCTGACAGTAAAACAGGGACACTTATGTAAGGGTGGCATATTGAAGCCAAACAACAGCCTCTCTAGAGTATTTTCTTCCAAAACAGAGGACAGAAACATTGAGGAATTAAACATTTTTTAGTACTGCATTATTTATGCTGTTTTTTATGTAGGGTTCTGATTTATTCTTGTATTATTTTCAAGTGCTATTTAGTGCAGTATGTAAGGTTGCGAGTGGCACCAAGCTAAATTATTCACGTTTTTTCTCTATTTAATGAAGAATGATAAAATCCATTATCTAATAAGTAGTTTAAGGCATTGGGTGATTTTCATTCCTTGACTTAAACTGAATGCAGGCAGTCATTTCATGGTCAGAGCTTACTTGTGAACGAGCTGTCTGAATGTCTCGTTCAGGGAACCGTAGTCTCTACAGTAACCAAATGATTTCCTGTTCTACACCTTTACTGTCATTTTTCTAGGTCTCCTCTTTATTGTTTTATCCAGGGGTAGCGGTGTCAACCTGTCAGCCAGTCAGTCTGTCCACCATAGGTTGCAGTGGTATTTTATACAGACATTCATGTTCCTATCGACTCTAGTGATCCCCTGACTTTTCTTCTTGCGCTTCCATGAGGTTGACATTTGGTTCAGAATTAAATATCTCACCAACTATTGGATGAATTGATCCCAAGAGGACACATGCTAACAACTTTGGTGGTACCCTAACTTTATCTTCAGGGCCACTATCAGGGCAGTTTTCACTTGTCAAATATGTCAACATCTACTACATGGATTGGCACAAAATTTGGCACAGATATGCACGCTGCCCAGCCAATGCATCCTGCTGACTTTGGTGATCCTCTGACTTTTCCTCCAGTGCCGCCCTCAGTGTGACCTTTTGGTCCTGGATTAAAATATCTCAGCAACTATTCCTTGGTTCACTGTGTTATTTGGTACACACGTTCATTGTCCTCAGAGGGCGAATTGAATAACTTTGATCTCCAGCCTCCTCTTGGCAAGTGCCACCATTTGGTCAAAATATCCACTTATCCTCCAAAACTCATGACACTCCCATTAACCTCTGCTGTGCTTTCTGTTTAGTGCTAAGATTTGTTGCCCTCGTGAAGCTTTCAGTTGAAAGATTTAAGTCTGTAGTAGATTATTTTGCATTGAACACCATTATATTATAAGGTGTACATAATATTTTGTCCCTTTCCTATTCTGCATTCATGTGGCAACACTGTCAGACTATACCAGACCTCCTGTCAGACTGTCGCTAACTGGATTGTAATGCAACAAATAGGGCAGGGTTCGGAAACATGTTAAACTTGCTACTGGAGTCTCGCATTAACTCGCAGTGTAGCAGCTCTGTGTTTTCTCTTCACACACTCAAAGATTAGGGTGTGTATGGTCATAGCATAAATGTATGAGCAATGAGGCACTGGATTCAGACAATGTTCCTTGTAGTGTGATGTCTTAAGCACAGTTCTTCATCTGACTGTGCATTGGCATATGAAGGGAGCTGCTGGCTTGTTTGTTATTCTGTCCAAGAGCATGTGAAATGAGAGTGAACAGACTTTTAACCTCCCTCTTGGGCCCATGGGAACTGCTCACTCGACAGTCACTGTGCCTTACAGCAGTAGATGGCCCGTGGAGATGGCACCACATTCACAAACTGCTTCGGCGTGACCACCAATGTCACTTTTTCTGCTGAGAATGTGGAAGCAACTGCCCCTATGCATTTTTTTTTTGCTGGTGTTTTCATTAAAAGAATGAGGAGGTTGCAAGACACCTCCTTAATATTATCGCTCTCATACTGCAGTTGAATGACAATTTAAAGCCGTTGCTTTCCTGTTTGAATTGTTTCAGAAGTAATCACTATAGGTATACTCTACTGAACGACAAAAGTTAGGACTAAAACATAAACTAGTACCATGTTTTGTTTGAATTAGTGTGTTTTCAGGCCACGGCACAAAATGTGAAAACACAACAATAAAGCTAAAAAGGACACACTTTTCTAGGTTGAACACCAACACTGCCATTACTAAAAACACAAAGGAGTGTCTGAACACTGCTGCGTTGCTCCTCTGAGCTAATGGAGTTGATGGCATGGCTAAAGATAACATGTCCTCTACCCTCCTCCAGGTAAATCCCCTCATCAATGTTTCACACATTAGGTTGTTAGGGAGGGATCCAGGTCAAAGCCTTGTTAGATCTCAATCTCAGTCAATTTACACAGGATGACGGCTTAGAAAGATACAATCAACAACCTCCTGGCACTGCCGCATGGATTGCTAATTAATTAATTTAACCCGGGCCTGACAAAGGAGAGCTTATGTGTCAGCATTGTTTCATCAGTATTTAATAAATGACTCAGGAGGGCGAAAATATGCTGCTAACTATAGCTGCACAAACAGGAGGAGGTGTTGCAAATGCAAAAATGTAAATGACCATGATGAAGTATGGCCACAGTTTTCACAAATGCCGTCTTTGAAGTGCTTGCATAGACTTTCTTCTCATATCCTCCAATATGAAGATGAAAGGTCTGTGGTACTGTGTGTGGCACCACTCCATAGATCCACATTAGACGCCTGACTGACAGAGAGGATGTAAACCCTCACTGTCGGTGCCACAGAGACCATGTTGTACTCATTGGAATTCACAGAGCTGTCCCCAATCAGGGAAGCACATTTATTTCATTTCCATACACTCAATCCCATTCATTTACACTGTCTCTGGTGTATCTACCCAGAACATGTACATTCACTTTTAACAATCATAGCCAGTGCTTGGGGAGAGCCACTGCTGTGGAGAGCTTGAACCAGGAAATCAGCTTATACTGGTAATTAGTTTGCCCATTTGCTTGCTGACAGTTGAACTGCTTTCATCAAAATACCACAGGATGAGGTGATCGTGTTGCCAGCCGGCAGTAGCACATTGGCCTTGGTAACTGGTGATTGCCAGCCACTCCCAGGGAAACAAGTTCTCATACCTGTATCTTCCTAACTATCGATGTCATCTATTTAGCAGGGGATGAAATTCCATCTCCTGTGCACATTTTCCCTCCAAAGAAAACAACCTGTCTGTGACGGAGATGTCAGACCTCCTGATTATCTGTGTAACAGTGCTTTGTCTGCAAGCCAAGGCCAATATTGTGAGTAATAAGGGGAAAAAAAGGCTTTTGAACAATGTCAGCTTGTTTCCGCAGGTGTCCACAGTTTTTTTTCCCCCCTCTGAAAGACTCATTAAATTTATGCAAATGACATTGTCACCCCTTGAAACATGCAAATGCAGTTCTTGCATTGTGTTATGAGAGCTCTGCAGAGAAAAGTGACATTTTCTGTCCTCCTGGCAGTATAAATAGTGGCAGCATTTTGGTTGCCGACAAGGTCGGTAAGTAATTTTGCCTTAATCTTATTTCCTGTTCTCTAAACATCTGTGGATGTTGTTTTCATTATATCCCTAATGAAAAGAAGAAAATATAGTGGACCCACAAAGGAATTGCCTTATACAAATACATAGGCGTGTGTAAGTATCCAAACAATATACCAGCAGTTATCATCTTAACCAATCAGAAATTCTTATCTCCAAATTTGGAGTCTTTTACCGCACTATCTTTGCGATGCTCTTGAGTGGGGGCATTCAGAGAGGCATTTGGAAAGCAGGAAAAATCGATCATTAATTGCAGGCCTGAGATGTTTTAGTGCCTGAGATATAACGTGTAATTAATGACAAGGTAGTTTAAACCAGTAGATGCCTTCTGCTTCTGTATATACTAGAGTATAACCCAACATACTCCGTGTAGACGTTTGATATAAGCTCTAAATGATGTTTATTTGAGATGTGTGATAAGTGCTTTAAGAATACACTAACAAAAGAGGTCATGTTAGGTGGATATCCAGCTAGGCAGTTATTTTTGTGTTTAGCTTTAACTGGTAATACTGTGACTGAACAATACCCTACTTCAGTTTTAGTTTCATCTGTATTGCAAAGTGTCTACAGCCGCACTAGTAATGAGACTGCAATTTACCGTGACAGTGCTTTGAGTTAATGTTCTATTTTGTATAGGCTTTGCCCTCTAAGGGCTGTTGCTAGTGGGCAATTGCCTCTCTCAGGTCCTCATGTACATAATAAAAAATATGTTGGGGATACCAAAAGCCAGCCTATTCTTCAGCTAATGTTGGTGGAGAAAAGGCTGATCCTCAGGGGGTTACATCTATACTGATAGAATCTGAGCCATAAGGGGACAACCACGTGGATAGCTGACATCATACCCAGCAGACGGATCACTGACAGGGCCTTCAGCACTGTGTGGGTCACGATGTGTGGCAGCAGAGAGTTTCGTGCCTGGCTGGGTACTGCTTTGCTCTCATGGAAACTAAGTTATTTTGCACACCCACACTGAGATCTTTTGACTTGTGACTGTCGAGTCCTGAGAGTGGGCCATAAGGAACAAAACCCAGGTACCTTTCCTTCATACTTGGACAAAGTGTCAGTGGCAATGAAGGGATGCGTTCCTCCACATCTCCACGAGTGCACATACGTGCAGGGATAAACCCAATAGCAACAGCTCTAGGAGGGCCAAGGCTATAAGAAACAGAACCACTGTAAATATATTGATTAGCTTTAACATAACATAACTTTAACATAAGTCTTTATATAATAATATTTAGTCGATATGATGTTTTGTTCACTACTTTTACATTGTAATAAAGTAATGATGTGATTTTCCTTAACTGCAGGTTGTAGGATTCGGGCAGTGACTAATGATGAGATGAGATGGTGCACAGAGCCATCCTCAACCTTCACCAGCCACCACTGCTGTCGTACTTTAATTGGTCCTGCCTGTTTGTCCTTTCTTTCTTCCTTCTCCCCGAAGTACAGTTTATCAGTTTTTTTTCCTGCTCCGTCTGTGCCTTCCATGATCCCATCCTTGCCTCCAGTCTTGGCCACACATATTGTATTTACAACTAGACTGTTGATGCCTCCAGTGAAGCTCCACTGTGGCACTCCGAATAGCCCACGAGACCATCTGCATATTGCTGTATCGTCTCTGTCATCCAGATCTTCAGGGTCTAGTGGAGCACCAGCATCTCTAGGCTTTGGTTCTGGCTGGAGTGGATATCAGCCAGCTCCCCCCCAGATGAGCTCTTTAAAATAGGATTAGGTGCGCTTACTGGCTTCTGTGGGAGCACAGTTCCATTGGCTCCCACTTATCTGTGATGAGCAGTCATGAACTGATGGTAGAGGAATGAGGAGCAAAATTTAGAAAACAGCTCTCACACTGCTTAGTTTGTTGTTGCTGATCTGTCTTACAGAATAACCTGGGTTCACCTATTCTTTCAGGAACAAAGGACACAATTTATCTAAGTACCGCGCCATGGCTTCTGCCTCCTGGGTTGCATAGGTACCATTCATTAAGTCCTTTAAGTGGCCAGTTGGTTTCAAGACCAGTAAATTCAATTATTCTCACATGAGCATTTCTCCCATACGGAAGACATTTTAGAATTCACAAAACAATATTGATGAAAAAGAACTGTCATTTAAGATTAATGGGATTTAGCATTGCTAGTTAATTATCTATGGTAGCTTCAAATTACTTCATTACTCACTTTCTCAACATAGTTAATGTGGCTAAATTGAACTTGAGAGATGACATAAAAAATATTTGAGATGGTTTAAAGCAGGGCTGAGTGATTCAGTATTTTTATGAATCAGCTTGATGTGTTTTATTTATGTTTTGTTTTTGTTATTAAAGTTATAGTGGATGAAAAGGCACCACAGGAACTAAGATTTGACAGAGTAACAGTTATTTCAAGCAGGCCATCAGTCTGGTGAACACTTACATCAGTCAGATGCTGTCAGAAAAGGTCCCTGTGCAGTAACCCTGTAACACTAGAACATTCACTTGCATTGCATTGTCACTGTCAATATAAATCCTACCCACTGTCTCTACAAAGACTTGTACATGAACATTTCATTTTATGTTGCTCGTCACTGGTGCTTTATAATATTTGTATATGTACACCTAGCATGCTTGATAGTCTGTTGTAGCTATAAACTGATGGAAAATGGATTTTACTGTAAATATTGAACAGAATAGAAGAATTCATGATCAGGAAACCTTGTGCAGCGTTGAGCTTGAGCTTCACTTTGTTCCGTATGACCTTAGTTTTACACGTCCTGTCAGATTATCTCAGTTGAATACATGCCATGCAAGAAAGTCACAGGCAGCATTATGCTCTTAGGTGTGATCTCTGACCCAACAGATGTTAATATCATTCTGTGTGCTAGTTCCTTGGAAGGCTGAGAATACATTACTGTGATTCTCAAGGTCAGGCAGAATACAGCTTTCCATATGAAATTCTCTTGAGTCTCTTTCCCATCACCATGGGGAAATCCTTGAAAAATAACCCGGGGAACTGCGGCATGGTTGCAGTGACAGACGGTCACATCAAGTCCAAACTAAGGGTCTGAATTGGCTTGAAATTCTTTGTTGGCCATGTTGTTTGATAACTCCTAGATAAGACATGCAGATTTGGCTCATCTATCTTATTTGCAAGGCAGATCAGAAGGTTTTTGCTTGGTATTAAAATACATTCGTGAAGCCTTTATGAAATATTTCATTGTGTTGCTTCAAAGCTCCATTTTCTCACCTAGAATTTTTCAGCCAGTTTCTCCTTGGGACCCAGCCATGCTTTTACAAGTGACATTTCCATTTTTATAACGTGTCTTTGATGGAGTTATTGACATGAATATTACATAAATATTCCCTCAAAGACAGAAATTGTTATATCAAGGCCTAGTTTTAAATTCCTGCTATATTTTATAACTGAGGTCATATTTGCAAGGTGCTCTCTTTTGATCCTCCTTTTATCTCTTTTTAGTCCTTCTGTAACAAATTCATAGAGATTTTTAAATCAGAACATCACTTAAAAGTCCAGTGTGTAGGATTGAGGGGAATCAGTTGGCAGAAATGTAATATCCATAATTATGTTTTCATTACTATATAATCAACCTGAAAATAGGAATCATTGTTTTTGTTACCTCAGAATAAGCTCTTTCTATCTATAGAGGGAGCAGGTTCTCTTCTGCGTAGCCCTTTATGTTGCGCCACCACGTTTCTACAGTAGCCCACGAACTTTAGAGAGCGCCTGCTGCGTTTTAAGCGGCCTTGTAGGGAAGGAACAAGATTCTACAGCCATGAAAGCAACTGTCTGAGGCTGTATTTAGACACAGCGGTGCTTTGAGCTAAAAGCTAACACGAGCATGCTAACACTCTCATAATGACTGTTAAAATGCTGATGTTGGCAGGGAATGTTTACCATGCTCCCCCTCTTGGTTTAGCATGCTAACGTTTGCTACAGCACAGCTGGGAATATCAGTAATTACCAAAATAACGTAATAAGTTCTGATGCTTGTCGAGACATTTTACTAAAAAAACAGAAAGGTCAAACTCATGTGGAGCAAGGGAGAAGTCAGGGGCTCATCAAACTTACTAGGCATCCCCAAATTGGTGTGGACCAAAATGTGGGGGCAACTGCCAACTGAGCGAATGTCTGGCATTGCCATTCATGGAGCCACATCGTGTGCGTGGCTAAAAATTGGAAATTTGATGGATGGTCCAGTGGTAGACTAAACACAGGAGGCTCGCTTTGTCTGCTCTCCAGCTTTAATCTACTCATTTGTAATTTTTTATTGTTGTCCTATCAACCTTCATAACTGGCAGTGCTTGTTTTATGTGACGACAAAACAAGTTGGTTAGGTGTCACTAATTGCATAATAAATGAAATGTCAAGGTTATATCTAAGAATTAAGGCAGTGCTGTGTCAGGTGGTAAGGTCATTTTGAGTGATAAAGGAGGGAATGTTCAGCCCTTTCAGCTCCATTTATACAGCAGGGCATTCAAAAATCCTCCTTTGCATATGATGACATTTATGATATGGCCCAAAGGGAGACTGCATATTATAAGTAAAGTCATTGGCCACCTTCTCCAGAGAATTGTGTTAAGCCTCAAATGAGAAGCAATGACAGTATTTCTGCCAACATTTTTATGGTGAATGTAGAGCTTTGTGTGAAATACTGGGCTGGATCAATACTGCCTCTCTCAGGATTTTTTCAATTCAAGATAACCTTATCCCAGCAGAGAGGGCGCCCCTACCCAAAGCACTTGATGTGAATGACAAGGAGCTGAGGCCTTTTTCCAAAGAGGCTTGAATCTTTTTGTCATTGTTGCCAGATAAGAGAGGAAATGATGTGGAAAAACACAAGACTGCAGCACCTAATTCCTCTCCTATTGCTTATTATTTCACCAAGGTCATTACATGTGAAGCCCAAATATTCATTACTAGAATGTCACATGCTATCAAAACAGCGCCGTAGTTTACGGTTCAGAGACAGATGAAACAATAGAGAAAATGAACAGCTGTGTGCCTTAATTAATGGCACAGTCTATCCAAATTGTGATGATGCTTCTTTTTGATCATGGTCTTGACTGAATGACAAAATAAACACAGCCTTGCATTATTTGGGCTTTTGCTGTCACAGCTGCCACATTATTTTATTCCTTTTTTTTTTTGGTGTGTGTTGCTGTTTTCTTAATGATGCATGTTTCCTCCTTTTCCCCTACTTAGGGATTCTCAACTCCCTATGCACTGCACAGTCCTAGTTACCGCTAACCCTACTGTTGACCTGAGGAGGGCTGCAGACAGACATGTGATACCACTGTGACATGTCACCAGCTGTTTCTTTTACCTGCCAGCAATGAGCTTCACAGGGTATAATGCATGAGAGGGTCGTGCTACCCCCCCGCCTCCCCGATTTCCACCCCACACTGTGCAGGCGCCCTAACTACCCAGCCAGTAGTTAGATCCCTCACTGGCTTCGCAGTTGCAAACAGTCCCCATCAATCAATGTTTATATGTTTATTTGTGTCTGTAATAGATAAAAGTATTTTCACTGACAAAGTTTTTTAGTTCAAAATAATTTCTCTTACTGCAGTGTAATTGCAAGAATGCCTTGGTGAGATGGTGGTGCTTTCTTGAGAAGTCAACTAGCCCTCTTGGTGAACCCACTCACATATGGCCTAATGTCTCATAAAGCACAATCTCCATCAAAAAGGGAGGTTGATGGTTTTCATCCAGGGGCCTGATCGCCAATAACCATCCCCGTATGCAGTTCTTATCAGTACTGCTCCCACCTCCTAATGCCAAAAGAAGATTTGAGCATATTCCATCAGCTGATGAACGTTTAATGGCTGTGGTAACAAAGTCCTCCTTATGGTTATTGTCGAGCTCTGATGTTGGGAGCTGACATTTCAGTCTCAGAGTGTGACTTTCACAATGTGGAGGTCACTACCTGCCGCATCCCCACGGCTCCACTTGTGTAGGAAGAAGCTTGGCACATTGAAATGTCTGGTTCACTCCCTCTCACAAACAACTTAAAGGCAATCCCTCCAAAAAAAGGTTCGAACAAATACATCTGCTGCATATCCGATCAGCGTGCAGCCAGGCCATGCTGTTTTTGGAGATTTCCTGTGGTTTCAGGTCTGCTGGAACACAATGGGGTTTTGCAACTCTTTCACACAAGGATTTCCATGAGAGAGCTATTGACTTATTGTTTCTTCGTCTCGAATGAGCTGCTTGTAATGCAATGAAAAGCTTCTGCTATCCTCCATCGATTGCCAAAAGTATGTGGATAACCAAGCTTTCCACCCATATGTGATGACCATCATGCTCCAAAATCATGGGCATGAATTTGAACAGGTGTGTCCACATACTTTTGGCCATGCAATGTACGTTGAAAAAGTATATTCAGAGAATGAATCTATATTTATATAAAAATATCTGTAAGCTGTGTCATGTACACTACCCACCCCTGTGTAATTATTGTAATACAGTATGTGCCAAACCAATAGGCCACTTTTCAAATCTTCTCGACTAGTAAATGAGTCAGTAAATATCAAATATATATTATTATTTATGATTAGTGTTCATGCATTACAACAGGATACAGTAGGATTATGTGAAAATTATGTAATAAAGAGGATCAAAATAGAAATTTGCATCAATATGTGTTGACTTCTTCAGTAATCTAACAACTTCTCACTAATTACCACTGAGCACTTTGACTTGATTGCCAGTTGTTTTGCATGCTTCAGGTAAGGTCAACCAGCAGACTAATTAGATGAGTGATTAGCTACCATCAAAGTTTTATTGCTTATTTCATTTCCTATCAGGAGCATAGAGCGTAAGTTCAGACGAGGTATAAACTTTTTCTGAAGCTAGAGATCATAAAAATAGCTGTACAGTGTGATTAAATCTGCTCCTGGTGGAGGATGAATGACCACAACTCTGCATACGGTGTTAAAGAAATAAACCTATAGGTCACCAGTCCTAATTGTTTAATTGCGCAGATTTATTTATGAGAGACACAATATCATCAAATCAATTCATATTAAACATATACTCCTTGATTAGTTGTGTTAAATGTTGATTTTGTTGTCATGAAGACTGAATGATACACACCCCAATATCAGGCACTATCATTCATACTCTTTACACGGGAGTTACTGAATTATTCATTGGTGTTTTAGTTATTCATAGTCCAGCTAGTGGTGACACATAACCTCCCATATGTATTGCATAACAAGTGTAATAAGTTGAAAACAAAGCAAGAGCACTTCAGTATGACTGATGTACGGCACAGCCTCTACAAGCGATGCTTTCAGCAATAGCCCGGAGTAGCCTTCAGTTTTGTGTATCTCATGTGCATGTGCAAGCAGGTTTAAGGAAATAACATGGAAGCATCTTATTTATTGCCTCCAATTCAATCCTGTATCAGTAGTAATAGAGTATATAAAGTACGTCATATGTTTTCGTGTTGCCAATTGTTCATTCTTAATATAATCATTCATTTTTTTTGTATTTGTTGCTGATTTGTCACTAATTCACATATCTCTGTTACACTGGTAACCAGCACTGTTAGACATATATCAGCCATATTAGTTGGTCGTGACTGTTTCATAAGCCTAATAAACAAAATGCTGACTCTTTTTTTTAGTCAGTATTATTTAAGCAGTGCTCAGTTGTGGTTGCAAGTGACGTAGAAATGTCAGAAAAGTGACTGCTTAATAGAGAAAATGTCAGTGAGGTTACAAGTTATGTGCTAAACGGTGCTTATAGAATCTTTGTTTTGGCAAATATGCTGAAACTCAATTCATCGCATTATAGCAGTTTCCCCTCAGAGACATGGAAAAAGAAATTGACAACACTAGAGGGGACGAGAGACAAAGCAGACTCATGAAAGGGCTGTCAGATATTAAGTTGGACTACGGGGCTGCTGAAAGGTCTCAGCCTCTCATTCTACCCAAGGCAGTGCCTGAGCCAATGAGATAAAGGCCTCTGTGTTTGTCAGAGCCAATCAGTAATACTCTGAAGAGACCCAAGCCAATTAATCTCTTTGGTGACATGAGCTTTGGAGGAATGGCCTGGTTAACTCCTGGTGGCGTGCTGAGTCTGGATCGAAACCCTGCTGCTTTCCTTTCATCCCACGGCAGGCGAAGCCCTGACGTCCCCTGCAGCAGGGAGAACTTTCTAGAGGTTTTGTCTGTTTGAAACTGTACCTGTTCTTTCAAGCGCGGAAAAGACGAGCTCTGTCCTGGAATCACTTCAGCAATCTTTTGAAGAATTTGCTGTCAGAATAATTTATGCAATGGGAGTATGCAGACACTTACAGCATCTTTCCAGCTCTTTTTTGTTCCTCTGTAGTGACATGCTAGACTAACTGGCAGACCAAAGTGTCTACTCTCAAACCTCCTGCAGATCAAAGCCAAGGAGACAGTTGGGTGTTCCACATCCTTTTCCAGGTCTGGATGTCACATTGTGTCTTGCTCTTTCTCTTCAGTCTCTTTGAGTTTTGTTGAGACTGCCTGACAGCAACCACGCTAGGCCTAACAATTTGAGTAAGCCTGAGGGGCACGAGCGTCCTCAGCATACACTCGAAATGACGGAGTCAGTGGTGATTGGTGTTAAACGATGTGGATCAAACAACCAAAGTTCAGGGAGAATAAATACATCACAATGCTAATCCGCTGCTCGACATCATCCTTTCTCTGCAGAATAACCACAGTGTTTTTTTTTTTTTAACTGCGTGATTTGATTTGAATGTAATTTAATTTAGAGAATGGAGCCAATCACATACTTGAACTCGAAAGCACCCATTGAGTACATCTCTTTTCTGGCACAGCTGTGGTTCCAGCCCATATTGCAGCTGAGATTAATGCTGTGAACATACGGTAATGCACACACTGTTTTTCAAGGTGTTCTCTGTCACAATTGCAGGGAGGGGGAGGAATAATATATCATTAAGGCCCGTGGTTCGATATGAGACAACAGTGGTGAGGAGTGACTTTCACATAGAATACTAATACATCAAACAGTTTTCCACCAACGACCGTTGCCGAAAGCAAAACGCTGCACAGACTGCTTATGTTTCTGGTGAATTTTGAATATTTGAACACCGTTTTCCTCCATAATCTGGTGCTTGGGCTGGATCACGTCTGAAAACACTACCTGTGTTAGAAAGTCAGAGTCTGAATACACAGAAAATTATGTTACGTGATTTAAAACTAAGTGACCAGGAGCTTTCATTGTCATTCTCCAGAGCAAAATGTAATTGTGTCCTATATTAATGAGTAGATCATTTATTCATCACTATAAATAAGAAATTAGCAACTCCTATATGAAAACTGTTATTTTTATCAGCAACCGTGAACCTAGTTCATCGTTTATTTACACCCAGACCTCAAGTCTTTTTTGACCCTCATACAGAATTTAGGGGAAAGTGCTCTTTAATAAGTTGAGCAATGTTACAGGCAAATACGCACTCCAGTACGCTGCTGGCTTCGTGTCATTTGGCAGAACTCGGTGCAGCAGCGGGTGCTCTACATTAATTTAAAGACTAAACAACATTCTCAGGAAAAGAGTGGTAACCAACAGCAGTCTGTAGGAGTTCATAAGCGGATGAGGCAATGTTTTGACAGGACCCAAGCCCCCTGATAACCAAGCATAACAGATCTGTCTGCTCTATTTGTCCATCTTTGCCGAGTGCATAATCCTACATGTCTCACAGCCAAACGAGCCTCACTATCAGTTTGATATATGAAACAGAATGTGACAGAGGGGGTAATGGAGCAGGCGTGTTGCCTTCATGCATTCAGGCCGCATACTCAGAACACTTTGACGCCACTTGCTACCCATCAGCCCCCTCTCCGCCTACACGCCATTCTGGACAAGACCTGAATCAAAAAGAGGTCAGGATGATTGAAGATAATCTTGTGTCTTATCATGTTGACTAAGATATGATGTGACACTGTGCAGAAATGGGGGTTGGGGGTGGGGGGGTAGTGGGGTGTTGGGTGCAGAAAGACAGAGGAGAAGATGTAAATGGTGTTGAAACAGGAACAGAAGCCTGAAGCTCACCGTGGGAGTTCCATCCACAGGGGACAGATCAGCTCTCATGAAGAATGCTCCGCAGTTAGAGAGGTTTGCATGTGTGTTTGTACAGGGTGGGTAGTGGGGGGCGTTTGAGGGGCTGCATATGACAAAGCATAGCCGCGCTTCATCACACTATCTCCATTTTCAAAGCTGTCCCTCTTCAGAGGAGATAAGCTGCATGCTTGGTTTTCATATTCAACTGGTTTCTGTGTAACTCAGTATCCATTTAAGTCATAGGCTTGTCTTCTAAAGCTCCATCTACATCATACTGCTTGTACACCACTGCGTCAGCATAAATTATAGAAAAGAATCGTATTAGTCAAAATGACTATTTGCATATCCCGAATTAGTGTAGAGGGCATTATTAAAACCAACACACTGAGCCATTTATTTCCTCCAGTCATAAATGTGGTATCACAGAAGCTCTTGGCAATAAAAGGAGGCATTAATATTTAGACCAGGAAACCACTGTGTATAGAAAAGTGAGTGCATTTCCAACAGCTAGATATCTAGTGGGCAGCCGCAATAGCAGAACAATACTCAACCACAACCCCGCTTGGAGAGGAGCAGTATATTACAATATCTCTTCACCTCCCAGGTATTGCACATGCGATACGTTCAATAATGTTCGAACCCCCACTCTGCCATCTATGCACCCAGAAGGCTAATTGCCTGGTAAACAAACAACTCGAATTGTGTTATACAGTAATAGGAGATCAGCTCTCTGCTGAGGTGAGATTATGATGACAGTGAATCAATGGGCTTCAATAACAAGGCTCTGATTTAAATCCTCTGTACGGCCAGACATCCTCGCTGTCTAAATGTAGGCATCAGTGACCCTTTTTTCACATGCTAATGAGTGATGCAAAAGGATTAATAGCTGCCGATGCTTTCTTTCCACTCACCGCCTTGTCAAGTTGAAGTGTTCGAACTCCTGTAGTGGCGATGTTTAAGGTGAAATGGGCGGAGCAATTGTAGGCCACATGTAGAATTGGTCATGATGGTTTTGCAAAGTTTCCACAACATTCTGTATGTGTGTCACATTGTTTTCAAGCCTTGTTACCTGAAGATTACGTGGCCAGGTGTTGAGATTTGTTTCTCTCAAACAGCATTAGCTGGTATCCACTTTTTGATACCTTTAAAGCTCCTCCAGACTTTACAGCATTATATGTTTGACTCATTTTAAAATGAACGATGTGCACAGGAGAGAGAATCTAACGCTCCTGTCCTCCACCACAACATGGCTGCTAGACAGCACTTAATGATGAGACTGGATTTAAAGTACGTCCTATCGTTGTATGTGTGACATAAGTACAACAATAAACACAATACCCATTGCAGTGAAAAAAATATCAGCTGAGACTGCATCCTACAATCTCGATCTAGCCTGCAATGTAGGCTGCTTAAACTATTTCAAGCTGTCAATCCTAAAAATATGCATATTTGCAAATTTGCTTAGTTTATTGTAAGAGTTTATTGTAAGATGGTGACCTCTAGTGGTAGCATTTATGTGTGGCGCAAAGGAGGAAGTCAGATGATGTAGTATAAAGAGCAGGAAAGTCTGCATTTTGAGGAAGGTGGGGTGGATGGATGGGTCAAACATATGCAGCACTTTCACCCAGGAGACAGCTGTTCATGTCCTGTGTGAAACCAAAAGTCAACGCTGACTTATTTTGATTTATAGAACGTACTTATGTTACATCATATACGTGACAGTAACATACTCATTTTAACTCACGAATCACTGCAACTATTAGAGGTCCTTGGCATGCTGTAAAATCAGAACTGTGCACAGAATATTAGGCTGAGTATGTGAGATTAGCTGCAGACGAAAATACAGACACATTGAGACACACACACACACACACACACACACACACACACACACACACACACACACACACACAGACCAAATGCATGGTTCCCTCCAGGCTTATGCCTGGTGCAGATAAAAAAGAAAAAAAAAAAAAAAACATAAGAAAAGTTATCTTTTTTTCAAGGGGTGTAGGTTGTGCAAATCTGTCTGTTCCGTCCTCTTCGTGCTCCTCCGCTCTGATGGCCACTGGACCCGCTGCTGCTGGTTCTGATTGACTCTTCAGCCCCACCATCTCAGCCTGTGACCTCATCTTTGTCAGACTCATATCCTCCACGGTACGAGGGTCAAGGAGGTGCAACTGTGCATCAACTTGCACACTGCTTTACTTTTGTATACAGCCTCCAGCTTGTTTGTTATGTCCTTGGTTAACTGAGCGTCCTTGTCTGACACAGCCAGCACATCTTCCCTGCATGGCTTAAGGAGGGGGAGGAGAAAGACGCTTTCTCCAGACAAAATATCAGTGAAGTCACTGACTAGTTTAAGTGCTTTGGGAACAGCCTGCAGGACATTAATGTCCTGCTATTTAAGGAAAGGTTGCGCCTACTGTCGTCAGACAGGACATGTCTGGCTGCCTGCACTTGCTCAAAGATGCGCTCTGCTATTGTCAGTTTAGATCCCAGTGAGCAATGCAGCCTCACATTTAGAAAACAAGCCGTTGATTTACATATTCCAATCATTTAATATGAAATATATCACTACAAAGAATGTGGTAGAAGTAGTTGAAATCTACACCACTGAAACATTCAGGACTGAACAGCAGCTTTTTCTGTATGAAAGAAGAACTTTTAACTTTCTTTTTCTCTTTCCAGAATAACTTGATGATATTAATAATACTGTTGAGACCAAGATTAAATAAAATACTGCATGGCTTTGCAAAGATATGATTAAATGATATACTGAAAAAATATACTGAATTGGATGTAAGACCACGTTAACTTCATTACAATATCAGCAAAACTGGAATCTGACACTCCCTCAGTTGGCCTGAAACGCGTGCAGCGTGTAATAGCTGTTATTGCATGAGATGGCATCGCCATTGCCTTCCAAATAAAAAAAAAAAAAAAAAATCCAAAACACAGAAAACACAAATGTTCAGTTCATTGACTTGAAATAAATAATTCACTGCAATGGCTCTGCTGTTGCATGAAGCACAGATCTGTCAGTGGCAATTAGTTCATCAGTAGAGGCTGGTGAATGTAGCACTCAACATTACAGTATGTAGCACCTTTTAAGAAAAATGTACTTCAAATATGTGGGCAGAGACTGTGGAAAACTAGTGATGTAAGCTTGAGAAACTCGTCACATTTAACTTAACAAGAGACACAATGAAGAAAGAACCACGCCTGCAGGAGGCAATGTACTAAGATGCTATGAGTAACAAATGACATTCAAGCATCTCTGGCAGAGATATAGGGAGCTACAACCCATGAGGATAGGTGGGCAGGCAATAATGTCTTCCCAGAGGCCCCACTGAGCCCAGTACCCCAACGTCCCCCCAGGAGGGATGATAGGTTCACCACGCACACATACAAACAGGGTAGTTATTCACCCAAGAGACTTCTGAGCCGCACAGGTGAGACCACACATGTATCACTTCAATTTATCATTCTCACAGGGCAGGCTTTACAAACACACCGTAGCTATGCTAGATCAGCCGATATGAAACATGGCCAGACTCTGGCATCCAGGCAGCTCGCTGTCCTGAGATGGCAAAGGTGCAAAACAAGGATTAAGTCATTGTGGCTTCCAGCAAGTATAAACAAACATTGCATCACTATCCTCCAATGCCACGTTTTTATCTCTGTCCTGAAAGGCACAGAGTGACAGTTTGTTCTCGGCCCATACTGGTAATATGTCTGTTGGCTTTCATCTTGCCTTTAATTAAAACTGAAATGCACCTCACTGATTTCAGTGTTTAATTTTCTGTTGGATGCCGATGGTCAAGTATCTCGCTGTGAAGTTATTTCTCATTCAGTGGACAAGAGAAAATGTTGCTGAAGTAAAACCCAAAAACATGATGCAAAAATGCAATATTTGCTTCGTGCGACTGCCATCACTCCACGACTCCCTCCCAGTGTAGCATCATGTTTTTTGTTGTTGTTTACAATCTCCCACAGGATTTTTTAATGTTGCCGAGTTCGTCATTTGCCATACGCACAGCAATTACAGTGAAACATAGTCACAAAGAAATTCTTACTCTCAGGCTTCCTCCAGCAATGCTGAAACATTATATATATATATAATGTGGCAGACTGATGTACAGTAGTGAGTACAGATAAGAACAAGAGGCAGGTAATGCATGTAAATATATGTACTGTGATGTAAAATAAATATATATGAATACAGTGATGTGTGCAGGTATATGAATAAAGTAGTACTTAGGTAAAGTGTACCAGTGAACGTCATAACTCTTTTTCTTAAGTTCTCTGGATGTACAAACAACCTGGCCTACTGCTGAGTATGTAGAGCATGTGGTAAGATGGCCTCGGTAGCAGAAGTAAGCAAAGTGAAGATAACAGCATTAGCGGACGTGGATAATTCAAAGACATGATCCAAGATCCAAATAGAACCAGCAGGCTACCCCCCCCCCCCACCAGCAAAACACTAACACAGCACTGCTACCTGCCGTTTAATCCAGCAACCAACACAACAAGTCAGCTCAAAGTTATTAGTTTCTGAGCCTGAGACTTCAGTGTATGTGGCAAAATAATATTAGGCTTTGTTTGTTTGCCTTGTACTGCAGCTCACAGTGTCCATCAGTGAATGGAGCTGGCCATATATGTGCTACACCCATAAACTGCCTCCCCCAACCGTTTGTCATGTGACTGACATTGAGCATTTAGGCCTTCAGTTCACTGGTGGAGACATGCATTTGAATGCTTCGAGAAAGCTAGTAAGTGTATCTTAAGTTGAGAACTCGTCCAACATATTGGCTATTTATTTTCTGATTTTAAACACTGATGTTTTAGTGTATACATTATATATTTCAAAGTCAAAAACTGTGTTCAAAATAACACTTCCTCATACCGAAATGATGACTCCCAGAAAGACACGTCACTCTTGGCGAGTGCCAATGATGAGCAAAAAAAATGGCGGATTAAACATTTAAGCACATTAACCTTGTGGAAAATCAACTAATGTTTTTAATGAAATGTTTTTTGGAAGATAAATATGATCTATATACAGTATTTCTAAGATAATAACTTCCTCACCTCTAACTTGAGGTAAGAAAAATACCATGAAAGTGCAGGAACTCAGCAAGGACCAGACCAAAAGCCTGAATTTAAATTAAATGGATGGATGATAATTTACCAAAGGAGGCAATTTAAAGGGGTTTTAAGAGGTCAGCTTTCTTCAAAACCAATAAAAGCACAGAGTTCAGTGCCAAAGCCATGGGACTAAATACCTGATGGTATTACATTCATGTGCTTTGGTTCCTAAAATCTGCTTTCATTCTTTAAATCTTCACTGGGAAAAGGCAGCACTAAATTTCACTTCTCTTTATTAAAATCAAACATCCCAAACTGCATGAACCAAATGAAATGGAGCAAATTCAGCCTGGCATCAAGCATTGTATTACCTCAAAGTGAGAGACAATAATTGGTCGGTTCTGGCCTTGAGAGCCCACTACATTTTTTTATATTTTTTTTTAATTTTGATGCTGTAGCTGTGCGTAAACAGAGGTGCTGCTGTGAGCGAATGCAAACACAGCACATTTCTGTGATAAGGATGGCCAGTAAAAGAAGAAGCCTATTTAATCCAGGCAAAACGAATCAGGAGAGGGAGAGATATGGTGGCCTTTGACCTGAGCACCAGCTTGGCTGAGCAATTGTCGCCATCAGCAAAAAAAAAAGAAAAGTGAACTCCCAAGATAGATTGCACTCCATATACTTCAGGTTACACCATTGTACATAATCACCACAGGGGCTTCCTGTATCAGCTGTAAAATAAACACTTGTAGATGGATGTGGTGTTGTGTCACTGTGGACTTGGTATTTTTTATCTTCTGGTGCTTTTTTCAGTGACCACCATTTGAGTATCTGTAGAGTGGCAAAGATTTATACTCCTGCTGAGTTCAAGATGCATACAGGAGGTTTGAAGTCTCTGATGACTGTGCCAATGATCCTTACAACCACTGTTGCAGCTGAAAAGAGTATTTTAACCAAACAGTATATCTTAGAAAATGTCCAGGTTTTCTAATATGGGGGAATGTGAAGCAGTAAAAGCAAATGGAGGGTGATCAGTGTGTGCCTTATCTACCCCATCTTGCACAGATATTTCCAAATTTCTCTTGTTTTCACTTCATTGCTCCCAACTGACAACCCCTCTGCTCTCTCAGCCTTCTATTGTCAGACACAGCTGAAGCCTTGTCTCGCCAATTAGTGGAAGAGGAGCCTTGGAAAGCCATCCTGCAAATGTCTCTCTACATTTCAGTCTGGGTAATGGCTTGGATATGCCGCTGGTTAGGTGAGTCACATAAGGTACAGTCTGCCAAGACAATACGTGCACTGCTGGAAATGTAATGATCGATAGTCTGCACTGTGCCATCCGCAGATGATTGCAGTCACGATAGCCTACATGTGGCGATATCATCACACGATGGGCTCGTTTCACAATCAGTCATTGATGCTGTTCTCGATTGCACGATGTCGTTACATGCACCAAATGTTTCTATGTGCAGCAACCTCGACTAGAAGCTGTGCTGTACAAGGAAAAGTTCAGGTGGAGCCACTGAACATGATCAGAGATAACAGATATATACTGTACAGCATGTGTTTACAGTCTTTGTAGCTGGGCTGGTTGACATGGCTGACTTTTACGTCATGAAAATGTAAAATGAGATTTATTACCTAACTCTGCAATTCCTTTTAGCTCTTAGAGCATTTTAGCGTCTTTCAAATTATTGTTTTAGTTTTATGGTTTGCAAGCGAGAGACCAAGACGGACCTAAAAGGAGAGTTATTACTATAAGTTGTCCAGAAAAACGACCGCAAATCAATGCAAATCTTACTTTGCGTCTGCTAGATGTGAACACAGGCAACTTTTTTCCAACATGTGGCCCGTAACAAATTCATAAGGTGATGATATGTCAGTGCTGCGTTTAAGATAGCAGTTAAAACTGCTTAAGATAACATTTTGGTTCAAAAGTTTAAGATACAAACACAATAGATAATGAAAAGTAATATGACACTTGCTGCTGTTTCTCTCATATATTTGCAATATTGCATTTGTAATACTTATGTCTGCTTGCTTTATTGTTTAAGGGCATGGCACTGGAAGGACGACTTAAGGTCATGTAGCAAGAGTCATTAGCTGCTAATCAGCAAACAGCTGGGGTTGATTAGCATTGGTTAGTCTTGACATGAGGTTCCGCTAGAAGTGGAAAAAGTGGCTGCCTCTATCACTTCTCTCCTCTTTTGTTACTGCGGGGATGTCAAAGCTCAAAAGTGTAGTATTGCTCGTTAGCAAGCTTCGTGTAAATAAACAACCCGACACTTTCTCCATGAATTTACATGACTTTGAGCCAAACAGCACGGTTCTTTGAACCTGTTGTCTTGGAGGTAAGGGTCGTACAGAAGAGGATTCCCAGAAACTGAAATAATGATCTTCTCCACAAACATTTTGCACAGTTGGTAAAGACTTTCGCACCACTGCATTACTTTTTCGTTGTCAAACTTGTGGAGCTTCCTGACAGATTTTGCCCATTTGGATGAAATAAAAAAATTCTCGACTTTTGACCCCTTCATCCATGTGTCCATCCTATTGCGTCTTCCTGACTCAAGCAACCTGAAACTCTTACCTGTCTTACACTATGCAAAGCTCTCTTGAACTCTTTCCATGACATGTTTGGTTTGTTGTGGGTCAGCTTCAATGGACAGAGCGGATACGGAGCCATTTTATTCAGTGTTTAATGTCATCAGCCACATAATGGGCGACTTAATTTCTCACCCCTTCCTTCTTCACACTTCTGTCAGACCTTCGATGTGTGAAAATCACTTTGTGTTTTATGAAATGTGCTAAGTGCGTTTTTATCAGCACTGGCTCATCAGGATGTGGTACTTATCACCATAAATCTGATCTTCTACACATACGTGTAGCACTTTATTGTGTGTTACATTCAATATTTACCATACTTGGTCTCATAATGACAATTAGAGAGGATTAGTTCGGACACCATTGTACTTTGTGTCTCTATGATGAATGCTTTAATAAGGTCGGACGTTTCATGACTGCCATGGTTTGTTAAAAAGCAGGATGGTAGTCTCACTCCAATAATTTTAAAGCTACAATAAGAAACCTCTTATCTTGGGGGAGGATCATTTGTACAAGCCTTCTTGCCTCATCCCTCCCCAGCACTTGTCACTCATCTTGATAACCTGTCTACCTTGAAGCAGCATCTACCCTGAAGCTGTGATAACTGGCATCCACAAAGCCTCCACAGTCAGTGGATGCTTTCAATCTGCAGTAAATACTTTTGGTATGAATTAAATCTTAGAATAAAGTTTTTTTTTTTTAGCTTTTGCTCTTTAGTTTGGAGTTTTCTTTGGTATTTATCATAGTGTTGACTGCAGATTGTGTACAACATGATTGGAAAGTGAGCTTCAGATGAACAGGGGTAACTACTTACAGAGATCATGCAACAACGAACATAAACAATAATTGAGCAACAGGAAAAATGAGAAAGATGCTTAACTGTGTTGGTTCCGTATACTGTATTGTATATCTTTGCTTATTTTCCACACTTGGCCTTCAGCTTCACGCCCACACCACACAGATACTTTATAGCATCTCTCATTTTTGAGGTTGGCATTAACAGAATGCCCATCAGCCATTCACAGCTGACGGTTGGAACTAACCCTGGTGTAAGGGATCATTTCAGTGTCTTAATAGAGAAAAGTAGTGGACAAGGTGAAGGCTCAAGTCCATTAATTTACATATCTGGACACTTCAGTGCACATTATTGTGTTTAGACACTTTCCTAAGAGGTTACCCAAAGTTTATGAGTGTCATCATTTATTTAGAGCCATAACAGGGTCTGTTATGGTGGCAGAGGAAGTTTGAGAACCACTGGTTTAACCATCAAAAAACATCAGTAGTTTGTTGATCAGCTGAATTTTAGAATGTATTTTTTGAGAGAACAAGAATTGTGGATTTTGTCCCCCATCTCTTAGCAGTGATCATCAACATGTGTCCCGCAGGCTCCATCCATCCCGCAAAAAAATCACGATTTCAGAAAATGCGTACATCTGGTTACTCACCAGTGGAACATAGTTAGTCCTGTGAGATTGTTGATTGGCTTGGAAATGAGCCAAAGGGTATGTAACTCATAGTTCACCTGTTCTACAAAATCCTATTATTCTCCAACTCCATCCTTTCTACTCCGTGGATCCACCATCAAACAGCTCAGATTCCAGGTTGGCCGTTCTCTGGAGCTGACAGCAGCACATACGGTGGTGTCTGAGAATCACTTTGCTTGTCTGTTAGATTAAAGTGGCATCATTTGTATTTACTTTCATTGGCCAACCAAGATAAGATTTAGAGTTATTTGTCCTTCTGCAAGGAAAATTGTTTTCACCTTCCATACAACCTCAGCTTACACAAATACATACATCAAACTGGACCGAAAACATCAAATTTGACAGATACATACATGAATCCCACACCACACACCCACAACTACCGCATTCTCAAACTTTACATACACAAACACGCAAACACACAAACTCAGGCACATGACAGTCTGGATTTTCTCTTCAGTTCCGTTATGGCAGAGGGGACAAAACTCTGCTGAATTTCACTTCTATGCCAGCGACCTGTAATGCCGACCAGATGGGACGAGCTAGTGTGGGTTGAGGGGGTGAGGGGGTGAGGGGGAGTCTCACAGTGTAGATGTATCAAGGTGTTGCTTCACTTCCAGAATGATTACAGCAGCCCCTAGCTCTTTTAATGTGCATGTGAAATGTGAGCATTACATACAGGGAATTGGAAAAGTCTGGATATGTCCTCTAAGGTTTGGAAAATATAGCCAACATTGAAAGAAACCAATGTTGACTGTTGGTGTTCGAACCATGACAAACGAAGTCACGCACTTTGTTTACCCAACCATCCCTTAGGCTGTTTTGTCAGAAGTGTAACAGTCACACCACGTATGCACTCTCACAACAAGAGGTCGCTTGTCAACAAAGCAAAAACATTGCTCGTTTTGTTTTGAACTAAATGACCAATGCTGTCACTTTCTAGTGAGGGCACCTTCCAGCGTATTACATAATATATACTGTAGTATTATATTTGTGTGAATGGTTTGTGAAATGTCACATTTCAAGTATTAATATTCATTCAGTTGATGTTCAAAGGCTCTTCTTATCAGCACAGCATTTTATCTTCATTAGAACATTAATGTTTTATCCCCTTTAATAAGCTGCAGTTAAATGCAGCAGCATGTTAAATCAATTTGATTGGATCTTTTTGTCTTGTGTGCTGGTTACTCTTTGATGCTCCCTGCCTTTTTTTTTTTTTTAGCTTTGGTGTTAAGACAGTAGCTCTGTCAGAAAAGTTGTGTGGTTAAAAAGCGTGCTCTGAATCCAAGTCCTCTGCCTCTCCTTTGTTGCTCATGAATCTAATGGCTCTGCCTGTCCTTTACAGCTCTCAAGTCATGCTCACTGGGAATAGGAGCGAAGAGAGGGCTTTTATCTGCTGATAATCAGGCCAGCATGTGCTCCTTAAAGTGCTCTTTTGGCGTATTACTCATTTTTCAGGACACCCGTTATGTGAAGGTAATCTAGCAAATAATACAAATTTTAATCACCGGCACGATCGCCATCATGAGTGCATAGGTGAATTAAAAGAGAGCCATCAAAATTCAGTGGGGACTTGCTGGAAGAAGTGGGAGGTGGAGACAAAGACTAAATCATTGAACATTTGCATGCAGAGGCAGATGCTCTGCATTTTAACCAAGTAGGGGTGTGTTAAGGTTAAATATTCAGGACAAAATACTTAGCCTACATTTCTCATAAACAAAACCCAACTGCAAACTTGCAATGAGGCTTTTTTGTCCCTCAGCTACAGCAAGTGTGCAAAGACATTCCATCTGATGAAATACAATGCAAACAAATGCTGGAAAGGAACAAAAGAGGTATGACAACACGAGTGTACACCAGCGGGTAAACAGACTTCTGTGTTAACTGTGCTTTGATGGCGTATATTTTGGATTTGAAACTTTTGTTGCATTAAAAACATGATGTAGTTCGTCCTTGGCAGTGTCTTTCTGGAAGAACAGGACGTCTGTGTGGGTGTGATGCTCTAGGGGGTTCTGTCTCTTTGACATTTAGCCCACTGAGACTGTACTGCTTATCCATCTGCCCAACTGCAAGCCATGGCAATTACTCAGGGCTCTGTAAATGCGAGGTGATTAGGATTGTGCATGCCACTGAACTCCATCTCTCCTAATTCTGTTAGAAACCCTCTCTCTCCCCCTCTCTCAGCCTCTCTTAAGCCCTCAGTCTCCCTCACATACATACTTACATGCACGCACCTCGATAAGGGTCATAAACTCACCTGGGAGGCCTGTGACAGAAATTGTTGTCAGGCACCATATTAACATTCCTCTATTAACACAAAGTATGGCGACAAAAGCTAAAAGTGATGGTGTTAAACTGTGCTTCCAGGTGGGGCCGAGGTTCGGAGATAACCACAACCCCCGGCCCCAAAGATGAAGTCACTCCACTGGAAATCTAAGCAGAGCGCTTCATTTATCAAGGCCATACTGTAAGCCCCACTAACTTCAAAAGGAAATGGCAATTAGGGGGAAACTTCAAAGCCAAAATAACTGCATGCATAAGCAGATACTATAAGGTGGGTTTCAGTGGCAGGTGCATGGCTGTATTTCATATTTTATCAGTAGAGGTCAAATGAAGACTGTAAGCTTTGATCACTTCTGAAAGATTCATGTGTAACACGCGTAATCTTCGCCAGACTGAACATACACCTGCTGTATATTCAGCCGAGTGGTGCTGATGTGCAGCCACTGTGATCTGAGAGAGAGAGGAGGCTTTGTAACTAAGAACAAATAAATATGATTTGTCCAGACTGAGATATATCAACATTTACAGACGTAATTATTTAGCTTTAGTTTGCACTTAATTCCTTGGTCGTTGCTTTGGAACTACTCTTGTGTACTTTATTGTGAAGGTGTTGCCAGATGCTGTGAACCGTTGAGAGGTGTGAAAGACCCACAGGTGGCTGGTGAACCCCCCTCCTGGATGTTCAAGTCTTTCTGAATGGTGAGGGGACTGTGTGCGTCCATGTAGGCTTGGATTATCCATGCTTTAGCTCAGCCAGAGGTCTGAAGATTAAATACTGCAAGTGGCCCGAGGCCGGCAGACTTGACCTGTGGGACCAAATAATGTGTTATTCCGGAGGCTCAGTCAGATCAGGGGAGATTTATTCCTCTCTCCTACCATGGTTTAACTCAGGGGACCACCTTCTAAACCCACAATAAATCAGCACTGCTGCTTGTGCGGAAACGTTTGTTTCTTTGGGCTCTCTCATCTAATTCTTAATTTATTACTTTGTATTGAGACGTCAGGCAAGTGGTGTATTTGGGAATATCAAGGATTAGACAAATGTTCCCCAAATCATTGGACACACACACACTGTTTTATCCTAATTAAATATGGGCAGTCATTCAGATTGTACTAGTAATTGACTTGGCACATGAGGAAAGGTGAACATTACAGATGGACTCACTCCATATAACACCCAAACATGTAACCTGTGTCTAGTACGAAGTGATTTCAGTCGATCTTTTGACCTGGCAGACTGATGGAGAGGATGTTGGTCTTCTCATGGTAAGCGCGTCTTTCCTCATCTTGGTCGCGTTATCACAGTTCACAGCACTTCGCTATTGTAGTAGATGAACTGCTAATGTGTGATCGAAGGACTGACTGTGTTCTGTCAGTGCAGAGGACCTCAAATTGATAGCCATTTGTCCTACCTGACCTCTCACAAGTGGTTCACAACATTTTGTCCATGCTGTCCACCTTTTTGTGTCTTGGCTGTCACCTTAGAAGTTCTCCTTTCTCCTCTGGGTTTTGTTGCATCTTCCCATTCTTGAGGAGCAGAATCTTGCTGGCCTTGGACGCAGTCGTACTTTTTGTATATGGCGGCTGATGTGAACCCTGGTTGGAAGAGACAGCGTCACATTTGCATATACATCTAAAATGCTCAGATTCTGTTCAGTGTGGTCACTTCCCTGTAGAATAAAATTAAAAACTTTGGTGCTGGAGCTTTAAAATTTACCCCAAAAAGTCACCTTTTCTACAAATACAGTAGATGCAAAATGATTCTTAGAAAATTGGTTCTGTCACCATGTGCAGAATTAAAGCAGATTGCTAAATTAGATTTGCTCCATGCACATCTGTTATTTTAATCAGTCTGGATGGTGAAATAATTTAATGAGGAACCGTGATTATCTGTGGAAAGTCATGTTTTTGTCTTTGTCTACCTCTTGGCAAGTAATATGACCTCAGGCCAACATTTAATTTGACTGTAGAGCCAAGTGAGGTCTGGACACTGCATACTGTGAGTGGTTGTGTGTTTCATACCCTTTTGAACCAACCGCAGTCTCAAGGAAAGATTGGACCTAAGCTGTTAATATGACTACTTAAAGGGAACTGTGATTATGATAGCCAGCCACAATAATGTGTGAAGACATTTCTGTGTTTTCACCTTGAGAAATGTTCTCTTTTACAATAACTTCCAAATTGTTCCAAAATTCATGTGCTGGCACTTTTTAATTCCTTTCTTAGTCCCAGATCTCACTAACTCTCTTTGCAGGGTCTGTTAGATGTTTTTAGCAGTAAAAGGGGCTCTGAGAAAACATAACTAGACGGGGAGATAAACACTGTGGAACCTAATTTCCCATAAATAAGTCAGGGTTTCTCAGGGGCTCAACTTAAGACTCGGGCTGTATTTAACAGGGCTTGGGAAAACCCATTGCTTAACTTGATTATGAGTGCTGGAAGTTTGGGGTTTGTCTAGACTCCAGTCAGAACCTGCTGCTGTTAGTTCAGAGTTTAAAACAACCGTCGAAAATAAAGCTGTGAAACAAACTGATTAGCCTAAGCTAAGACAAAAAGGCCAAAAGGGGGGTTAAAAAAAGCTTAATAATCAGTGTTAGATGTATTTGGCATCCACCAAGTCAGCTGAATTATAACAACTCTGTACATATGTGGTTGCGAAGATGAGTGGCCTTTGTAAAGATTCAGGATAATAACAAAAGCGCTGCGATGGAACCCATGAGATTTAAGACTCACTGAGTTGAATAAGTGTGTTGGTGTTTCCGACTGAGGTAATGTTGCTTTACGCAATTAAAATGCAAGGTGCGACGCTGCAGGAGGAGGTTCTGCAGAGTGATTTCCTCTGCTCATTGTCTTGATAAAGCAGTTGTTGTTGAAACAGAAGCATCTAAATGGAATTCAGCCATCATCCAATGTATTACTTACACTTGTGAATTTCCTTCTGTGACATGTCAAAATGGCCAATAGAAGCTCTTTGGAGGCATTAAAGGGACGTGTTTCCATTAAAATTAATAATGAGTCTGAATGTCACACCTAAAATACACGTCGTGACCTCATTTTCAACAAATTCATCAGTTTAGTGTTTCTGCCTCTTTATGACTGGTTTATAAATGAAAGTCTGAAGCATGAACACATGTATATGAATTTTTGTTTGGTACTTTGGGTATATATATATATATATATATATATATAATACAGAGGATCTGAAGGGATCTGTACAAAATCATGTAAATAGGGTAGATGTAATAAGCTGGGGCTTCAGCTGACACCTTTTCAGTCTGTATAAATTTGTCACCATTTAAACATAAGACCTACGAGTATTTATTATTTATTTACATGTGTATTTGAGCTGTATGAGTTGAAAATGGCCAAAATAAACAAAACTAAGCTTAATCTTTTTTAACTGCATACTGTGACTACAAAGTTTGAGTTTTAAGCTTGAGTCCCAGGCAGTCTAGTGGAGTCAAATCAAATATAATAAAATGACACCGCAAAAACAGCAGTCTGTAACCTCACTCTCCCGACCATATTTTTATGTACCTTGTGCATAGTTTCATCAGCGATTGAAGTGTTTTCTGAAGCTGATTATTATTATTCCGTTGGTCTGTAATGTATCTAAATCATTGTGCATAATATGGCAGATTGTGTGGAAAAACAGGAATGGAAAGAAGGGAGAAAACAAAACACTTCAAAAACGTGTATGTTTTAGCCTGTCTGTGTAGCAGTTGATGTATTTTGCTCTCTTTCATTGGGAGAGCTGTCATGAATGCCATTTTTTTGTTTGTTTTGTTTGTTCTCTGCTGATGATGAACTCTGCTTTCTTTGTAAAATGTTGTGAAAGGAGTCCAGCGAGTCACCCAGTAATTGTGGTCTCTATTAGTCAGCGGGATGAACTCTGTGTGAACCCTGAACGCCCTGAATTCAGTGCTTCATGCTGTGAGCTTTGCAATTCTAAAATCAATACTAGTCAGTATTGTCATTGCTGTGTTTGAAGTATCAGCATTGAAGATATACGCCTTACCAAGGCTACAGGTCAGCTCTATCTGCAGCCTTGAACTTCTACACACTGAATGAAACACTGATGACGGGACTCATTCTCCGTGGAGTGGCACGCTGTCATTAAACCTGCAATAACTGATTTTTTTGTCCACTTTGGTCAAGCAGTTTGGAGAAAAGCTAGACAGCACAGGAGACAGGGAGATTGAGGGAAATAGAAAAGGTAGAGCTGAGAGGAAGGGCATTGAAAGGAGAAAAGAACTGGAGGAAGGCGTCGCTAAATTAGATAGTTTATGAGCAACGGACATGGTTAGTTTCAAACAAAAAGCCAAAGGTCAAGACAATGTATATCCCTGGTTTCTAAGGTACGTAACATCAGACAATGATGAGGGGTTCATTAGTGGTGTCGGTTTAAAATGAAAGAGCAGGCATCTTAATTTGTCATGCACTATTAGTCATGCTGCATCACACTATCCGAAATGTGCTGCCAGGAAGCTGAATAACCCACATTACACATTTTCTGTAAATATGGATTAAACCCAATTTAAACAGCATGTAGGTTTTTGTTCAGCCTGTTTATCCAGGCAGTTGTCAGTCCCAGGTCATCAAATACTGACGTTCTGTCACACCCCTCGTCATCTCATACAGACGCCCACAAGGTGCCCTTTCAACTAACTCCAGTGTCAACCCATCCCTGCTCGTATTAGATTCTCAGAGCATGTCAAGTGACGCAGTGGAAAGAGTGACAAATTCCTCATAGGGATGCGGACGAGGAGGATGGATGGGTAAAATACAGGGCTTTCACCGAGGAGGCCACTGTTCATGCCGACCCAGTATTACTCCCGCCAGTCCACTGTGTGTGTGTCACACACACACACAAGGCAAAACCAACTCCTTCTCATTCCCTGGTCAAGCCAGCAGTGACAAATATGCAACGTTAAGTTACACTTTCACAATCTGAGACATAAGGCATAAAAGGTTCTTGGATAGGATTAGGAGAAGATCATGGTTTGACTTGTAATGACTGCTTCCTCAACTTGAAAACACTGGTTTCACACAAGAATCAAACCCTGGTCCCCTGCGGTCCACCGCTATCCACAACCATATCTTAACCAATCTTAGAAAGGCTTTCTGACAGTCTTACAAATGCTAAAGGAAACGTATTCATCTGCATGAGACGCTGAGGGGTGTGATAAAACGTCGGTATTTGACAGGTAGCTTTATTGTCTGTCCAGGAATAACAGTATAAAACTAATAAAAAATCAGTTCCTGTACAGCCACCCCTTGATGTCAGGGTGAAAATCTTATTATGTTAGAGTAACTTCTCTGACACTTTGTTTATGATCATAATGGTACATCAGAGTGACGTGAAAATTAAAGGTTGTCGTTGCAGTTGTGGTGATTCGAGGCAGCAGACTCCAAAAAGCTCAGTTAAAGCCTTTTTGTCCAAAATGGATGTCATAAAACAAGAAGGGTCTGCAGGCTTGTGCAGCCACAAGATGATTCAAGTCACAAATCCCATGTAATTAGCTTTTAAGCCGTCTAACATGCCTTTTGCCATGACTGCAGCCTTCAGATCTGACAGGTGTGATTAGTAATAAATTATGAGCTGTAGATCTACACCCACTGTCTTGACTAAATAGAAGCAAATTTTGGATTTGACATTACCAGAGCCTTTTCACATGGATTCATCTTAAAGCTCCTCTTTGATTTATAGTAATAAAGGTTGGATTTGTGACATCAAAGTTCCAGTTAATTTTACTGAAATACCATTACTGTACAAAAAAAAAAATATCTTGCATATCTCTGCTGGCAGGATTTTGTGCTTCTTGTCAGTAAAACCATTATGTGCAGTAATGTAATGACACAAATGGTGATTTGCCCCGAGATGAAGTACAAATGTGTCAGCCCTGGCTCTCTTCCACAGTTTCACTCCACCACAAAATGTTACCTTGAGATTAAGGCCTGAAACTGGGGCATTAAAATGAGGAATCAATCAACAGCCCTGACAAATATTATTGCCTCCTTTTGGCAGAAGAGCCGCCATTGCTTCGATCCTAAACCACACCACAATGATCAATCATCTATATGAGCTGCTGGAGAAGTCACTCGCCAGCAGTGTCAACCTGAATTTCCAACAAAGAGCAATAGGAAATGCTTTTATGTTTTCACCAAGAATTAAATGTGTCATCATCAAAATGCGTACTCTTCCATCTCCTTTGTCAGTACCAGGAAAAAGGAGCAGAGCCAAAAAGGTCCACGTGGGTGATGTACTTCACAATACATATCACATGGGAACCCGCAAACATGCGTTTCAAACAGAGTGGATCTTAAACTCGCCATGCTGTTGGCAGACATTTCATGTCACGTACAAATCAAAACAATAATTTTCAAAACTTGGCTCCCAATAAATGTGTAATGATTTAGGTCCAGCACACACAGAGTGGACAGATGGTATTTTTACAGTACAAATATTAGGATTAGAATGATCCATATGCATTCTGCCAATACCCACAACACACACACACACACACACACACACACACACACACACACACACACACACACACATTGCCACGTAGAAAATGTTTTGACTTGACTGAGCATGGTTTGGAACGCAGGAAAGGAAACTGAAGGTTATGACATATGCAACCACAGCACCCTGTATGATCCTCAGACTCATTATTCTCCTGTCAAATGTTACACAGAGGCAGGAGCAGGAAGCTGTCTCTGAATTTGTCTGACCTCAGATGGCAGGAAATTGCCCAGCTGACGCAGAAGCACTCAGGTTCCATTTCATGGTCTCCTGGTTAACACCAAGCAGTGTCAGGATATCATTTTCCTTTGCTCTTCCTTGTAAACTCCATATTCCTGTATTGCAGCTACGTGGTGCTTATATCTGCTCTCATTTTCCAAAATTACAACTCATTCCTGTTAAAATTAAATGCAGTTCTTATTTAGAGTAGTTAGGAAAGTTTTTCCAAAATGCCGTGGTGCCAGTCTTCCACGTGGTTTCCAGAAAGCAGTCCAAGTCAACGGTGTAGCTCTCCACATAAACAGCATCAATATGTTAGCGAACTTGTTCCCATCATCTTTGGAGTGAAGTCATATTTGATGATTCCAAGATAATTCCCTATAATTCCCTCCTAGAGGCTACGTTTCCGTGATGGTCAGCGCTGCTCTTGTTTCAGGACCATGGACAGAGCCGAGAGAGAGAAGCAAACAGTTGCTTCTACACGCCTCCCATCAAACGATTCGTGAAAAAAGATATTATCTCCCTGCTCATGCTGCATTCATGGGAGTGCACTGATTAATATGTGTACTCTTTAATTTTGAAGCAGTAGCCTTCAGCTTTGTGTCCATTTTTCTCTCTCACCATACAAGTGCTCTATCCCAACACTCAGCACCCTGCTGCATTTATACAGCACCTTTTAAAATGCAGTTTTAGTGCTCTACAGTAAAAACAGAACATATTAAAACACAAAGAGAATGAAATGAAGAAAAAGCTGAAAAAACAAAACTCATACTAAACACAAAGAGAGTAAAACAAGCTGAAACGTCATAACCATACCAGTACTGACTGTTGCGTAACAAACTGGAGGTTTATTCATTTGAAGACAATGTTTTGAATTTTGGTGTTTTATTGATTTTTATTGTCTTTTGTGTAAATCTGCTTTAGTTGAGTGCTTTTATTGCACATTATTCACTGACCGTACACAGCAAAATAGGTAAATAAAGGCTCTCATGTGTCATTGATGCCATTTTGATAGGAATTTCCTCTTCACTGTGCTGCTCTCTCACTGTTGAAGTAAACGTAATAGCCTAAGTTTGTTGCCCTTTGGGGGATGCATGTTGAGACGTTGAGTTTGGGAACGTTTGGCAGCATGTTGTTCTTGGTGTTTGTGGCTGAAGAGACTTTGTTCTGTAAGTGTTGGTTCTGGCTGCAGATTGGCTGAGGCAATGCAAAGTAAGTGTTGGTCTACCTGTGTGTGCATTTCCTGAAGGAATGGTGTGACTATGTCAACTTCAAAGATGATCATATGCCAGTTGGAGTCTTGTTTTTCTGCTTAGTTATTGCAGGTTGAAGTGAACAATGATTATTACATCTAATAGGCTGAATCTGTCTGAAAAATCTCTCTGTATTATAGCTGATCAATCAATAAATCAAACTTTATTTGGAAGACAAAACAGTGATAAAAATCATCACAGTGAAGTACAATAAAATAGATTTAAAAGCTACAACAATAATAAAAGAGACTTAGATCAAAGCTTGATTAAAAAAAGTTTGATGTGAGATAAAAGCTCGACTAAAAGTAGATTAAAGAAAAAACAAAATATAATCAATAAGAGGGATAACAAAGAACATCATAGATAAGTGAGTCGAAAATACCTGATATAATCAAATAGAATTTAATTAGTTTTCATTAAAAGATTTGAACACTTTTAGTCCTGCACTTTGAAGCAGACTCGTGCACTGAAGCATGTGTGACATACGTGCCGGTGCCCATGAAGTGCTTTAAAACAAGTACAAGAATTCTAAAATCAATACAGAAACTGACAGACAACCACTGTAAGGACTTTAAAACAGTGATGTGTTGTCTCCTTCTGGTCCTGGTGAGCACTCAGGCTGCAGAGTTCTGGATCAGCTGCAGCTGATTAATAACTTTTGTGGGTAGACCAGACCGAAGAGCGTTACAGTAAACCAGCCAGCTCGATACTGAGGCATGCATCCATTTCTGTGTCACTCAGAGAGAGGAATGGTTGCACTTGCTTGCACAGTAATATTTTCGAGGTGATAAAAAGCAGATTTGGTAACAAACCCCACATGAACTTTAAAGCTCAGATCTGAGGTTTCTTGCTTGTTCACTTGGGAGAAATCAGAAGGAATTTAATGTTGCAACTAGTTTGTCTCTCTGATCTTAAATTTCACTTTTATCCTGGTTGAGCTGTAAAAAGGTTTGTGACATCCAGACATTAATGTCTAAAATACACTTAAAAAGGAAGTGAACTGGTCCCATGTCATCAGGGGACTCAGCTAAATAAAGGTGTGTCATTGGCATAACTATGGAAAGCGATGCCGTGTCTCCTGATAACATCACAGATTTTGAAAGCGTTGGAGAAGTTATTATCATTTGCAACAGCTGTCAGAAGGAAACCAGTTAACACCAGCCCAAAGTGATCCCTCAGTGCATTTAAAAGAGTTCAGTACTCTGTATGAAAAGCAACACTCAGATCAAGTACGACCACCACCAAAGGTTTACTGTTATTTAGATGGATCCTGACCTCGTTGAGGACTTTTACAAGTGCTGTCTCAGTGCTATGATTAGCCTAAAAACCAGACTGAAACATTTCCAACTGTCTGGGTTAATAAAATTGAGTATTTGAATGTAAATTAGGTTTTCTATTATTTTACTTAAAAACTGAAGATTAGAGATTGGACTGTTGGGTATCGGGGGATCAAGGCTACTTTTTTAAGAGGCTTCACAAGTGCAGACTTGAATGCTGTGGAGAATAATCCTCATTGCATTGAGTGATTAAAAATTGTAAGGACGTCCTCAGACACTAAATTAAAAACATTTTTTAGAAAGGAGGTTGGGTCAGGGGCTGCATGTGGAGGACTTCAGTGCTGCTCCCACGTCCCTGAGCATTTCAGCATCAGCCAGGCTAAAACTGTCCAGCAGGGCTTCACACTGTGTGCTGGGTGTAGCCATAATATAGGCTGTCTTCTCTTTGAAATCAGCCACAAATTCATCATATTTAGAAGCAATGAAATTATTGCTACAGGCTTTCAGGGTTAATGAGGTCGTAGATGTTGCTAAAAATCACTCCGGGTTTGTTTATGTAAGAATTTATCAGGTTCAAAAATAAAGTTTCCTTGTGGTTTGAATTACTTTATTATACATTTTTTATTTTTCCCATAAAATCTCTTTATGCACAAGTAACCTAGATTTGTGCCATCTACTCTCTGGGGTCCGGCGGTCCCTCTTTAATTTGGTGGTTTCATTATTCTTCAGTGGCTTGCTCCTCTTTGTAATTGTTTCTTTCTGCGACAAGGGTTGGAGTCAATTTATAGTTAAAAGCATTAAGACTGTGAATTGAGGAGGTAGAAGACGTAATCTTGTTTCTAGCGATGTGTGCTATGAAATTTGAGGTCACTTCAAGAGTAAGACGGCATTATTTTCTCACTTCTCGCTCCATAGAATCCGTCAGTGTACAATAAAACGTCTGAGCAAGTCAGCAACAGAAGAAACATGCTCCACCCACATGAAATTACCAGGTCCAACGTCTAAGTTGGCTCATTAACACTCTGTAGATTTAAAAAGTCTGTTCATTTTATTATCTGTCTTATTATCAATGTCTATATTCAAATCATCAAATCAAGTGTTGTATTTCACGTGCGGACTTCAGAGAAATCAACCAAAAATATAGAGAGGGTTTTAGCAGTCTGTAGATTGTTACTGTCAACGGTCGCGTCTGACAGTTCAAGGTTTCTGCATTATTCTCAAACAAAAAACCTCCAAAGTCAATGACTCTTTTTGCTGAACAGGCTTCTGAAAAGTGTTGCTTGTGCATCCTCACCCAACTGGGTTTCAGTAAGAAACAAACAGTCTAGCTCATTGCCAGCAATAAGCTCAAATCACACGATGATTTGTTAGAGAATGCCCTAACATTAAAAACTGCCATTTTTCAATCTGTAGACATCACTAATGGACTGTCAACTATGATAGATGTTTGCAAGAGACATTCTGGATAATCATTTTTCAGTTTGCCTTTTTTTTTGTCCCCAAACAAGTCTGGCTAACTTCAGGGTGTATTTTCAACCTGTCTTGCCACTGATAACATCAACCCCAGGATGCTTGGAGCATGTGCTGAGTTGCTTGCAGCAGTCTTTCAGCATCTCTTCAGTCTTTCCCTGAGGTGGAGGAAGGTGCCTGAACCTGCACTTCTTACGTCACGTCATGATGACCTCAGGGCCCTGTTTATAGCTTCCTTGGCCCCGCTACAGTTTGCATACCAGCCGCACATCAGAGTGGAGGATGCTATCATTTCCATGACCCACAGGGCCCTCTCACACCTGGAGAATCAGGGAAGTGCTGTGAGAGACGTGCTCTTTGGCTTCTCCCATGCTTTCAACACCATCCAGCCCTGCCTTCTAAGGAAAAAGCTTCTGGCGACACGAACTCGACAGTCTAGAGTCTGTGGCGGAGAAGAGGATGAGAGACGAGATCAAAGTCATCCTGTATAACCCCTCTCACCATGATGATCTGTGGCAGATGGGCAGTTTGTTTAGCCACTGGATCCATTTATTCCCACTGCCAACAGAAGTGGAGACCACAGACTGTCATCACATTGACCACCCAGTTGCCCCCCATTGCCCCTCTTCTCCAATTCACTCACACCCAAATCCCTCAGATTATCAGGGACACTTGAGACACTCACACCTCTCTCTCTCTCTCTCTCTCTCTCTCTCTCTCTCTCTCTCTCTCTCTCTCTCTCTCTATTGTCTTTGTTGGACTTAATTTGCAAATACAACAATATTATGTTGAGACGTGAGAATCCCCTCTCGCTGATTAAAAGGCAGTGTAAGAGACAACTGAACCACCCTGTTCATGTTGGAGTAACAGTCTGTATTGGTTGTATTTACTATTTGGACCAAGTCATTCACAGAGGACACTACCAAGCATTTTCCTGCTTGCTTTAAGTGCGTCCATTCTCTCACAGTCAGTGTCTGTCAAGTTGCAGGGTGGTCTCATATTTCTGAAGACCGGTGCACATCAAACGGTGGAGGTCTTGCATGTCCTGAAAGTGCTCTGCGCAGATATGCTGCGGGTCACTGCTATCACTCATAGCCGGATACGGATTAATGTGTAAGTTGCTTAATAACGAATAACATCATTGAGAGGTACAATTACCACAAGTTGCCACATTTTCTGGTGTATGCCTTAAGTGTTTACCAGTTTCAAACCATTCATACCCTCTGACAAGTTTTTATTAATATTATTACTTATTATTGTGCCATTCAATTAATGTTTGTGTACAAAAACAACATTCAACCACAGTTAGATTTCAGGAAACTAGATAATTAAATTTGAGACAAAATGAAGATGTAATTTATCAGCAGTGATTGAGCAACTGGCTTAACTGCCGTGGAGAATAGTGATTCTGGCCATACCTGAATAAGCTGTGCTTTAGCTCCTCTGTATGATGACAGTGACCTGTATTCCTTAAGGCCTTTTGTCAGTGTGTTTATCGTCACATTTACTGAGCAGCTGAGGATCTCAGGAGACTTTTGCTTCCTTTATATTTTTCAATTTACCTTTATTTTACCAGGAATACCATTGAGATTAAAAACTCTTTTACAAGAGAGGTGAAGGTGGCAGCTGTACGCACTCACAGCATATTAAAATGCAACATGTACAACAGGATATACAAAAGATATGTTAATTGATTAATTAAGACAGCCCTTCAAACACAGTGGCCTTTCAACCACATGTCTCCTTCACCGCAGTCTTTATGAGGCCCTTAAATTCATCAGTGGATATAAACGTGTCTAACTTTAGATCTTTTTGAAGATCATTCCATGCCTAAGGTGCATTATAGGAAAATTCAGTTTTCCCCAGATCTGTCAAAATTTGTGATATATTAAAGAGCAACCATGTGGAATGCTTCATGGTGTGGAGGCTCTATTCCCTTTCATCTTGATGTAGCTGAGACATATTCTCTCTAAATTGTTCAAGATCATGGGACTAATAGGGATCCTGTAGACCATCTCTTTAATACCATTCACAGAATCAGCTCGAAACTCTCATTAGTTCTTCATCTCACTGAAGTCACATTTGCTTTGCGGTCTAATTTGATTTGTTCCAAAAGTACAGTGACATTTTGGATATGTATGTCCAACCATCACACGTTGAATTAAATTACATTCAAACTAATTGTAAGAAGGGAATGGGAGATGTCATGTTCTAGGGGGAGCGAAATTAATTCTTCGACCTGTCACTGTAGGTAATTGGTGATGATGAGCTACTTCTCCGTGGCGCACAATATACCCAGTCCTCATTTACGTTGACCAAACAGACCAAAATGCAGCCAACCACATCAGCCCTCAGAATGAAGTGCTGTCAAATGCACCGCTACATATAATCTCCTTATATACTGCAGCTGAAAACACTGAAATGTGGAAACAGTGATGCAGTCAGTACGGGTATACTGACCCTGCACTGTATGTGTCTTTGCCGCTAACAAAAAGCTGCTGTTTGCTACAAAGATTGACACATGTTGTTTTTCTGATACACCTGACCCACTCGCCTGACTTCCATACAGTACCCCAGACACTCTCTAATGTCCTTAGGAGAGCTCTGAGCAGTTAAAGCGGTCATGTGTTACAGATCCTGGTCTATGAACACACAAGTGCTGTCAGAATTCACTGAAACAATGTACTAAAGGAAGGAGTGGGAGGTCAGGCTCTCACAAAACTGAGAAGATCTGGATAATTCATGTTTTATGCACCCATGCCCTCCAGTAAGATACACTAATTGGGAGTCAGTGAAGTAATTTGCAGCAAATTTTTTTTCCAGCTGCATGTGTTTTGGAATCATATTTGTGTTCAAGTAGATTTAATTGAATAAAAGTTCACCCCGAAGGCTCTGTTTTTGTTACTCAAGGCCACAAAACACAAAGCTCAGTGAAATGTAGAGTCAGGGTGTCGTGGCACATTTATTCAGAGTTTTGATATGCAGCAAACTGGCAGCCTGGTTGGAAAACCGGGTGGGATTAGGAGGAAGCCATTACCATAAATTATCAGTTGGTGTGTTGGAGGTAGGTTTGGGGCTAGTATGCTATCAGCTGTGACCAAACAAACCAGCTTGATCCCCTGATCCCTTTAAAGCAGTCCCTTCCTCAACCACGATGTACTATAGCTAATGGCGTGGAGAGTTTCAACAAGTTTCCTTGAAAAAACATCAACCATACACAGAAAGTCTTGGTTAACATCTCCAGTAGAGCTACAACTATGTAGGATTACTTTTCACTGAGACACCTATCTACCCATCTCACTACCTATGTACCTGTTTATTTATCACATCACATATCTCGGCAACACCTCAGGCTGAAATGAGCCTAGGGCTGATATGGCAGGTGACTAACTAACGAGATCAAGTAAAAGCACCACCACACACACGGGCTCATCCAGCTACTGAGCTCAAAATGCTCAACATATTCAAAAATCAACTGGCAAACACATTTCCTGCCCTCCCGTTGGGTCTCTGAAATCCTGTGCAGATCTTGGTGTGCAGAAATCTCTTCAATCAGTGTGGACTCATCGATGCTTCCAGCACCTTCGCAAAGATTTAGAAGGGTGAAGCGGTGGTCATCCTGCCTTTTCCAGACAGTCGCCATGATGCATGTCGCTGCGGCATCAATGTAACTGCTATTCAGGGACCACCCAGAAGCACACGTTAGTCTACTATTTTATGTTGTTGTCTTTTATTGCAGAAAGAAGTAATCGCTGTGTCTGTTGTATTTGTGAATTTGCTCATTGGCCGGATCTAACAGTCTCATGGGTCTCACATGTTGTAGAGGATATACAGCAGGTGCACACAATGACATACACACACCTGTCCACCATAACACAATAGGATAGCCATATATCAGTTACCATCCTGTGATAGTATTTTTGAGACTATGTAAGAGCCCTGTTTACCATGATCATGTTGAGACTATACAGAATCTTGTTACTGACCTGCATTGTGTCCCTGCACTGTGTCCCTGTGGGTTGCTCGATGGAGCTTGATAAATGTAGTCCATTACTTATGTTTATTTTCTCCAGGCAAAGTCCAAGTACTGATTTACATTGTTTAACCTTACAACTATGAACTTACTTCCAGGCAGAATATGCATTATGTTTTGTCCCTGTTATGCCGTCTTGTGTCGCCCTTTTTCTTGGCAGACTCATTTTATTTTGTCTTTTTCGAATTTCAAGTGAATGCCTCTCAGAAAAATGGCAGTTTTCTGTTTTTCTCAAGCTGATTTGTCCTTGTGCTGTGCAGTTGAGCACCACATGAAATTGGCATAATCACCAAATCAGAGTATTCATATTGAATTTCTAATAAGAAATAATGTAATATCATCAGCGTAAAATGCAATTTGACGTTCTTTTTCACCTGTGCCCCTCCTATATTACAGGTAATTCCACAAAGGCCAAGGTGAAATAGGACAACCCTTGCCATCACATGATTTTTTTTTCAAGGCCATTCTATTTAACATAGTCTTTAATCACATAGTCTAAGTATTTCTAATAATCACTGCAGCCAAACTGAACCTTTACTCTCTGAGATTCATGTTGTGGGGAAGGTTTCTTTGCCAAATTCAGTTTCAGCATACAGTCAGTCAGTCAGTGGTCAGTGGTATCAGTTAGAGGCCTGTCAGGTCATTCTCCAGTTCATATTAGGAATAGTTATATGCCAATATCTAATCCATCACTCAAGACTGTGTGGTTTGCCGTACTCAGGATAATGAGACTGATGGACTGATGCACATGTAGTCATGAACAAATGTATCTGATCTATTAAAGAAAGCAGTAGTGACTTCTATTTGATCATTCCGAACAGCACTAATGGCTTTTTTGAGGTAAGCCGCTTAATATGTGACGGTAGCACTTTACCGGGTTTTTCAGCCTGATCACATAAAGTTAGTTTGAGCCTAATTAAACTGTCTTGAACTTTTTAAAATGTAAAGCTCCTCATATTCAGTTATATGAGCAAACAGCAATCTGCTTGTATTTAATTAGCTGAAAATGTATTCCTTTCCAATTTTCTGAATGTGGTGTACACCCATTTCATTCTTTCTGCTTAAATAATGGATTATGAACTAGTGAAGCTTAGTATTTTATCTCTAGTATAGACATTGAATTTCCACCTAATGGCTGATCTGAATTTATTATAAAGACACCATCTATAATTTGTCCCCAAAAATCTGAATCAGTCAGATTCATTAAAAAGTTGAGTGAATTTTTTTTTTTTTTTTTTTTTTGGCTTAGAAACAATTTTCTAATACAAGAGAGTTATAATGTAAATCACATAAATATGACTTTCATTGTACCAAAGTGACTTCAACCATGTCAATAAGCCTACAACCCAAACATTGCAAGAATCACAACTACTGAACATCAAACTTTGAAGAAAGAGAAAGAAGTTTGTTTTATTTGTGGGTCAAGGTTCAGTCTGGACAGATGAGTTTTCAGTCTGCATGGAGGAGTAGAGTCTCTGATGTCAATGGGGAGCTCGGTCCACCATTGCGGAGCCAGGATGAATGTAATTTTGTTGAGCCATAGCTGGTCCCCCTCATGGTGAGGGAGTAGCAGTAGCGTAGTTGATGGGCTAGGGTGTATGGTTTGACCATGTCCTCAATGTAGAGTCATTTTCAGCACAGTAGGCACGTACCAGCGTCTTCAGTCAGATTTGAGAATTGTGATGCCTCCTGGGTTTCAGACCTGGGATAAGATGGGACTAGTTGAGTGTCATCTGGAAGTGAAGAGTGAAGAAGAGTGAATAACAGAGCCAAGTGACTTGATGTAAAAATAAAAGAGGAGGGGGGCCAAGAACAGCACCCTGAGGGACTAATGAGGCTACGAGGCTCAGACAGGTTCTCTTCATATAAGCCTAACATAACTTTTAACTTGTTACTTTGAATGAATTTATCAGTAAACTATATAAAATCTTAGTTTAACACCTTATCATTATCAAGCCTACACTGATGATGTGCAAATACACGAGAGGAAAACAAAGCATGACTAGAAAATAACACTGTTATTATTAGAAACAGTGATCCAGAAAGCCTGTTTTTATGGCAAAACAGGATGTTGAATCTGAATCTCCTCTCCTTCCCTCTATCCTCTGTGCAGACTGATCCAGGGCTAGTGAGAGTGTGTCCAAATTCAATCAAGCTTCAGAGCAAAACTCACAGATGACTACAAACAGAAGTGCTCACTCCCACCAAGGACTAACGCCTCTCAAACCTAAGTCCCAGTGCTCAGATATCTGTTAACAATGCTTTTAGAATATCTGACAATTTCACCCATTAGCTTAGTAGGTAATGTCCGTTCTCTCTACAGTACATCTGCCAGTTGTCCCCATTTTTACTTTACTGTTTGTTCTGATGTATTCTCATGAGGAACCTCCCAGCTTCAGTTGAGGAAAGCCCCCAAGACTGTGCATCAAGCTGACTGTAGCTGGTTAAAATACTCGCTTTGTGCAGCTCCACCAATTAATCAGGAGAGAACATGACGTCCTCCTCGTACAGAGTCTTGCCATGGATTTGGCTGCTTGCGTTCCTTGAACTTTCTCCTTGAATTTTAAAATCATTATATTAACTCTCAGGAAAGTGAAACAATTGGGTTGTGTGCTGTCAGGCAGTCTGTGTGTTTTCTTGATGATGAGTGGTGTCAGGAAGATCCTGGCAAGCTTTTCTCTGTGAAAGGGATTAAATTGTACTTTTCCACTTTTTGGGCACGCCAGTCTGCCTAAGCTTAAGATCTGCATGAATGATTTCGAATGGACTCTGTTAGCGCTAGAGCCACTTTACTGTCATTGTCTGTGTTACTGTAGCCATTCAGAGCTGCTGAAGCATTCCTGCTTTTCAAGACGACTGATCTCCCCTTTTATCACTATCTCTCTTTAACATACAGAAATCAGTCACGTCAGTTTTAGTGGAAAACTCATCTTGTCATCCTTTTAATTTTTTGAATAATTTTGATTTCAGCAGCACTAAGCATTGTGCTCTTCAGCTGCAAATTAATCTGTATTCTTATTCTTTGTGACTGCCTGTCCGAGGAGAACGACGGCATCAGTCGTTTTAAAAAGTGCCCAAAATTGAAATATGTTTACTTTCTAGAGGATATTCTGACAGGAAAAGGAGGAAGTCAGGTGATGTTGCTGTGCAGTGACAGAGGAGGCCAAGGTGGATGGATGGGTCAATCTTTATTGTTCATTAATTTAAAACATTACTGGTATTAGTACAGCCGTGACGACAAAGTCCACAAACTAAACCACAAATAAACATTGCGAGATTACAAACTGCCTTATTATTAATAGTGACAGTGTTTGCCGTTCTGCTGATAGAGGCGTCAGATCAGAAAACGCTTCTGTGTTGTTCCACAGGGCATGAAGGAAGGCAGCGTTTTGTAGTTTGATTTGGAGGACATGTTGTGTTCTTTACTTTTCTCTCAAGCAAACCAAACACTGAGAAGCTATTCTAAGCTGCTGCTGCTGCTGCTACTGGTTTTCTGGCTATTAGAGGAGAGCTTGTGTGGATTTGCCCAAAGTGGCCAGGAGCTCTGCCTATTCGATCAGCACCACTGTGTCTCCTCCGCCATTCATTCATAGGTATTCTCACAATGTGCTTGTTGCTGCAGTATAATATATTCACAACTGACCGCAGTCTAAATGAATCTTTCCGTCTGCTCCATCTGTGCATTGGCCCTCTGTGTGTCTTCATCTGACACACTGTTTATGTGTAACAATAATCTTGAAGCTATCATTGCTTTAATTAAAACAAGCGATCTAATTAAAACGAACATGGCTCATCTGAGACTTCAGTTTTGAGTTTATCTTGCTCTGAAGTCTCTGTGGTTCCACAGCTGGAAGTCAGCTTTGGAGGATCTGATTAGTTTTTGTTTCATTAGAAAACTGGGTGCTACGTGAATGTGCGTCAAAGTGTTCCTTCTCAGTCTCATTAACCCTGTGGCATTTGTGCTGTGCGTCACGATTTCCATGTGTGAAACAGAGCCCAGTAGTACGACAGCCGTGCGGTGAGCAAGCACAAGTCAAGCTGTGGACTTTCTGTGTGTTTCTGGACTGTGAGGCTCTTAAACTGTCATCGGCATGAGGGAGGAAAGAGCACTGTGAAAAGCTGCTTGCTATTTCCAGCGTTGCAGTTGGCACCCAGAAATCTTCTCTTGTGCTTGGTTTGAGGGCACTTTGATGTCACAGACATCATCTGCCACACAACATGCAATCAAACATAAAATGACAGCGAAGCTTGTGTTTAAAATGTTCTCTGAGGGTGTACATTAAGTGGAGGAAAGGACGACTGTCCTGGGGTTCCAGCATGATTAGCCGTGTCTCCTACTAAAGCCTAACCTTACAGGTTTTATCTCTAGACTTCTAAATGTCTTTATATGTCAGAGATGAACACAATGTGCTCCTGATTAAAGCTTATTGCTTCTTCTGTCTGACATAACTCATCAACAAAGGCCCAGCAGTAAAAAAGCAATTGATTTGGTTGGCGGGAGGTCTGAGCTCAAGCTGAAATTGGGCATTAAAATGACACAGTCCATTGCTCCTACTCGCAATATTCCTCCTCATGTCAAGGGAGTGAGACTGGGAGACTGTACAATTAATGCTTATGAGCATAGACTTGCCTCATTCAGTCCCCGACTGCTCCCTCATCCCAGACAGAAACCAGAGGAAAAAAAATCACCACACTTAATTAAACTCTTGTTGACTTGTTGTGTTGGTGTTATCACTTACATGACAATTAAATGGAAGTTAGAAAAGACAGGGTAATTGAGTGTTATCTCAGGGATTATATACCTCACTGGAAAGAGAAATGAAAGAGCAGGTTCCCAAAGAATAGTTTTCTTTCCTTTTTTTCAGCCCATACATTTCAGCCCTGTGCACGCTGCTTTATCAATTGGCAAGTCTGATTATCATCAGTGCTGTGCTGAGGGCTTCAAAGGTGCACCTATCCGTGTCTTATATCGCAGCATTAAAGCAGCAGATTTCCACAAAGTCTCTGGCCATTTCCCTGAGGAGTTTTGGTGAAATGAACCTGCCTGTCTTCAGCACTGTCTGCCATAAACTACATCTGTCTGTTCCACTGTTGCCTTTGACTGCCGTTTAGCTGTCAGTCGTCCCCTCTCGAGTGAAGCTGCTCATGCAGGGAGACACTTTTTAGAGAAGCAGCTTGAAGGAAAGCAAGTTTTGGGATGGAGGCTGTTTAAAATCAAAGAAAGCACTTAGTCAGATGTCTCTAAACCAAAACCTCCCATTGCTTCCTCCGCAGATGAGGTCAGACGACCTATCGATATGTGTATTCATGTAATGCCAGTGCTTTTGTTTATCTCGCACTGCACAGAAACCTAATTTCTTTTGCTTTCCTGGTGATAAATTATGTTTTTATAGGAATGTGTGGAGGGAATCTATTATCTGGCTGTTTTCAATTCAATACAAAAAGGGAGAAAAATTGACCTCTAGTCCTTTCAAGCACAATAATAAGCATTTAGTGGCTCATAATAGAAAGCAAAGAAACATTGTTCTCCGAAGGTTTCTGCAAATCTGAACTCCCCATCAGTGAAATACACTGCAAGCTTTTAAAGCCATTTGCAAGTGCATTCAAAACTACAACTAAGGTCAGAGAAAAGACTGGAGACATAATGTAATGCTGCCACTTCCTAAACTCAATCATAATGTGAATATTTTGACATTCATGCGTTGTTTTTCACATCTGTGGGCTGCAGCACGTGTTGGAAATTGGCCATAACACGATGCTGAACCTGTCAACATGCACGCAGAAGTCTCCTCCTGGTTGAGTCTGCAACAAAGTAAGATTTAAAGGTTGGAAAGAAAAGAGAGCGAATGAAAATTCTATCTGCACAGTCGAAATGATGGCAAACCCCTCGTCGGCCCTGCCATGGAGCAGATGGTATTACAATATGAGGAGAGCACTATTAACAGATCCATCCATTTTGTGCTTGTGTTGGGGGAGTACCACATCGCTGCAGAGGGGTTTGCACAGCCAAAACTGTCAGATGGCCACTCCACCTTTCATGTGAGAAGGGAGTTGATCTTTGCTGAAAAGACAGCATACACAATGACAGTCTGTGTTCAGCCGTCACTAAGTGGCATCTTGTCACTTTGTATCACATTTTTGTCTTTTGATTATCATTGAGAACATCATGTGGAAACCTCACTAACTATTATAACAGTGTAAGAGACCATATGCCAGGCTGTGACGGCTGTCTTGCACAAACTTGCCTAGTGTTCGTGTGTTTTTCATTCACTGTTGTCCAGATTCAAGAACCACTCTGCAGTGAATTATATCCTGTTGGAGAAGAAAGGCGAAGCTAAGTGCTGCATGAATATTTCAGATCCCCGTTGTCTAATTGCACTTAATTAGAGTGATTAAGAATTTAAAGGTTGCTTCTACAGTGAATCTAGAGATGAAGTGGTACCTGTCATTTGTGTTGAAAATATAGCAAAAAAGATCTTTATTATCAAAAGGTCTGTATGCATTTGCATTTAAATTTCACCCACTGGAACATTATATTTATAGGGACGCTGGTAAGGAGGATGAGAATAATTTTCAAAATGGACATTATTTGCAGGAACTCAAATTGCTCCTCTGTACTCTTGCCTAAAAGCTTCTCCAAATATAGTTAAATGCAAAATATTAATCAACTGCTCACATCCTCGAGACATCTGGGACTTAAAAGCAGCCGAGAATAAAGGTTTAACTCTAATAGTTTCTGATAAAGTAGACTCGGGTTATAAAAAAAAAATGCAACAGCCAAGAGAAATTACTTATTTCAAAGTGCATCTGCTAAGTGAGAGTTACCAGATACAGTGTGATCATTGATTTTGCTTTGTAACAGATGTGCTTTTGGGGTGACTCCTGCTTCAATTTAGCAGGTTAAATGGAACTGATGAGGCTTTTTGGTTAAATCAAAGGAACAGTTTTAGATTCTGCCATTAAAAAGGTGAATAGTAAGTGTTAAATTAGACAGTCGATACCACTCTCTTGTCTCTACAGTAAATAGTCAGGTACTTGGCTAGTTGCAAGCTTGAAGACATTTAGGATATTCTTTAGTTTAACAGTGTAAATGAAATCATCATCAAGGTAACACCTGCACCATTGTACCAGGCTGCAAAGACAAGAGGCTACTGCAGGCTGAAACTTGAATGCCCTACTGTAATGCACAAGACCTGCTTTGTCCTGCCCTGGACCTCTAACCTCTTCACCTTTGTCCCTCTCCTCACGCATGGAGGGTCCTCAATAGGATGTGAGTCTGTGAGAGAGGGGATGAGATGCATTAGCTGGAATTTAGGAAGCATGAGCGTCACTAAAACTTTCTTTTTATGTGGTGGAATATGATGCACATGTTTATTTCAGAATCGAGAGAATTGAGGATTTATGTAGGATGACTCTACACAGGAGGTCAGGATGGATAACTTTCAGTCTTTGTCGTAACTTCAGTAAAATAGAACACAGTGACAGAAGCCCAGAGTGGGCCTGTGTATTATCTGTGCAGGGGGAAAACATGAACAAACAAAGCTCATAGCAAAGCAGAGAGAAGTAGAAATGGTTCACTGTAAAGAAGTGATCTGCAACCCCGGTTCCAAATGAAGATGGCATGCTGTGTTAAACAAATCAAACAGCATGTGATAGCTCGCTAATCCTTTCTGACATACATTCAATTGAAAATAATTAGTTTCAAGTCTATTGGCAGCTAATGGCTGCGACACAAAGACAGTAACAGCCTGAAAATAATAAAAAAAAAAAAATAAGCAAAACAAAAGAGAACGGAACCAAGTGGAGATGGAGCAATGAAACATGTGAGCTCCTGGATTAGTCTGACAATCAATTAGCTCGCCCAGCAGGGACCCCATCTGCAGCAGAGACCTCAAGTCTCCCTCCACATGTTGAGGTAACCCAGGCAACCAAGCTAAGCAATACATTTTAGGTTTTGGTGTTTGTGTTTCCCACCTCAAAGCCAATATTGTTTTCAGGGCAGCAGTTTTGCAGCGGGTGTCAGAAGCTGTGATCTGCTCTGATCACAAGTAAGACCTTTTAAAAGAACAACTGCGATACAGCCTGTTATCACAGTGTTTCCCCCAATTTAGCATTAAGAAGCAGTGTATAAATATTTAGCACACTATAATGTAGTTGTAAGGAGATATAGTTGTTAGCAAACAATAATTAACACTCTTTGTGTGGGCACCCATTAGTGCAGGCTGGTGCAAAGACAGATAATGAGTGACAACATAGTAAAACTATAATTTTATAAAATGTGTCCTCACAGGAGAGGTTATAATTGCACATAATACTGTATATTAATAAACACCTAAAAAGGTCCTTTTAGCTGTGCACATCCATATTAAGGTGTGTTATAAACCATTTATTACATGCTTATACACTGTCCTGCTTATGAATGACAAGTAGAGGGACTTTGGGCTTTAGAAATGTGGATCATAGACGGGGCCTTTGAGTGCGCTTATTGTAGTACTGCAATTATCAGCATGCAGGCTTCACAGAGAGCAGAACTGTCAGAGAAACTTGAAGTGGCACTTTAAGCCTTCTGTAAAGTATGCCAGAGTGTCTTAAAAGAACAGGAGAAGTGCATAACACGCTGCTGTCTCCGATAAAAGCAAATACAGGTTTATGCCATAAATAAAGATCTGAGGAGAACCAAATCTTTCGAGGTAAATCGAAGGCCACTATCTCATTATACAAAACAATGCAAGACGAATACAGGAGATTGAGTCTGCTCTCAGTGCACGGCATGACTCAAGTCTTCATTACAGCTATCTTTTTAAAGGACACCACAGTCTGATTTATGCTTAATTATGGAAGTAACAACCAATGTTGACAGCTGCTACCTTTATGAATGTAGGATATTTCGATGTCGTGTTCATTGAGTGGATTTTGTGGCTTCACAGAGCAACACAGAAATCGTACATTACACACACCGCCATCCGTGGATATTGTGAGAATAATTTTGCAGTGAATATTTGAAAGATTTACAGGAACACAAAGTATAATAGAAGAAGAAGAAGCAATGGGGTCTTAGCTGTTGTTGTTGAGTTGTTTTTGTCGACATTGTGGATAAATGAAGCCTTTTCTCTGGGCTACCATGACTTGAGCATCATTTGAATTAAATTCCCCAATTCATGAAAAAATATCACAAAAAAATCCAGTACTTATGTGAAAAAAATCATTTTCACTCACAATTATCACAATGAAAATCAGTGGAAGTCCTTTCCTGTCACGTCTGCTCGAGCAAGCATGAACTACAGCAAAGACTGAATCGTCAGGTGCGCTGATGAAGAAGGTTTTAGTTCAGTGAGGATTCAGGTAATCACTTATTCTGGTGAAACATGGTGTGTTAGCAGGTTTGTCTCTGCAGTGTATGTCGCCAGGAGCGATCAACCGTCTGTGATAGTGTGAACTGTGCCATTACCGCAGGGACATGCGCCTTCTGCAAGAATGTCCTTGTTCGCAAAACATTATTTGCTCAGAGATGGAAATAAAACGTATCATCCTTTCAGAAATCAATCCGTAGATATGTTGAAAATGAAAATCCAACCTTGGCTCTTACTGGCCGAGGGTGACATACAACAGATGTGTTATAAGAGGAGGAGGAATTAGGGTCAAAAGGTTATCTGCAGCTGAAGCCAAATCTACGCGGTTTACAGATCAGAGGTCATTTTCAAAACTCAAAGGTTTCCTTAATTGTGTTTCTGACCGTGTAATTTATTGAATCAAGCCTCCCTTGACTGCAAGGCCATTGGATAGAAGCATGTCTGAAAATACGGGTGCTGTTAGGCGAAGTGATGCAGTATTTGACTTGGTGATGAAACCTACTCTGGTGTCAATTCATTCAGGTTTCATTCAATCGACATCGACTTGAGTTGTTTTGTAAAGGAAAGGTGATTTGTTTAATATTGAACTATTCCGAATGGAGAGTCTGAGGGTAATTTAACAAACCCGTTTTTCCACTCCCTTTTAGCACTGATTTGTTGTGAAATGCAACTGCTCATATTGATTTACATGTATGTTATCATCCCAGTGATCGCACATGGATGGAAGTATTTCAGACTGTCTGTTCTGTTGATTCCTAATTGAGCCGTGCCTGTGTCAGGTGATGTCAGGTGGCATGTACATAAATTACATTGGCAGTAGACCAACAGTGACCTGGAATGCTGCAGTAGCAACAATTTAGCAAATTACAGACACTTACTGCCGAGTAATTAACATCTGGGTTTGCACTAAATGCAAACTAATTTAACACCTCAAATGGCATACATAGAATACAAGAGTCACAGCTGTACCCAATGAAATAATGTACAAATAATGGCCTAACAAGTGGAAAGATGCTTGTCAACATTTGCTGCAACGGCTCGAACACTGTGGCACTGACTGAGTTACCAAGAGAGGGAGAAAGTCAGCAGAGAGGAGCAGCTGCTCTGACATTTGTTACAGTGAGTTTTGACACTGCAGAGAAGCCATGCGAGCCTGATCATCGATTCCCTGGGATTCAGACCACATGACAGCGACCCCTCCATTTAAAAATGGCCGACACAGACTTCACAGCTTCACAGCGGCACCTCATTGAAAGATGAAATCCCGCTTTAAACTTCAGAAACTGGAAGAATACCTCGCACTGCTTTGGCATAAACCCCACCATCATCCAGTGTCCATAGACCCACAGAGGCTCATTAGATGAGCGGCCTTAACGGGCAAAGATGAGAGAAGATGATGGGTTCAGTGAGTTTATGGCAGGACAGGGCTCACCGTTTTGAGGTCACGCATATAAAGAGGCGATTATTTTAATTTCGGTCGATGATTTTAGTCAGCTGTTGAATGTTCTTGGGAAAACAGATCCCTTCTGGCTAACTGGTTTATGCATAGTCGTGACTACAGTACTGTAGTCAACGGTGCCAAAAATCAGTTTCTCAACTTGTTTGGCAAGAAAGTATACTCAGAGACCATACAGAAAATATTATTTTTGCTGCAATTCAGCAGTCCTTGTTGAACTACATGCACCCGTTGGTCGAGGTACAAGGACGCTGAGCAGTTCGCTTTCATCCCGATTGTGCTAAAAGTGTATTTAACTGTGAACCGTGCATGAATCCAAACCAGACTGAAGCTGACAGTATTGTTCCATCCCTGCCTGCTCTGTGCCATGTTTTATGTTGTTAGTTTGTCTGTTTTAGTTTGTTTTTTCTGGTTGTTGCTCGACTGTGAATGGAAATCTTTGCTCCTGGACGGCACTTTTCCTTGGGGAAGAAAAAACATCTGAAGTGACGAGGAGCTGTGTTTTTGCACGAAGGATAGGTTGACCTCATTAACACCATGTGTCCCAGTGTGATGTGGAAATCCTCCATGCCCCACGCTTGCGGCCTTAATGGGCACTTCAGGACTGCTGGTAATTACCAGAAATCCGTAACACAAGAAGGAACCTGGAAAAAATCCACAGGCCACAAGTGTGATTACTGGGACAGAGCCAGACATTCCATTTGCCGCCGTCAATGATGTCTCTGGATGTTCTGTATTGTATTACAGTCCGTCTTTTGTTTAACATTGTGCTTTAGAACTGAGAGCCGAGCGGAAACTAATACAAAGCTCCTCCTTGATTATTGCTGACAGGATTTGAGAGTGCTGAAACATTATATATTTTTGCCTTCCTGTGATAGTTTGCCTTTGTATTCGACACATTTTCAAAGATTACTTTGCGAGGCAGCCCTGCTTTAAACAAAGTGCTGCTCGCCTTAATCATGCAGTCTTATTGCAGAGGCCCTAAAACATCTTATTCCAACTTTGCTTTGGTCGTCACTAATTTAAATACACGGATACATTGTTGTTCATCGGAGATAGCAGTACCGCCACAACGTCAGACAGCTTCATTAACCCTGCTCCATCTCCCTCTGGCGTTACATCAGCCGCCATCAAATGCGGTCCAAGCAAAGCAGCATTATCGTCTCCACACACCTATGCTCCTCTCTTCCATATTCCTGGAAGGTTGGCTTTGGTTTATTATCTTTGAAGGTTCAATGGAAATTATTCTTCTTATTCTTTTTTTGGATGTTCCTTGTTCAAATAATCAAGGGTAAGGTACTTCAGGAAAATCATCTTTGGAATGCATAACGCTGCTACAGCACCCCTGAGATGTCATGCAGAAAATTTTAAACTGAAAAACACAGAAACACAAAATAAGCTGTGTGTGACTTGAGAGTATAAATAATTGTTGGCAGAGTTTTGTCTTTTTGCAGATATACTCTGGATTTTATGCCACCTTGACAAATCTGGTGTAGTTTTTCAATTTTCCTTCAGCTTTTCTGGTTAACCCCTTGATCTATAAGGGACTTACACGATGCTAATGTAATTCTCACTTCTAATACACTTCTCTGGAGAGCACTTGATCTTATTAACCGTTTGTTGGCAAGTGGCAGACAGACCTTGAACACACATGACTGAAGAAAAATATTCACGACCTGCAGCTCTCCATCTCAGCGGTGCTAAGATGGTGCACTCTCACACCTCTGAATGGGTGAATGGGGCTGTATAGGATTTAATGAGTAACTTTTCTAATACCAATACTTTTGCAGCTTTTTCATATGTTTCTAATTTCTATAATATGCCTCATTAGCTGACATTACTTGAAATATTAGGTATTATCTATGTTGCAGAAGTAGAAGGAATAAACAAGATTTTTCTTGCACTTTTCCCACCAACCTCTTAGATGTTAAAACATCCTTGGTCTGGATTATTATGTGTATTCCTGTGCACTAAAGAGGCAAGGACAGATGATGAATGCCTTTGACAAGAGTCTGAACCCTGGTTATTTACACACATACAACATCCGGCAGATGCACATCGTGTCACAGGTCAAGTACATGGTTTAAATGACCTCTTATGTGAATCAACTTTGTGTGCTTTGGGAACACTTTCTGGAAAGGGTACATAAATTATCATGAATTCATGCATGAAAAAGACTGAATTTGTTCATATAGTGTTAGGAACTAAAAATCTTCGTTTGCAAACCCAAGTGATATCCTGATGTTTGTGAATGATGTCATTTCCACCTCCCATCTCTCTCAGATGAGGTTTTTCCTCATAATTCAGCGACTGATAGGAGGAACAGAAGCTCATAATGGCTGCTCTGTTATATTCAGTGTGCTCTGAGACGGTGGTGATGTCGGCTACAGGCAGCCTTTCGCTATCACTTCATTTAGAGGGGAATGAAGATCAAAGGGAGGTGGTGGCTCATACCACCCAAGTGAGATTAAAAAATGTTGAATCCCAAATATAGACACCTTCTCTGGGGATGAATCTCAGCGGAAGAAGCTCATTCCCCAGAGTGGCTGGGTGGTAGGAATCTCACCCTTTGATAAGCTATCATGAGCTGTCTGTGCTCTCAATCAGTACATATCCACCCTGCTGCCTGACTCCTGCTCTTCTGATTCTCTGCCTCAGCGATGGGAGGCAGCATCAATACAGTTTCCGCTCGGCGCTGCTTTGAGAGACGGCCCAGTCTCCCTGAAATCGATCAAGGATTCTTCAGATATTGAAAATACTCGAAACTGCTCAAATAAGTGAAAGGCCACAAAAGTTTTCATTCTCTCTGGAGTTGAGTTTGTCCTTAACACCTCTTAACATTTGATAGCTTCAGAACAGAAAAGTTTCTGGCAGTGAAGCAAAAGTATGCAGTTAAAAGTTAAACTCGTTTGCTGAACCATCCATGTATTATGTTTGCATGCTCTTATATATATATAGTCCAGTTGTCTTATAAATACCACAGCATTGCTGACTGAAGGTCAGCAATAGAGTGTCTCGTTTCAGGACCGTGGATAGTGACAAAGGTTGCATGAACATAAAAACTCACTTAACACTTTTTTTTGTGTAAACCAGGTCAAGTTCAAGTTATTTTAACTGAAACGTTTCTTCACATTATTTATTATCTCACTTTTCATCTCAATATCTCAATAAGACTACCTGGTTGAATTAAAAAAAAAAAAAAAAAAAAATGATGAAGACAAAACATCAAGTTATTCTGATAAGGACAAGGTCATCAAAGTCACATTTCCTTGTATGTACAAGGTTTTACATACATACTTTCAAAAGAGGAAGTGAAAGACTTTCCTTGAGCAAATATTGGCATTGATTAATACAATTTCATCTCTGCGGAACAACGGTAACGCTTTTGAATAAAACCCTGACGAGGACCATCTAAGGTCATTCCTGGGAGAACTGGATCCTAAAGTCTGTTCACTCTGTTCATTAGTAATTCAGCTCCTAGTTTCTGCATCTGAAGTACAGATGAGGAAACTGTGCAGCTGGAGCTGTAATTCTGTCGTTTCTTCCTGGCCTGCCCGTCAATATCCACACCACCTGTCACCGCGGGCTGCTGTGTCTGCCAAATACCATTTTCTGTTGCTTTAGTATTAACCGATTTCAATTCAATATTCTATTCAATAACTTCAATCATCCCCAGCAGGCAAGTTAAATAACCAGTGTCCACAATGTGTGGGTCATTAATGATCTTTCTGTATGAATAAAACTAAATCAGTTGCAGCAAGGAGTCTACTGAACATATTAAATCAGCCAGTAGGAGTGAAGATTTCATTTCATCTGCTTTATAGTTTCTTTATATAACGAATAAAGCTGCATATAAAAACACATTATATATTTTCCCCGTATAGAGGTCAGCCTGATGCTGGTGCTGTGATCCCTGAGCTGCTGGTGTCATAGTCCTGTGCCTGTCCATCAAAAGGTCTTTAAAGTTTCAGGGTAATAGCAATCATGGGAAATAGTTTGTCACAGCTTTAGCAAATAACTAAACCAATTAAATATGTGTTTGGAATAACTCTCCTAACAGATTAACAAATAATGAACAAAAATGTTTTATATTCACAGCAAGAGTTCATGCGAGGTGCACTGCACAGTCCGCAAACAAAGGGAGCGATCGGGACATCAAAGTCATGCATCAAGTCTAATTAAAGCAGACACTGCCCAAGAAGTGTGAGCGAAGGTGTTTCACGGACAGTATGTCGTTGGAATTAATCTACTTTGCAATAAAAGGAAGTGATCTGTCGTTGCAGTCTACCCGGAGAAATGTAGCCTCTTGTGGAAATGGAAATTCAGTTTTCTCAGCGATGAAATTATCAGCGTCGGACTGAGACGCACCGGACAGCTGCACAGAATTCCATATTAATAAAATGAGAATATAATAACAAAGCCGGGTGATAGTCCTTGACAGTTGCTCCTCTCATGCCATATCTGAATGAAATGGATCAGCATTTGCTTATGCATGCTTACATTGTTAATTATACAGCTATTATGCGTCGTCATGCCTGATCCAAGAGTAAACAGATGTCCTACCAAGGACAGCAGAGGAGAACTGTAGGTGTTGTACATGTGCCATTACCTGAAACGACGCGCCATCTGAGAGCTTGTGTCCCATTGACTTTGAGGCATAGTGTGACAAACTAATAAAATGTGGAGTTGAATGGAGCCATTAGCTCATTATATGTAAGCAGATGTAGAATCGGGCAGATGTTGCTTGTTAGTTTCATTCAGTTTGAACGATCTGCAGCAAATTGTGTGACACAGCTGTGTTGCTAAGTACAAGCTTTTAGTACAGTTATTGTAGATGTTTTTTATTTGTAAGTGGATTCATGGTTGGGAACACGATGACGTGACTGAATAGAATTTGTAAGTCTATTGACTACACTGCTGGAAGACTTTCAAAACAACTTCCGAAAAGATTTTAATCGTGGATAAAGCCAATTAAATAACCTTGCGTGTGTGCAAACTGTTGGATGGAGATCTAGCACGAGAGTTCACGGACAGGATAGCATAAAAACAGCAGTATGTGATTTAATACAGTTACTCTAATGTTTTTTCATTAATAAACCAGCAGTGGGTGGAAGATCACCGTAAAACAGGGAAACTTGCCAAGATTGGAGACTCACTTGATGTATTCTGCAGCTATGAAATGAAAATCCACTTGTTCTCACTTGTAGAATGAAGTTCATTCGACATGAATCCAATGCACTGACAATCAGACCTTTGAGACCATAAATGTTTTTACATGTCATACTGCTGTCACACTCTCACACTGCAGGAGTGAGTGGAACCCTAACCCTGACCCTCAGTAATTTCCTAAAACAGATTTTGGCTTTGGCTACACGGATATCAATTTAATTACTGATTTTGGTCTTTTTGTTTGATTTTTTAACAATAAGAAAAACATAGAATATTGCATAACTTATCTTTTCGCCTTGCTCCTGCCGTTCCTTAAGTCTTCCAATAATCATCCATCATTGCAACTTGTCATTACCTCTCAGTGCTGAGCACCATGTTCTGTTTGTATATACACAGGTCCATCACTCACGCAGACACGTCAGCTGGCCAATCATCCACCACTGGAAAGCAGACTGACTCAGCACTGAGGTAAGTTCACTCTTTAATGCGTTCAAGCCTGGAACTCAAACTGGGAAATGAAAGGAGAGAAAAATAACACAGTCAACACAGAACACAGACTCAGAAGGTGGGCAGGTACCCTGGATACGCCATTAAAATGAAACTTCTTTCTCTTCAGTTGCGTAGTCTGTCAACCCGTCAGTCATCGAGTAATTCATGTTTCACAGCAAAACACCGATGACTGATGTTTAAAGTTCTTAAATGTTAATTTTTGTCAGTGTATGCGCCTGTAAGATCATTTATGAGTTTCACAGAAAGCATAATATTCGCAGAGAGATTTAAAGGTCGGCTTTCAGATGAATTAAAAATACAGATAAGCGAAAAACATATTTGTAAGGTTTATTTGCAGCTGACGGGTAAAGATGGCTGAAGGCAGCTGCTTCATTCAGCCTGCCCGGACATTTTGCAGAAAGGCTGAAAAAACAGTGTGGCTCTTTGATTGCTTTTCTGTGTGAAGAATACGGACAAACCCGACTTGATAAAATGAGTAAACAAAATGATAGAAAATGAAAGTGTCCATTGCAGACAAGAAATAACATGCCACAGCAGTAATGGCTACACGAGTGTTGTGTGTGGATTGTGTGCAGGTAATTTCTTCCTTTGTTGGTTTTATTGTTTGGATACAGGCAGTGCAAAGAGAATTACCTGCTCATTGTTTGTTTGTTTGTTTTTTTTTACCCAGATAATGTCTGGCTCACTTTATCAAGGGATAAATGTTGTTTGCATATTCTTTGCGAGGAAAAAAAAATAATGGGAACGAAAAGCAACTCCACTAGACTGTAGGCTACATATAAAATATAATCCACAGAGGTGCTAGCGTGCATCCTTGATGTGGCCTTTAATGAAGTTTGCATCCATGTAGACTTAAGGTTACACAAAACTTACACACCCAGTCAAAAGGGCTGAGTGCCAACAGAGAACATGACCAATTAGAATTCAGAGACAGACTTTTGAAAGGGGAATAGTAATGAAAGAAGCCGCGTTGTTCCAAGTTAAATAAGATCAAGGACATGACCAGCAAATTGAAGGGGCAGATACCCAGCCTCCACCGCACGGAGCTGAACGTTGAATCACTTTCCAAGCGCCGTAGTGAAAGTTTAAATAGAGCTATACAGCATGTTCTTCTAGCGTCTACAATAAGCAAAGCGCCTTGCCAACAGATAAATGGTTCATCTTACTCCACAGTTATTAAAACCTGTGCCTGTAAGCTTTTTTTTTTTTTTTTAATCACTTCAGATCAAAATGATCCACGGTGGTCTTGATCCCATGGTGGCAGATGATAAGAGAGGAGCACCATCACGCTGAGATAACTTGGCATTGATGCCATTAGATTTTATGTACTCAATATTGCTGAGCCATAATGTACAACTTTATATCCGCTTTGATCAGATCCTCCTCTCGTTGCCTCTGTCTGTGAATTATGAAGTGGGAGCATCCTACATGGGATAATTATCCACTCCATCTATTGTATTCTTTCATTCTCGCCGCCTGTAAATTTATATTTTTCTCGTGCAATGCAACTGAATGGCAGTTATTGTAATAGGGAGCAACTGATCGCAGGTATTCTCTCAGAGTGAGAGTTGAGGGCGTGTTGTGATACAGCTCAAATGGAAACCAGATAGTCTTGTTATTCCTATAGTACATCTCTCAGGCAGAGGACAACACTGGCCTCACTCTCTTTGCTCTCTTTAGCCTGAAGGCTGGATGTATGTTGTAGCCTCTGAATATCCCTCTTGCAAACATATTGTGTTAAAATTTGTGCATTTAAAAGACATGCGAATCACTGTCGGAGACCGCTGTAAGGGTCTCAAAGAGGTGGGTATGGCTAACTGTGGCTCACAGGCCCAGAAGGTCTTTAGCTTTTGCAATATAACTTTTACTGCATCAGTTTTTGTGTTGTTTAATAGTGTTTTTTGTTGTATTTGCTTATTTCCCATTGTGCTTTATCACATCACAGATACTGCTAATGGGCCTAAATGTCTGTTGTGTTTGCGTGATATTTATCCACTATGAATATCAAGTGGCAGCTGTGAAGCAGCAGCCAGCTTACATCATTTGACAATAATAATTAAATTTATGGTTGCATATTAATTGGGCTCCAACTGTGTCACAGGATTCCCAAGAGTCCTTTGTGCGTGGTTTCATTTTTCACACACGTCTCCCCTGAAAAGTTTACATCGTCTGCATTGAACTACGTGAAGGAAAGAGTCTGGACTGTCAGAATATTCAAGAGGAGGCCTGTGTGTGCCGAGCTCAACAGGGCTCTGACTGAGTAAAGCTCTGGCAAGTTATGTTTTATTGAATGTCCTTCCTTCTGCATGACAAAAAGAAAAAGGCAGTTCTTCCAAGTATTTATTCAGACATTTTTCAGTGTGCTTCTGATAGTGATATAAGCTTTTTTTCTGCAGTTGGTAGAAATGTGGATCACATCATTTGTGTCCTTGTGTGCGTGCTGGTACCACAAGGCATACAAACTAACTACGTACTGCTAAATAGTTATATAGAGTATAGTTGTGTGTGTGTGTGTGTGTGTGTGTGTGTGTGTGTGTGTGTGTGTGTGGGAGGAGTCCTAACTGGACAAACAATGTCTTTTGAATCCCTAAATGAGGCCATATGATGATGTAAAGACACAAATCTCCTCATGGACTTTGTTACTACATTACATTTGGGATCTCTGAAGGATCGTTCTGATATTGTTTGGGCTTGAATGGAAAGTTAAACACATCTCGAAGGTAGTGAGATAAATTACATGATAACTGTTTCCAGTGTTCACAACAGTTTCTTGCTGTCAGTGTTGTGGGTATTGATGGCAGCATTAGACAGGCAGGCCTGCAAAAAGTGAAAACCACAGATCAATCACTGAGGCACGCTAACATCTGAAATCAGAACAGCTTTGAGTGAATCTGCGAGGGTGCAGGAGGGCTGCCCTGCACTCTGACCACGGTCGACAAAGACAGTATGAAAATAACACGACGCAACCATCTAACACGAGGACAACTGCTGTCACTGGGTCGGCGTATGGTCAGTAACAGCAGGCGGAAAGGGGATTCATGATGACTCCACACATACAGTGCTGTCAGTGAAACGTGATGTTTTGAGTCCAGAACATTGGATTTTAAATGACGCCGACATTAAAGTTCAGACTTTCAGCTTAAATTTCAGAGTCTTTACGTCTATGTTAGTGAATCGTGTAGAAGTTATAGCCATTTTTAGGCATAGTTCCCTCATTTTAAAGCAATTACTCAAATTAAGATACACTTAAATGATGTGAAATCTAACTTTAGAGCTAGCTAGGTAACATTATCTGTGGCTTATCTATTGGTAATGTTGTGCAGTTCTCCACTCACCAGATATGAATGATGAGGCAGGCGTCAGTTCGGCAGGCAGACACGATGACACGCAAATACACTCTCATACAGGTGCACACACACACACACACACACACAACTGATGAGTGCATAGAAAACAACAGTTAGCCCTAATGTTATTGAACGGCCATCCAATCCAGTCCAAGTACACCATGAAAACTGAGGTATGTGCTCTGTGTTTCTTTTCCAGGTGTGATGTGTCCTTAAACATCAGTTTAATTTTGTTAACTGCCTCGGTTTTATTTTACTGACAAACTGAAAGTTCTCAGTCATTAACAACGCACACAAATGAAGGCCAAAATCGATTCAGGAGTCCTCTGGCGATGTAATCCCTTCTTACCCTAAGCTCTAATCAATGTAACAAACACGCTTGCCTTTGGTCCAAGTTAACTCTGCATCCAACCTTGTTTACATAACATTGCCTGCATTGCTGCTCCTGCAACTCCTGGTCAAAAGCAGCAGTACTTCATAGCATCTTTAGCAGCTCTCCTGGCCTATACAGCACTTTACATACATGAAAAATCAATAAAGCAGCTTGTGTGTTTTAAAAATAACAAGATTGGTGTGACATTTAAGGTGCTGCTAATTGAGAGGATTAGGTGATTGGCTCGGAGATGATGTTCCTTCCTATCCAACTGACTGAAAAGGTGATGCAAAGTTAAAAAACTTGTGTAGCAAACCCCAGACTATCCAAACAACAGTCCTCTGATCTAATGAAGTACTGGAACAAGCTTTACCAGAACTCAGACGTCAGTCGCGCTCAATGGACAAAAAGCCTGCATGCGTGTGTACAGTACTGTATATCACACGCTTCCTTATTCCAAACAGAGAAAAACACAAAGGACCAAACCAGCAAACCACAAGAGAGCAGAGCACACAGACTGAATCTCAAAAGAAGACAGAAAGCGCTTTTCTTCTGTTTTTCTCCTTCTGTAACGGGTGGCAGCCGACAGCGCGAGAGGCGATCATTGCTTGCGATTCGAGGTGGCCGTATTCCCATTCAGTATGAGCTCCTCCATTTCATGTTCTGATCATAACTTCATGGCACATCATATTGCAAATATTTATTATGCCACAGTAAAGTACCAACATGTATATGTTTAAATCTATGTTGAAACATCAGACCTCCGTCAATGCAAATATGTTAGCGTTGTGTAAGTGTCTCAAGAGTGCGGCTGCACTGTTACAGCAGCCAGACTCCGGCGCTGAAGGCGTTGTGCATTTCTCTGGCAAAGCTCTGTGACTGGCACCGGATGGATGAGTGCAGCCTAAGGCAGTCCAGTGTTGCTGGATATCAATCACCATTGATAAATAGCCCTCTGCACTGAAAACAAATGTCCCCTCTTTTACCACTGATTTAGATGAATCAGCCGAAGGACATCAACATCCCATTGGTCTGGCTCGTTCTCCACTCATCAAAGTACACCTGCTAGCCGTCTTTTAATGGCAAAACAAATGTCCCCTAAAACGCTGGCAAGCTTGAATTTCCCCACATAAATGAAGACAGTCAGTCATTTCTTAGTGGTGTTGAACAATGGCATATTAATTTCTCCTGAGTTTATTGCTACCTCTGACTTGTCCCCACCCCCGGACTATCACTCACACACCAAGGCTGTTCTTCACTCGCACTCCAAAGGCTGTCAGGTTGAAATCTAAATAGGTAATTATCTGACTGAAGCAGAGAGGGAGAGAGAGGCAGCCAGCAGTTCCTTGTGACCAGCCTAAAATCAAGCCCGCTTCTCAGCACAGGAATATTAATTGCTGTTCCACCTTGTGTCGGGGGCCTTTATTGGATCCCCTTGTTTTCCCAAACAAGCCAAAATGAAGGCAGCTTGTTCCCTTCACACATTCGCCCATTGATTGTTTACTTAACAGGTTAGTATTTGAGAGGGGCTTCATCTCAGATACTGTTAATTGAGTCCCTTTACTGACAATGAATGCAGATTCCTTTTCCCCCCATACTAGTCATTTTCCTGTGTGTGTGTTCACGTGTGTGTGTGTGTGTGTGTGTGTGTGTGTGTGTGTGTGTGAGAGAGAGAGAGAGAGAGAGAGAGAGAGAGAGAGAGAGAGAGAGAGAGAGAGAGAGAGAGAGAGACTGGTTGCCCTATACTTATCCTTGCTTCACACTAACTGAATAGACGTCAGTTTCTGGTGGCTTACTGCCCCCAATAGGCAGTGAAAACCAAAAACATGAATGAGAATGGACTCATGCTATTGTCTGGCTCATCCTGTACTTAAAGATACTGACACTGAGCAAATATTATCTCAGAGCTGCGATGAATTCAAACAAATGCTTAAAATAGACCCTGGGCTTTCACCTCGTAAAAACATTGATACCCTCACTATAGTACGCATATCCATATGTATTCCATATGTATGTGGGTATAAAAAGTAGTCATTTGCATATCACAGACAGTCTCTCTCTCACACACACACACACACACAGAAGGAAAAACTGAAAAGCACAGAAACATAGAACTAATGATGGCTGAATTCCATTTGCTTTTGTGCGTGGCATTGATCACTGGAACACTTGAACAGAACAGACTGATTTTATTGGTGACACCTTTGCCCTCCCCACTATGACAAGTCGTCTTGCCTGTGTTGAAAAAGGCGAATTGAAATGATTCAGCCTTTGCTGCATCCCTCCAGGTTACACTTGAGGACTGCAGCAGCGCCAGTATCAACCTCAGTGTGCCATTAGCTCCTTTAGCTGTACTTTCTTTCATTTGCATTTCCTCAACCTCTAATAATAACCCCAAGCAAGCACAGAGGAAGTGCAATGAACAACAGAAAATAGACGCTTAACAAATTTGGTGAGACTGCAGGAAATGTGGATTAAATATATGCAACCCCGACAGATTCACTGCGTCAGTGTGTCATGGTGCATGTGGACAATTCAGACGCATGAATATTATTGATCACACATCACATCTAATTTCTCTCACAGTTGGTAAGTGTCAGATCTGCCTGAGGTCATACCATCTCACCTCGTGTCTCAGTGTGGTCTGGAGCCTCTTGACTGACTGCTAACAAATGATCATCTTCCTGGCTGCTCTCTGCAGCCCGGCTGAAAGAACCCACAGTGGCTGGCTGCTGCTCACATACAGAGCTAATGGGGGGGGGGGGGGGACTGGAGATGGATTCCCTCTGTCATTCTCCACTCGAGCATGCCAGTCTGTGTTTGAAGAGATGAGCCATGTTTGAGTCCACGTCTCTAATTAGCCAACATAGGCCTTTGCCTTGCCCAGAAAGCTATTATACTGCCTAATAACAGCCACTGCAGAGCCCTGAAAGGAAATAACTAACACTCTCAGTTTAGATATGCCATTGTCTTGAAGTCCAAAATAAATGGGAGCACAGAATTGCATTTTGTAAGGATTTGCAAGTATGCTAATAGCGTTATAAGGAGATGCGGTATGTCTGCATAAGCTGGAGTGTCCCGTAACAATGAGAAAAATGCCAGAGAACTGGGTCTCAGATGATTAAGAGCTGCCTCTTTCCCCAGGCGTGTTTGTCTCTAGAGACACATCATCTTCCTGATAGTTTCTAGGCTGAGCTTCGGCCCTCCGACAGATGACAGAGAGAGACGCCCAGCTACTCCTCCTTTGTCTGGTTCAGAAGGGCAGACCGCTGCGTCTAGCTTTATTTATCTTACAAATGACTCTATCTCTAGGCGCTGGTGTTTGACTTCACAGCTGGATGATTGAGAGGGTGTAGAACTGATCTGATCTTCACACTCTTCCGCTATGTTGTAATTTTTTTTCTTTGCAGACGCTTAAAATTCATGAAGCCTCCTTCCATTAGTTCCAAAACAGGTATTTTTCTTCACTTGCCAACTCTCATAGAACATGCCGCTAATCATATTTGATCAAGTCTGCGTTTCAGTTCCTATTCTATTAAAAGATACCTCTGTGTAATCAAGAGGCCTCTGTGTGTATCTGTCTTTCATTTCTTTTTTCTTCAACAGACAAAAGCATGATCCTTTATTCCCTAATTAACCAACACAGGGGCTTGTTGGAGAGAGACAATAAAATGAAGCATAGATTGTCCTCTGAGTAGAGGCAATTACCACCTTTTCCTTGGCGGCACGTAACTTCACAAGTTGCCTCAATAGATGTTTCTCATTGTTGCCCTGGTGTTTTTCCTCTTTTCTTTGCTTGCCTCCTATGGAGACTGACCTATATGAGAAGAAATGTCAAGCGTAAGGCATGGAACAGATGAGAGAGACAGCAGAGAGAGGAGACAAAAGCAGACCAAAGTCTGCACTCAGATCCAGCCATGCAGGAAATGGAAAGAAAAAATAAGATCCACACTTTTCTCTCTATGGTTCCCTGGAGAGGTCACCTCTTCTCTCAGTTACATGGTGAAAGCGGTCATATGTGTGTAAGATGCCACATCCTTTTCAAGATTGTTAACAACGTCAAAGCCTCATTACAACCAGAGAATATTTATAGCTGTCCTTTGCACAGTTGCGGTTAAAAAAATCCAGGTTTCATCTCTTTAATGTTATGACTTGTGTGGAGGTCTAACTGGCTGTAGAAGTAGGTGGCAGGTAGGTACCAGCAGCCACAAACTGTGACATGTTATTAAGCTGCCTGGCATGTTTTGGGACTCATTATACTCAAAGAACTGCATCAATATATGCCAGCTATTACGGAGGCTTTAAAGCAGGATTTGGCTGCAGTGAATCTTGAAGGATGATAACACATCCCTTCAGAAAAACGTAGTAGAAACACACAGCACAATGTGCGAGGCTCCAGACGTGAGACTCCCTTTGTTTGCTTCAGTGATCATCAACCAGCAAATCATCATTGCATCTCTGAAGATTTATGTCACTATCATCACCATCTGCAGATGGAACTTTGCTTCATGTCTACAGTAAGTAGTGCCTAAGACCCACCATTAACATTAAAACAGTCAAGCCACAAAGCTTTTGCTGTTCATTTTATTGTGTCAGTCAAGCAGCATGAGCAGCTTCTCAGGAGATGCGCTGAGGTAACATTTTATGAAGACTGACAATCCGGTTGAGAAGATGCGCGAAAGGAATGACGACCACTTAAGAAAAAAAGGTGCCACGTGGACCTAAAAATATACATGATTGCCACTTGAGATACTACACAAGAAAATGTTTGACATTTGTGTCATATATCCCCATTATCGCATCTCTGGTGGTCCTGTTTTTGGAGATCACATTCAGTGTTTCACAGCATTTTAATCTCTGTAGTATATTTCATCATATTAATGGTTGGGTCTTTTTTCCTTTTTTTGCTAAAAGGACGAGACTAAGATGATGTTATTGTAAGTGTTTTCATATGGCTTGACGGGGACTGAAAGAACTGACACAGAGCCTCGGGGACATGGTGATCTGCGTTTAGTCTTTGAAGATTTGGCTTTGATAACATGCTGGCACTTATCCACAACAAATACAGGCTTCACAATACTCAAATGTACACCGCATGTACATTAGCCTCTGGCTAAGACCAATTGTGAATATGCAACGGACAAAAAGACTTAATGTAAGACAGCAACTCAGACTGCTGTCTTAATTATAAAAGCAGATACTGGTGCCATAACTTATAATAGAAATGATGATTTTCAATTAAGCTACAACGAGTCAAAATACATATATAATTAAAATAAAAATGCGACGTCCTTCATAATCTTCAAAGCCATCAGGTTTGTTATCCTATATAATGATATAACTGACAACCTTTTCGCACTCAGTTGCCAGTTTATTAGCTTCACCTAGCTAATAAATCTTACCTTCAAAGTTGCTTTTAATCATTTTCTGTGGCACTGTTGTGTTGTATTACATTTGGCGTTTCAAATATTTAGTTTACACCTCTCTATCAATGTGGTAGACAAAATATTGTATTTTCCTACACCTCACTTTTACTGGCCATAATTTTATTTGGCTAGAAATCTATAGTGGCTTGGCTTGTCCCCTTGGGCTTTAGTGAATGAATCATTTCTGATGCCAGGGATTTCACAGTGGTCCCACGAATGCAAACAAAAAGATCTTATAAAGGCAAACAATAGTTTTGTCAAAAAAATATTCTTTCAGAAATGTTTGAATACATAAAAGTCCAATATATACTCAGAGTTGACACAGGACAAAGTGGCAGAGTGAAAACACACATTCCAGTTGACCTTTGACAACTCTGAGGTGTTTGTTCTGGTGTGAACTTTGACTCACGATCTTTGAAATAGCCATTAAGCAGAGCCTGCAAGGTCATGGCCAATATCGACCTGCTGCTACTGTATGTACTGAGCGATGTGTACGGACCAGGACCTCTCTAAAGGTAATCTGTCACAGTCATAACTAACTGGCTTAAACTCCACTGAGGCTTCATGTTTCACCGGGGTCTGTTAGAAAAAAAAATCTCCAACTGCCAGGCTGTAACTACACTATGTCAAGGTGGATGCTTGAGGTCAACGTGGCTTCACTGTTGATGATGGCGAGTCACCCCTCTGCCAATGACCATCTGTTAATTCAAACTTTGGGGACTATGCTTATTTGAGTTCTTTGTGCATTCAGTATAGCGCTAGAGCCAGAAGGCTATTAGTTTAGCTTAGCATGAAGATTGTAAGCAGGGGCAAGCTCTGTTCAAACATATACTTACCAATGCTCATGTGTTGACAGCACATTGTATCTCCGCTGTGACCTTTAAGAGTCCCGGGTGCTTGGCTGAAAATCTTTAACATAATCCTAAAGACAGCAAAGTTTTTACATTTCTGTTTTTGTGCAAATTAAGCAAGATACAAGCTGTTAGTGGGCTTTTGTTGGCAGGGTTAGTTTTTTACTTTAAACTGAAGCAGGCTCACAATTGACATAATTCCAACTAAACTAACCGCTTTCTGGTTTTAGCACCATTGTTGCTGCACTGAGAGCATGGGAGTGGTATCAACCTTCTTTCTGCTCTCAGCATGAAAGCAAATAAGTGTATTTCCCAAAATATCAAACCATCCCTTCAATCAAAAACAAAATAGCCCCCTTTGGCATTTTCATTTTCCCTCACTCTGAACCCCCATCTCGTTTGCTTCCTTTCAAGGCCAGGATATGTGCAGACCTACACTGAAAGCCTCCAGCTTCTTTAATGGTTTCCAAATGACCAAGGATGGTGTTGTTACCTATAGAGAATAGATTGGGGAAGTCCAAAGTCAGACATGTCTGAGTGTATCAAATTCAGAAGAGGACATTCTGGAAAAACATTGCTTAAAGAAATGAAAAATTCAGCTGAACTATAGGCACCAAAGTAAAGTACTAACCTACAAATATCATCGAACTGGCACAAGCAGCCATCTGAAATAAGATGGTGCCACAAACAACCACAAACCTTTTCACAGTTCTCCCCCCTAAAAAGCTCTATAACATAAAATTCACATTTCACATGTCACTTTAGTCTCTCTGGGCTGAATATTTGAATGGTATTCAAGTGATGCCCTGCAGTGGAAGCACATACATGAAATTACCTTCTGTGTACCTTTCTGCACAGAAGCATTGCCTCAGAAACTGAATATTTTCAATGCACTAATGATGCTTTTATGTCCCTGTATGTGCCCTCTCTTTGCCTCTATCTGTCTGTCTCTCACTCGTAAGTAAACAGAGATGCAAGTGCAGAGGTAGAGCACAGTTTTCATAATAATGTTTCTGCTGGTAAACTTAAGTTCTAGAGGTTTCTACATCGGTCTCTGTCCATCCAGGCAGCATCTCTTTCTTGTTTTTCTTCATCTAATATGAATCTGCACGTTATGTTGCATCTGTGTTTAGATACACTGCATATCAAAATTAGGTTTTCATTTAAATAGTAATAATGAATCAACAACAGTCACATTCAAGCATGTCAACATCTGTAATGATGATCAGCAAGTGATGCTGCTGTGAATGTGGATCTGTGAAAGCTCTCTGAGTTCACAGTGCTAACAGCAATGACCTGTAACACGGATGTCAGTCACCTCATGCAAGAGTACACCTGTGACTTACTGTACCACTGTCTGCAGCAATGATCAACTGCTGCTGGCACAACTAACGGTTCTGGTCTTTGTGCTGTAAGGCAGGCCCAGCCACTCATCACAAAGCAGCATCTGAATTAATGATTCCTTCACCTTGAATGCCGTGATGTGCTGTCAGGCATCTGATATGGGGACAGCCATGACTGTACAGGCACGGGCTGAGGAATATGTCATCTCAAGGACTGCATATCAAAAGCTTCTTAGAGAACTCATGACACCTCTTTCCTTTTCTCCAGCTATGGCCACAACAGCTGAAGGCTGAGGTTTTCCAGGAAGGGATCTTCTGGCTTCCCAGCTTGGAAAGTTGGCCAGAAAAATTACCTCCACATTTATAGCAGGCAGGTCGAGGCAGTAGAGGTAAATATATGAGGTTCCCTCATGAGTCCGAACTTCTCTTGTGATCGTTTCTTGCCATCTGTAACCTCAGGAACATCTTCATTTCTCGAATTACTGCCATCAGTACCCTCCAATATGAAAGAAAATGCTGCTTTGAACTATACCTGAGATATAAACATATACCAGGCGCTGCACCATCATGTTATCGTAAGCTAATATCAACAAACTTTTTCCTCGTGTCTGCATTTATTCATAGTAACAGGGAGACAACAGCACCATCAACAGGCCAAACAAGAAAACACACCATTATCCTCTATCACACCCATGAATAAAAACATCTAACACTCTCACATACCTTGGCTCTCTAGTGATGCTATGAATATTTTAGAGAAACAAACAATGAATTGTTGACATTTTGACACTAGAATATTGTTAAATAGTTTAAAGAATACCAGAGAATTGCATGCTTAATTGAATGACTGAATTAGACAGTATGTGCCATAGTCCCGGGACACATTTCAGGTTTGACAAACACATATAACTGTAAAACTCTAGAAGGTTCTCACATCACAAGTTCCTACTGTGCTTTGCAATGTCACTTTATTTGAGATATGGTAAGACATCACATGTGCAAAAACTTTGTGTGACACAGAATCTCATTCTATATCTGTTCATAGTATTCATAAATTTACAAAAGTAACAGCATCCATTCCTGTAAAATAAGCTTAAAATGCCGATCCAGAGCGTTCCCAAAGTAAACTGAAAGCTGTTCTTGACCCATTTGGAGTACATGCATGGCTCTGATCTCTTTTGAAATGGAACACTCTCAAGTTTCATCCCCAGCTGTCATAATCATTGTAAGCACTACTGCCATTGAGTAATAGACGTTTGAGCACACTGATGTAGAAGATTTTTATTTCCACCCTAACACCTTTTTGATAATAGATGCCTGCAGATGATTATATCTGGGCTTTATTGGCTGGAAAATGTGGGACCACAGCATGAAGCCAAACCTTAGTCAAAGTGTGACTGAAAATTGACTGCATTTATCTGGATAAATATCTATATTTATATTCAGGCAATCTATATTCAGGCTAATGATATTTATATTTTGGGGATATGTGCTTATATTTGGACTATATATCTTTATATGGACACCATTTAAAGTATTTATAATTTCAATTCCTGTGTACTGAATTACTTGTTTTAGCTATAAATAGTTCTGCACTTTACGTGTCCACCATCCACCCCGACCACGTCCCTGTAACCCCAGTATAATACATAACATATAGCATTCAATATGAAGACACTGCAAAGAAAACTCTCATTTCATTTGGGGACACACTGTGGTAATACTTGCTCTGGTCACATAGGTAAACTCCTCAAACCATAAATATGGTTCCCATTCAGTCTCAGACACCATCTCTGAGGCTCTATTCCAGCTAATATCTCCATCTTTCTCTTGGGAAGATCTCTCTTGTACCACTTTTTTCTTTGACCTTTGTCAATTGTAGCTCCAGGTTGTTCAATCTCAATCACCTCCAGAGCAGTGAATCTTTTTTGAGAATTAGTCATATCTCACTTACGGCACATCTTCCCCCGTGCCTGCCAGCCAGCGGTGGAAGAAGTGTTCAGACATTTTACTTGAGTGAAAGTAAAACGGTATTAGCATAAAATACTTAAAGTGAAATGTATTCATTATGCAGAATGGCCTATTTCAGAGTCATATAGATTATTGGATTATAATTGCATTAATGTGTACATTGCTTAAATGTTGCAGCATGTAAAGGTTGAGTTAATTTTAAACGCTTTATATACTATCAAGTAGCTCAATCCATAATAATACACCATAATTTATTAATAGATATATATTGTATTAATAATCTAAATCTGCAAAGTAATTACTAATGAGGGTGTCAGATAAATGCAGTGATTTAGAAGTACAATATTTTGCTAAAAAGGAAATACTAAATAATAAGTGAAGTACAAGTGCCTCAAAATTGTACTAAAGTACAGGACTTGAGTAAATGTACTTCGGCCACTGCTGCCACCAAGACTGACAGAAGTATGTGAATAAAAATACACAAATACACCTGCAACTGCATTTCAAAGCCAAAGAACAAAGATGAGCATCTCTCCCTCTGTGTGTGTGTGTGTGTGTGTGTGTGTGTGTGTGTGTGTGTGTGTGTTCGTTCGTGTGTGTTCATGTGTGTTTGTGTGTGTGCGTGTGTGTGTCTGTGTGTGTCTGTGGCCATGTATTCCTCACGCTGTGGGGACATCAATCTGTTTACACAGTCACATTGTGGGGACTCAGCTTCCATATGGGGACAAAATACAAGTCCCCATAGTGTAAATCATTACAATATTGGGTGAAGACTGGGGTTAAGGTTGGGGTATGGGTGGGTTTAGATTAAGGGAGGGTTTAGGCAAGTAGTGTTTAGGGTTATTGTTAGGGTAAGTCTCCTCGAAATGAATACAAGTCTGTGTAATGTCCCCAAAAGTGATGGAAGTGTGTGTGTGTGTGTGTGTGTGTGTGTGTGTGTGTGTGTGTGTGTGTGTGTGTGTGTGTGTGTTACATTTTTACACTGGCACTGAAGAGTCGGTATGTTTTTGATTTTTTTATCCTGACAGTTTTTGGATGGAGCGGTGGCAATAATGGGGTACCAGATGTAGGACAGGCCAGTCTGCCAAAATACCAACACCAAGACCGGATGCTGGCCGTATGCCCTGGAAAGAGTTGAATGGGTCTGAAGCACATGAGATGCTGTTTAAGACATGGGCAGCAGAATGGGATGAGGAAATGTCTCCTGGGGACCAGGGCAGGTGTGAAACGTTGTTTGCTCTTTGGTTTTGTTCTCAGCTGTGAAATCAGAAATCCATAGAAGGTGTAAAGACACCAGAAGAGACTGCTCAACTGAGAGTGTCTTTAATGCAGCTGGAAGGTTTAGGGTTTCAGGCAGAGTGTTTACCCCAACAGGACTTGCTCTTAACAGAAATGCAGGACTCCTTTGTGTTCAGGAAGAAGCACATGTCTGATAAGAGATCTATAAAAGTCGATAAAAGCTTGCTGAACCACAGGTAAGAGCCAGCGTCTAATGTTAAAAGTACTAAATGAGGGGAATGGGCCAAGAAGTCCACTTCCATTGATGTACTTCTAGTAATTAAAATCAGAGTTAAAGCAGAAGTAAACTTAGATTTTAAAGTCCCCACAATAACTCATGTTTGGGAACAGTTAAGAAGCCAAAAACTGCTTATGAAGAGTACATTTGGAGTTGGTCTTGACCAGAGTGGAACTCTGAAAACCACGGTTTAATAAGAGGTAACCAGAGACAATGCAGATGGAGAATGTGTTGAGATCAGGTCCATTAGAAAGAGTCCTATAAAAAAGGAGTTCTGAAACAACATGAGAAAGCAAAAGGACATAATATATATGCAGTATCAGCACTGTTTTATCATTCAGTCTGCATGTAAGGCACCTTTGCTTTATTGTACCTGCTGTCCTTCTTCACTCTTGAGGTCCAGTCAAAATTAAAGTAAAAAAAACAAACATGACACTCGTTCACTTCACAACACTTCTTCAGAAACCCTGGCAACAAAAGTAAATTTCCAATTTACTGTCTCTGTAGACGAAGCTGTGAGCCAAGCCGAGCAACTACAGAATGAATCACAAGTTTGCACAAACAGACTCTGAAAAATAATATAAAGTCTGTACTCTCCTGCTTTTAAAAAAATGTGTCTGACAGTCATCATCAGAGGTTGTTAGCAGAGAAACAGTCTCACATTGATCTGGTCTCACAAACCAGGCACAACTCATTCGATGGCTTTTGAACTCCACAGTAAACTCAATAAAATTAGTTTTCTGAAAAAGTAAAGCTGAAATCAGATTACCTGTTTCACTGTAGCTACCTTACCCTGTTAAAACATTTTGGCCGATATTAAATTTACCCCTGGAACAAATGCTCAGATTATTACGTCTGGAATCATATAATTCAGTTTTTCGATCCTTTAAACATTTGATCTTATTTCAGTAATGTGGATATCTGAATTCAAACTGACATCAAAGCTCTTGCAACACAAGGCATGTTCATCAACCTGGAGCTGCAGTGGAAGGGAGACAGGTGTGCACTGTTGTGCCCAATCAGCCTGGCGATTATCCCCCTGTAAAGGGCCATCGGCAGCGGCAGCCCTGACAAGTGACAGGATTAGCTAGAGATGCAATTAAGGCCTCAACAGGAAATCTGTGTCTGACTCACACAGATAGGATTTTGGCTGTATCTCTACACATACATGCATTATACTCAAGCTGTGAAGTGGAAAGCTCACCTTGAGTCACATAAGATAACTTTGCCATCAATGTATTCGTTTGTGTGTGTCTCAGAGTTGGTTACCAACAATTACCTACTGCATTCACTGCTACAAACCAATTATCACATGCAAATTAAAAAAAGTGGTATTGGATTATCCTTGGAATAATACACTGAAAATGACAAAGATTAAGCAGTACTGACACTCAGATCCTTCAGTACGCATGGGAAATGTTCTGTAGTTCAAAGCATATTTCACATTAGATATTCAATATGCAAACAACACTAGAAAATGAAAACCAATATACCTCAGTTAAGTTTGAGAATAAGGTCAATGATATCTCATACCGGATTCATTTTAAATGATCCAGCAGGTCATTGCAGCTGAGTAAGTAAGAACAGACTTTGCAAGGTCAGTTCTCACAATGGAAAACAACAAGCAGGGCTGGAAATAATGTGAGCAAAGTTGCAAGCATTAGGCCGTGTTCAGACTGACTTTCTCCCCACTTCTCATTCATTTCAGCGAGACCGCTCTGATGGCACAGCGGGGGTTGCCAACACAGGGGGCTCCAGCAAAAAAAAAAAAAAAAAAAATGTAGTCATCCTGCAAAAAAGTTGAACCAGTATGAAGGCAGACCAGACTGCAACTTGACACAATGTCACCTGGCAAAGCAAATCAAATACATGCATGAGCTCATTATCAGTAGAGTTGTCTGTAACATGAAGACAGTATTTTCTGTTTTTTACTACGCAGCTGTTACTACAAAAGATAAAATGACTGCTGCCATGATTATTACCTCTGTGCATTGTTTTGGCATCCGATTGGATGTGATCTGCCACTCAAACTGGACTTTCTGGATCCTATTTTGTGTCTCATCGCTATCTGAAGCAACACTCCCACTCCCTGTCTTGTCTTAACACAGCTAGCTTTTCTATATATTTAATCTTTATTTACCCAGGAAATCTCATTGAGATTAAGATCTCGTTTCCAAGAGAGACCTCAGAACAAGAGATGTTCAGAAGAACACAGTCAGCAAACAGAAAAAACACAAGAACAGTTACAAGAATCATGAAAAACATCAGACAGTAAAGCTTTGAAATATCCAAGGGGGGTGAAGGGCTGTAGTTTGAGGGCAGTTTGCAGTTCACTCCGCTTAAAAGGTGCATAATACCTGATCTGCCAACATTAGTGCTTATATAAGGGATATCTGAGGTTAAGTAGTTACTGGGTCGTGTACTGCAGGTACTAGATTTAATAGAGAGACTAGATGTGAGGCAGTTTAGAAGCTTGAATAGCAGAGCTACTTAGATGAGTAAAATGAGATGGCTGTTGACTATAAGGGAGCCCATCCAACGTCATGATACACAGAACAATGATGAGTGTGATATTAGTCATTTGTGATAAAGCTTAATGCGCGATAATACACAGGGTTTAACAGCTGAAGTGTTGATGGGGCAGCACAGCGATAGAGAACATCTCCATAGTCAAGGGCAGACATGATGACTGTTTAAGCATGGCTTCATTCCAGTTAGATTCTATGATCAGCGATAGCAAATGATTTTGATGGGTCAGCAAATAGGGCTGCAAAAATTTGTTGTTATCCAGGGGAGAGACAGTGCTGTCAATGACTGAAAATGTTCTTGCTAGCTGACCATGTGCCACATGCTAGCATGCCAATAGCAATGCACAAGTGGAAAATTCAACACCGGTTTATCAAAAGTTCTGTTAGTTACTTTGAGGTTTTTGTTGTCCTCTCACATTGCTTGTAATATTAACAGTGTTTGAAACAATCAGTACTTCTTGAACAAGAAATTTTATTACGAGATTAAATATAGCTGACCCATTTTCAAACTACCACTTTATTCCACTGCACATTGAAACCGAGTGATAGTACAACAGCAACGACTCTATTATGTGGTCAGCAAGAGCCACTTGATGGTGTGGTGAGGAGCATCGGTACCGCTCACATCACTAGGTCGTGCAAGCAGATGAGTATTCATATCACTGCATACAAAATGGAGAGCATGCTGCCAAGTCTTTTTCATTGCTCCATCAGCCAACCTTGTAAGTCTTTTTATGTCCCCAGTGCTCTCAGTGCTTTTAAGTGTGTCTCCAATTATGGCCGTCTCCCTCCCTGGCCCGCTCTCTAGACGCACTCATGTAGTCACTCTCCCCACACTCACACTTCTGTCCTCGCTTTCCCTGCTCCTCTGTCAATGGATGGTCTTCACAGTATAAGGACATGCTGCTCATCCCCACTGTAATGACCTCCACAGGGACCTGGTGATACTGTTTGTAAATCCCCAGTTGTTTGTTGAACTGTTGCTATATTAATAAAGACTCGTGACAGTGTAGTGCGCAGATCAGAGATCAGCCCCTTGTTATCAGTTTGCATGCCATTGCAGAGATGCTAGCAACCAGTATGAGGGGTCATTTGCAGATACTACAAAGGATACTGCTGGATACCAAAGCATTTTCAAAACCTTTCAAGCACTGTTGAAGCTTATAATTACTGTGCAGAGATTTATACCACATTCACGTCACATACGATCCAGTGTGTGCACAAGCTGCCAGTGGAGAAAAACATTTACCTCAGCCTCAGAGTGGTAATTAAAAGTATGATGTGAGAGTTTTTGGAGACTCTATATCTCCCACCTGGTGTCCCATATTGCAAAAGTGTGTCAACACTGGCAGTAAACACAACCATTAATCTCCGAGTGCCAGCAGTCCAAGGTAATGGAAATCGAAAATTATTGGTGATAATACAAAACATTAATACAGTTGGCTCTATTTACAGAAATAGAACTGACAGTGGTTTCTTGCACTAAGCAACATTTTTATGTGAAGGTCCCACATCACAAAGTGGGGCTTCAACAGAAGACAACATCCCCTCCCCACTTGCAGAACTAGCATGCAAAATTGAAAAATGCCCGTAATTGTGCTGTGGTAGACACACCAATGTAGTGAGTGAATAAATATTTAATCCTATTCAAAGTTTTAACAAACACGTTTGATTTTTTTTTTTTCCAGAGTCCAATAAATATTTGATTCTTCTCCAATATTCAACAAATGTGTGAAACGATTCTCTCTGTTTCATAAATGTTGGATTCTTTTCCAATATTTACCAAACGTGACTGTAGTTTTGTACATTTAATGAATTTTATATTTTGGTGTGTAGAGTATTTAACGCATTTTGCAAAGGGAGGATTTCTGTCATCTTCCCTGTCAAATGTTCCTGTGAATCAACAGATGTTCATCATGTTATGTTATAGCATTCATCATCCTGTATCATGTGGCTGTCCTGGCCTCAAATGGAAAAAATAGTGTCAGAATAGTTGAGCTAAGCTAAATCATGTTTCAACAACCTGGCAACATGACAAAAGTAAATCTAATATTTACTCTCTTAGACCTGAGAAGCATATCTGGGCCATTAGCAGCTAAATGCTCCACTATGTTCATCAGATAGTTGCTAACTTTGTCTGTCTGTTGTTTGCTGTAGAACCAAAAAAAGGAGCTGCCAAATGCTAAAATTCTGTGTGGAGCTGATGGGACCTGCAGAGTTTGTGATAATTACCTGTGTATTTGTCACAAAGAGAAACACCTTCCACATTACAAATTTGATACACAGTGAAGAAATATTGATTAAAACAGCTTCCGCTAAAGAAGCAACCAAAGTCATTTTATTCGATGTGCACATGTTTTTTAGAATACTCACAGCTAATACTTCTCCTGGAAAAAACAATTTCGACAGAGTATTCCCAGGTATACCTTGTAAGTTCAGTAAATGTCACAGTTCCTGTTCTGCGCATGAAAAGTCTATATTGCAGAATGCACTTGAAAGTTTCCTAAAGTGGGGAAAATTGGCCTTCTAATGACATGCTGTCAGTAATGAATGTCAGCGGCCAGATGCTTGCACACAGCCTGAAAATGAAATTGGCACTTTTCAGGCAGCATTTCTTCTGCCAGGCCCAAGGACTCGCTACCTCCCATTTAATCTGTCACACACAGCCATTATATGCAACAGTGATGATTATGAAAAAAGATCTGCATCCTTCCGAGGGACCCTGTTTACTCTGTGGTTGATTAAAAACAAATCCCAGAAAGTCATTGGAATCCATTAGAATCATTTCTGAGCTGTCATCTGTCTGACATGTGGTAACTCCCTTGCAGCCACAGATTCACTGGCATCTTGGGTTATAGTAGAATCATCTCTGTGAGGCCACGTTAATGCTGGTAAAACATACTAACTGGAGGCGTTTCCCATTCACCCTGGTTTTAATTGGCCAATACTCAGCTAGGATAGCAGAAATGATGGCTGCTTCATGACCTAATCCTGACATCTGATGAATCTGGCAATAGGCTACACAAATCTCAGTGGGTCTTTTTCTCTGTGGTTATGAAAAGAGAATATATTATCACATTGTTTCATTAAAGAAAATGAGAGAACATACCACTGATGTTAGTCTAAAATGAGCAAATGTCACTGTGTTCATTAGTTGACTTTAATAAGCTGCTTCACTCGTGCTTTTTCTGTGAGTTGGACACTCATCAGCTGCTTGGCTACCAGCTGACTAACAACACCCAATCACATTCGTACAGATGTACAACCCATGTCAATGCCAGCCTGTACTCACCAGAAAAATGGCTGTATAGTTTGACTCAGCAAGCAGGATATTGCAACCCATATTTCCAGTCACTGTTAGCTCAGTAATTATGACAGGAGCAAAGGAGGAAGTCAGGTGACATAGTATAACGAGCAAGTCCATATATGGTGGTTGAATGGGTCAAGCAAACACAGGACTTTCACCCAGGAGACTGCTGTTCATGTCCTGAACCGAAAGTCAATGTAAACTTTTTCAAACTTATGTTCATGTCAAATAACGTTAACAGTAACATTCCTAAACCTTACAAAGTAGTTTTGTTGCCTAAACCGAAGCAAACCACGTGACGTCAAAGATGCGGTACGCCCTAGCTGGTACTCCCCCGCGGTCAGTCCTTTAGGCATAGCGACGTGCTGGTCAGTGCCGTCTGCTGCTGCGGCTCTCTTCACTCCCCAAACCTATTGTGTCGTTGTTTATTGTGTTGTTTTGTGTGCGACGATTGAATGTTCATATATATTTATTAAGGGGACATAAGTTCTCCAAGCAGAGTCCTCATTGCTGCTCTCATTCTTTTGAGGGCTCCATCACAGAGCAAAGCGTTTTCTGCACAAGGCCATTCTTATTAGAGAGATTTACCATCAAGGTAGGGCACTTTGAGTGATACAATATTGCTTGCCAACCATAAACTATGACCTTTCATTTGATGCTGGCTTTTATGGTTGCCATTATTGAGATGTTATCACGATCACTGCTTTTACGGCTTCATTTTGCTTCAAGTTATTTGAAAAGATGAATGTATTTTCAAAGACATCATCCCGCAAATACTCGTGTTTGCCCTTGTAAAAGTATACAATATTAAATCTGGAGTATAATAGGTTTTATTGCAGTAAGTAGGCATTAGAGACTTTCTGTTCACTTGAGATTACATTTTTACGTTTGAGGTCCAAAGCTTTTCTTTGCAAGCTTTCCTCTTGTTCCTCTCAGCAAAGGTGTTGGAATCTTAAATATGCAGAGGGAAGAGGAACCGAGCAGCACCTCCAGGCCTCATAAAAAGCAACATTGAGCTTCCCTAATTAAACTGAACTCTCCCCTTCCGAACTGTGAGCAAGGTTTTTGGAACATAAAGGAGCCTCCTCGGGTCCTCTCAGCCTGATATCAGTCTCCTGCATCGGCTGCTCTCCTGAAACACTGCAGGCTGCAACAGTCAATAAAGAGAAACTTCATAAATTGGAAATATCTCCTCCATAAAAACACATAATAGTTATTGTTTTAGAACACGCTGGCCATGGTAGAAATACTTGATTTAAATGCATTAAATGCTGAATGACACTCCAGCTTACAGCCGGTAAATGTAATGGTGTGTAATCCTCTGTTATGGTCCCAGGAGACTACCTGAGTCCCACCAATTACCTGATAAATCACACAAATATCCAAGAGCATAAAATAATGTGCAGTATGTTGGATTGGAGGGAGGGGAGACTCCATGTTTTCCTAAGTATAGGTCAAGATAAATACCCTTGCTAAGAATAAATAAAGATGATATATATGGCGTTAACATTTCTAAGCTATTTATTGTCACTTTTTGACTAATGGCATATAGCTGCAGTCTGCCATTTGACCTCAGGCAACAAAAACACCTCCAGAATTCTTGCAGATTTCTAAAACTAGCTCAGCCCTCAGTTGCCTTCTCTGGCTGACTGGTTGCACGGGATGTGTGTCAGAATAACTAGATCATACATTTTTGGGCCTGAAACATCAGAATTCAGAGGGGAACCTCTTCACTGGGGCTAGATTTCAAAAGAAAGTGGAAAATATCTTGATTAAGAGATCCTTCAAGAAGCCCTCACATTTTTCTGCTGGGTGCTCTTTAGCTACAGACCAGTCTTAATAGTATAGGTTAGAACACAGGCACTCAAAAATTGTCCGGCAATCAGTTCAAATGCCAGCAGTAGGTCTTTGGCACAGCTTTCAGTGGCCTGTAAATGACCCACAGAAAGAGAAGAAATGTAGATACTTAGAGCAGGAAATCAACAAAAGTGAGGGTGAAAAGGTCATCAGTATACCACAGTGCCAAATAATCATGAGAATAACTGAATAATAATGCTGCTTTATCAGTGTTTGTGGGACTTCAGCTTCCAGCCGGAGCAAATTGCGAGCGAGAGGGTGAGTGAATGTGTCGAAAACCCAGAAATTCATTACTGTGCTACATAATTAAGTCACTGGTATTGATCAGTAACCCTATTAACCCGTTTTGCAGTTAGATTAATCTGAATATATGTCCTTTAATGATCATGATGGGTTTATTCAGCATGGGAGGAAGAGAAATACGTGTCACTACCTAGATGGGCAGGATAAGGTGATGCGATGTGGTGTGTCCCTGGAGACGAACTCTCCCCTATCTGGCTGCTCTCTCTCCACGCTCGTGTCTCCATGATGTCTCCATCTCTGCTGCTATCAGTTAATGAAGCCCAGTCTGGAGCGTGGAGCAGCACTAAACCAATCTCCAGGACACACATGAGGAGCAGAGGGGATTTGTGGATAGTGAGACACTCGCAGGCAGTTAGCTTGGAGGCATCAGGCTTCAGTTTGCAACCTGATAGTCTGTCTTTGACTCTACATACCACATGGAAAAACCTAAATAAGGTAATAGAATATATTGCCTCCAGATTTGCTGTTTGTTACAAGCGTGGGCACCAAGTAGGCATGTTGCTAAAGTCTAAAAGCCATCTGTAATGGAGCTGGCAGTGAGACCTCAAAAACGAAACAAGTGAAAAACGACAAAGATAGCTGTGGAGGAATATTCCCCCAAGGTGTCTGCAATGCACCAATAAGGAAGACGCCGAGCCCTCTGGGTGGAGGGTGCAGTCAGGTTCACTGAATTCCACACAAGCCTATCAGTCTGAGTATGACTTCTCCAGAGGGAGTGGATCCCCCACACTCAGCTGTCTGCAGTGAGCTGTTTTTCTCTCTGGGGGTAATTTGTGGCAGCGCATACTGAGACATCAATTCATCCTGACGTGTTGTGTAGAGAAAATAGGAACATTTAAAGGCTTTTATTTGTCATCGTTTTTCCCCGGACAAATTTATTACCGTGGAGGTCGCTGGCCTTGAGGCACCCAGCCCGGGGTTATTGTATATCTTTTTCATGCTCATGCTAGTGGCTGTCTCTGCTAAGGATTGGACTTAAATGCAGACGAATTTGTATGCACTCAGTTGAACGACAGCGAACTGAAGCCCAGCGTTCCCAGTGTTCAGCTATTAAACTCATTGACATTCCGTTGTACTTTCACATTTGTTATTTGGTGATAACACAGATAATTGCAGCACTCAGCTTTTCTGACAATCATGCTAAAATACTTAGGAGCCTCAAACTAAATGGTGTACAGCACACCGGACAAACTGCTAATGCGCTAAGTGGGCTGCATGACAAATATAAAGTGCGAACATCGCTGAGTGCAAATTAGCAACTCTGCAGAATATATTAAACACATGATACCTAATTTATTCATGTCTTTGATTTCACAGCAGTTCCAACCTGCAGCAGCTTCTTAGCGGTTGGCAGCAGAGTTAAGACTGAATGCACAGTGCAGTCAGCTTCCATGTCAATTTGACTTGGTTTCTCAAACTTCTCGCTTGAATAAATACTCCATCTGTCTGAGCTGATCTCATCACCAACATTGCATCTAATCCCCCTCCTTAGACATCAGACTGTACTCACTGATGATTCTCCTGCAAGTCAGATTACATTCTGGGTCTCTCCAAGGGAATCAGACCTCACCAGGTCTTGAACGGCTTCCAAGGTGACATTTTCATCTGAGCCCTCTCCTCGCAGTGGACCCCCCCTCAACTCCCAGGCTCACGTGATGTAATCTATCTTCTCCTGACATATCCACATATCTATGTACACACACGTACACAAAGCCGCGTGCATGTGCACAGACTTAAATATCGCAGACTTAATGCTATCACACACAGTCGCATATGGTTGCAGGAACACAGACACAGATGCACACAACAATATAAATTTAGACACACACAAACACACACATTTTTCCACCCTCTCCAATAAGTGAAAAGAGGTAGAGGGAGCTCACAAAGGGAGTAATGTAGCACCAGGGAAAATGCCAAGTGTCTTATTAGTGGTTTAGTAGAGATGGCTGGGAATCGATGAGCGACCCCACTGGTCACAACACAGCACTCCCAGAGACTCGCATCATGGTTCTCAGTCTGCACAATCCATCATAACAAAACCGAAGAAGAAAACTCTTCCACAGCGAGAGACTTTCTCCCTCTTATCCCCCTCCTTCTGTTCAGCGCTCTGGGAGAGACGTGAGAGTGCTGCCAAGCAAAGGCACGAGCAACATAAGGAGTCCCTTATTTTCTGCTTTGGTCCTTAGAGATGACTCCTCTATTCCACCTCCAGACTGCAGACAACTTTTCTTAACAGAAGTTCTTTTTTCATGTTGTTCTAGAAACACTTTTGATCAAGAAAAACTTTTTTACTTCATCTTTTTAGTAAAAGCTGATCAAGGAAATCCTGTTTTTGTTTAAACACATACACATGTACAACCCTCCAAAAAAAAAAAGCAAAAAACTGCAACGCTGTGTAACATGTACATAAAAACAAAATGCAGATATTACAAACAAACTTTGTTTACCAACAATGGTTTAATGAAGTGTTTCTGAGTCCATGTGCTAATATCCTTAAAACACTTACGTGTTCACAAAGTGGTGAACCTCACTCCATCCTTACTTATGAACAACTGAGCCTTTCAAGGACGCCCCTTTCATACACAATCATGATACTGTCACCTGTTACCAATGAACCTGTTTACCTGTGGAATGATCCAAACAGGTGTTTTTGGAGCATTCCACAACTTTCCCAGTCTTTTATTGCTCCCATCCCAACTTTTTTGAAACATGTTACTGCATCAAATTCACAATAAGCAGTTAACAGTGGCTTGCAGTGGTAGAAATGATAATAACAGCTGTGACAGTGACAGCTGTGTGTGCTACATATAGCTTGCATACAGATAACAATGTAATTATCTGTAAGATAGTAGCTACTGTTCCTACTGCTGCAGTATTTCATAGAGAAGATTGACATCACTAAATATGAAGCTACAGGCAGTTCGCCTAGCTGGAAATGGGGCCATAGCTTGCCAGAGTCTGTCCAGCAGTGACACTAGAGACCATCTTGCGACGGGATCACACCAGCTGAGACGCCTGTCCGCCCGCATGTTGACGTTCTGACCCATGAGCACTCAGCAGTCGGACCACACATCCTCGAACTTGGCTTTCATTTTGATCTTAACATCTGGCACAGTAAAGATACTGGCAGCACGATATAGAGCGGGATCAACGGAAGAATTCAGCTTTCGTCCTGAACAAAGAGTGTCTGTTTGTCAGTGTGTTTGCGATAGAATATGTGTGGTTTTCAGCTTTCCCTGTCAGCAGAAAAACATATCTTTTAGACACTTGAAAGTTTGGAGTTTTGTGTATGTTTTTGCTAAGTACTTTAAGTGTTCAAACACGCAATTTTGTTCATTTTTTAAATTATTTCTTTGTTTATTTATTAATTGGCTGGCTGTGGTTAAAGATTGCCATGTGAATAAATAAAACAGGGATGGTCAGGGAAACCTCATGCAGCACCATTACAACATGTATCCTTCTTGACTGAGACAAAGAAGTTCTTAAAGCGAACAAGCGTATTTCCCAAAATGGCCAAATATTTCTGCACCAGGCCTCATCATTTTCCAGCATCTCCAGTTCACAAACAAAGGCAATTTATCTGCATGATTATCAGCTAATCCACTAAAAGATCCTCCCATCATGCATCATGGTTTAATTTCTGCTCTTTGCAGTCTGTTTAGGCAGACGTCAAAAAAAGAAGAAATTCTGAGGTTTATCATTTGCCCATCAAGTTTTTGTTTTGCTCATGCCGTGGGTCTCTTGAATCTCTCTCTCTGACTTGATTTTAAGGATTGGTGCTCCATTCAGTTGCTGAAAACGTGACTCCCAGTATACCTAATGTGGTTATGTGGTCACAAACCAGTCAAGATGACACATTTCCATTCATTTCCTCTCATTCATCCATCTCTTTTAAGTCATTAGGCAAGCTGTTGTGAACTTATTGAAAGAGATGGGATAAACAAGGTTATTCCACATGAAAGGTGTGCAGATTGCGTGGCAGCGGTGTAACAGACAGGGAAACAGCTGGTGGCTAATGGTGTTTCTGAGGAAGAGCTGCTGTGTTTCTGACCATCTTCTCTGTGCTGTTTTTCCTCACTAACACTTTGACAAGTCTGAGTCTCATCATGACTTCGTGATTTACCTTTGTCTGTACCTGCACTCAGACAGAAAATGAGCTCTAAAATGCCAATGTGGCTCAAGGGACCCATTGTTAAGCGTTATTCAGTAAAGGCACTGAAGCAGCTGAAAAACATCCCGGCAGACTGGCTGCTCCGAAGCCCTGCTCACCTGGGGCAAATATTGTTTGGGAATGTGAAGTATTTTGTAATAAGACCATAATAATTTCATGTTCCGTTGGCGATTTCAGTCCAGTTTTTATTATTATTATTAAACCTTTATTTAATCCCATAGTCCCACTGAGATCACAAAGTCTCTTATTCAAGGCAGCCCTGGCCAAGATAGCAGCATTAGTGTCTCCATGCAAACATGAAGACCCAAAATAAAACATATAGGATCCTGCTCAGGAAGCAATTATTTCCATCTGAACTGACCATCAACCCTTCACTACATTTTTTTAAATTCCACTGCAAACTCTGCACTTTAAGTAAAGCCCCAACAATTACTGAAGATAACTGTAGTTGAAACCAGCTCCACCTTGACCAACCACGGCCTTGAATGCATCTAACACGTGGATGCATCAGTATTAACAATCTCTTAGGTAGTATATGATAATAAGCCAGTCAACAGCCAAGTACAATTTGTTTATGATAGCTTTGTACTTCAAGTTTTTTAAAAAATGATCAGTAAATTCCTAAAATCTAGTAGCCAATCCATTAAAACCAAAATTGGAACATTTCTTTCCTCATCCTTTTGGGGGGAAACACGGTGTTATATGTAAAGGAATGACTTGAAGGCAATTTTTGTACAATCCAGTATTTTCCTTAATGAGTGACTAATAATGACATCTGAGTGAGTCATTCAGCGTAGGAGTCTCCTCAAACCTGTCATCAGACACAAGCAGTGATGGATTCATTTTTCCACATGCAGTATTCACTTTCTATAATAGCTCCACATGCCAACCGCAGTATGGTTACTGTTAAGGAAAGAATGTGGCGACGGTGGAAAAAACTATGGTTGGGTATTATTAGAGTAAGGCATCTTGGTCAAGGTTTGGAAAGATTGTGCTTGCACTTAGAAAATGTTGATAATAGGTCCATGGGACACAAACTCTATTCTGCATAAAATTCAAACTCTCTATACTCGCCTATCCACCAACATCAGGGACAAAATGGCAGAAACATCCACCTCTGAAGGGTGTGAAGTGTATAAATCCAGATTCTGGCACAAAAGTACTTCTTCAGGGTGTTCAAATAAGAATACAAGCAGACAAGGAGCTGCAGTGTGCTGCTTTTCATCTAAAAGGTTTTTAATGCTCACCATTGTGTCAGGATGTGGATCTATACCATTTTTCAACCTTTAGAAATATTACACAGCGGCACTGTTGGGCTCTGCTTCCAACCCTTATTCTGCATCAAATAATGATCCTGGCCAAAGAAACGCCTGCAGAAAAGATTAATAAAAAACCATCAATTCTTTGTGCTCTATATGTTATTTCCTTTTTTCTCTGTGATGAGAGTAATGTCTTACAGGCCTTATGGTGACAGTGAGCGTCTTCATCACGCTTATCAGAAATCTATATGTTACAGTAAATAGATCAGCAGCACAATGAGGAGCGAGATCAGTAGAACAACCTAGGCTTTCTTCCTGAACAAAGAGCGTTTGTTTGTCAGTGTTTGTCATAGAATATGTGTGGTTTTTAGTTTCCTAGCAATTGTTTCTGTGAGCAGCAAAACACATTATCATTTAGTCACTTAAAGGTTTTGAATTTCTCTCCGACAAGTGTTCAAATGCACTTTTAGGTCATTAGTCTGTTCCACACAGGTTTGAAGCATGTCCAAAAGTTGTTGGGTTTTTTTTCCATTTTGTTTATATGTTTATTTATTTTGTATTTATTGGCTTGCTCTTAAAGACGGTCATGGGAACAGATAAAAACAGATGGTGAGGGGAACTTCACGCAGCAACATGACAGCAATAAAAGCAAACATCCTACTTCACCGAGATAAAGACGTTCGGAGGGGAATACTTAGACAAGCTCATTTGCTTTCTTGCTGTGAGTTCGATGATAAGATTGATACCACTCTTATATCTGTCTGTTGAATGTGAAGCCAAGAAACAGATAGCTTAACTTACCGTCAGGACTTGAAACGGGGGGGTAACAAAATCCACTTTCAAGCACCTCTGAAGTTCACCAATGAACATTTTAAATTTAATTTATTCAATATATTACTTAACATATTACACCGTGTTTGCCATTTGTGGTATCTTTTGTCACTTTCTTTGTTTCTAGTCCTCACTTTTTTCATATGGACAAACAGCTATTTCCTCCCTTTTTGTTAAGCTAAGCTAACCATCTCCTGGCTGCAAACACTTATTTACTGATCATATATGAGAATGGCATCAAAATTCTCATCTAACTCCCCACAAGAGGTTCATCTGATCAAAGTCACTGTATTGACCGGATTTGACATACTGTACATGTCCTCATCCAAGCTGTGTCATTGATCAACTTGAAGCATTTTAGCATGCTAAGTTAACATCAAGCTTCAAGTGCAGATGCAATGTAGTGGATTTTTTCTTGTTTCTGGTGTTGGATAAAAAGACAGAGGATATCAAAGTCCTGAGGATTCATGCTTTAGGGAACCTGAAGGCAATCCATCCAATAGTTGTTGAGATATTTTACTCCGAAGCAAATTGTTGTAGTGATCGACCAGCAGTCAAACAGATGGACTGACAGACCGACATCACCATCCCTAAAGCCATGCCGCTAGCCAGGCTAAAACAGAAAAAAGAAAAACAGCCACACTGTGGCAAAGACAAAGCCTCGACCCAGGCCTTACAACACGCAGCATGGAGGAGGTACAAGAGCTGTCTAATCAGTATTCTTCTAAGGCCCTTCCTCACACAGATTTTCATCTGTTATGGTAACCTTCCAAAGTATTACCAGCATCTCAATCTCAATTAGCTGTGGCCATAAACAGTGAACAATAAATAACGTTTATTGTCTTCTTTTCTTCTCAAGAGTGGATGACATTCCCCATCCCCAATATAAAGAAGGTTTCTGAAGGATTTTGCCTCCTGTAATTAGTGGATAGTGTGTGAGGATGAAAAACACATCTTCATAGTGACCATACAGAAGTAACCTTTCAGTGAGCTTTACACAGAAACGTCACAGTCCACCATATAGCCAACATATGGGCCAATAATGGGAAAATTCATGGGCAAAGGCTCCATTCAGATTTAATTTATGTCACCTGTAATTACATAATTACATCCATAATTACACACATGAATACATGGCATTTATGTGGTCAGAAAAAATTAATTGCACCTTTAATGTTGGTGTCAATCATAATACTGTCATAGAGCAACAAGTACTAATCTCAGCAGCGTACAGAACTAAAAGTGTTACAGCGATGATAGCTTTATAATTTTGGTGAGTGATCCAAAGACATGCAGGTTAGGTTAACTGGCCGTTGATGTGACTGAATGGTTGTTTGTGTCAAGCCTGTGATGAATAGGGCAGGGTCCACCTCTTGCGGGGTGTATGCTGGGTACACTTGCCCACCGTCAGCTGGGATTACCTCCAACACCTGGTGACCCTCCGAAGGATAAGCGTTTATAGACGATGGATGGATGGACAGACATTTGAAAGTACGTATTTTTCTCTCGGTTTTGATCTTCCATTCACACACAGTTTGCCTTCTCTGAAACCCAAACCCCCAAAATAAGTGATCAGGGAAAGGTGGCAGATTGTGTTAAATTTTGATTAAAACAAAGTACCCAGCCATGTTTGTCAAGAGTCATCCCCACCAGATGATGGTGTAAATTGACGGCTCCTTTGTTTGCCGACGTTCCTTCTGTTAAAATGAGAGAGGCCATATCAATTCCTCAACAGAAGTCCATTTGTTCATTTTCTTTCAACCTCAATCGCTCAACTCTCAATGTGATTCTTTTCTGCAGTATGAGAGCTGCTGTTGTGGAAGACGTACACCTCACCAGACATTTATGTCAGTGGGGCTTTATTTCCCTCAGACGTTGGAAAGTAAATACTGCTCCGTATCTCTCATTCTGTCATATTTGGTGATGCGTAATTGAAATGCTTGCAACTCAAATGAGGCGGGGGGATTGTTAATGACAGTATGCCAAATGAAAAACAACAGTGAAGCGGAGTGTGCGCTTACAGGACATAAACAAGCAACGGTGAAGTAGCAGAGTGACAACATCAACATCTGAGAGGCTGTTTTTCATGTGAAGGGCACTGCAGGCTAAGGCTGGGTTTGATTGGCAGTGACCAGGCTGCAGTCGCAGGCGGCTATCAGGGCTGCATCTTTGACTTAATCTCGATCCGTGAATCGTTTGTACAGCACAACACAGTGCAGCCGATGCACTTTACAACAGAAAAGATAAATCACGTTGGACATTACAATGCAAACTGGAGCAGAGGGTTGCCTATTCTTTGATCAAAGTCCTATGAGACCTGGATGGATAGCACTTTATCCAGGAAGGAGTGATATCTTACCTGAATAACTGTTTGATTTCTTATACAGTATGTGGCCCATTGTTATATAATTGCCACGTAATTTTCCAGCTTCGGTGCACACAGTATGTAAATGTTATACTTCTTTCGTTCCACCCTCGTACCTGAGGGAGATTGCTATGTAAGGGTACAAAAGGCCATCCAGCAGCAAAGCTATTGGGAAACGGAAAGCCTGCTGATTAGCATGGAGATCGAAAGCGCTGCTGTGGAGCCAAACTTCAGCTAATCCCACAGCGCCTGGTTGGGTCACCACCTCCAAACAAACAATGAATGGTCACATAGCAAAGAACCAGAACAAGGTCCGTTCAGACATTGGATAAAAAATGGATGAAATGCAAACAACGCGCTTGGTATTCTCCTCCAAGGTAATTAAACAACTGTAAGTGAAGCCTGGAGTGCAGCTTCATACCTGTGAGAAATACACCAACACATCAGATGAACATGACGAACCGTCTGCAGCGAAGACTCTGTACGTCAAAGGACACAATGCCAGAAGTGATGCGATGTCAACCCAAAGGACCCACATTCACAGACTGTAATTTAGAATTCATGGGAAAGCAGCAGCGCAAACTGTTTCGAGCTGGTGATGCTTCAGTTTCACAGAACAGCTCATAGAGCAGCTCAGCTACAGTGAACTACATCTCAACTTTGACTCGCGTGTTTTTGAAGTTGGTTCAGTACTTTGTTCAACATCTATTTAGCCACATGGCTCATAGCTCATCATACCTGTCAGACAAATGCAGCAGCAGCACGCCCACGGCATGAGGAGGCCTGCTGTGTGGAGCTTTCTAACAATACATCCCTACTGGAGCTGAATCCATTCATCTTTAATGGCACACACACACACAACTTAAGTTTCTGATGCAATCATTGCCCATACACCTCATGCAGAAATTTGAGCAGTGCTTCTGTATCCCGCTGTTCCCTGTCTTAAATAGCCTCTAATGAAACGGTGCTTTCGAGCCTACCCATCCACCTTTGACATGAGTTATGTGTTATGGTGGTTATGAGAGCACACTGCCAGGATTTGTCAGGATGTGGTGATTATTGCCTCTTTCAGTTTAATCTGTCTTGGCCACAGCCTTGAATGTTGCACCGAGATTGCATGGAGGTGTTTGAGAGTTTTTCTTTGTTTGCTTTTTGACCCACCGAGGAGAGAATCTGGTTCAGCACAGATTTCCTCTCATCTTACAAATGGTAACACTGATAATACACAGTGCCCTTTAAATATATATATACATGTATTATTATTTTTACTACGTTCACGGACTTGTGCATGCTGACATATTGATTCTAAATGATAAGACTGACTCTGAAATACACCTTTAGCAGCACTGTCCATTTGCTCATTTGAGCGATAATCAGCAGCTCATTTGCGAACATCCCATTTTACTCCTTATTTCTGATATCGGAAGCGGAGGTTACAAATTTTGAAAAAAGCTTTTGCGAAACCTATTCATACCCAGCAGGCACAAAATCATTAGAAAAGTAAGAGACCTGGTCCATCAGAAACCCAACCACAGCCAGACTTGATCCGAATAGTTCTGAGAATAATAAGACCTGAACAGACTGGCACCAGTACTGCCAGCAGAATGATGCACCACCATTTAACGAGCAGTCAAAGTCGAGAAGAGTAATACACGTCCTCTTTTTCATGAATTCACACTCTCTCACCTGCCTATGTGGTTTATAGTGAGTCCACTTAAATCCACAGTATCAAGATGTAAGACCCATGTGAGGCACAACTGGACCCCAGCCAACCTAATTAACCTGACTTTAACTTGGACCTGGCCCAGTTTGGGTCAGGGGTCAGGTCTCCAGTACTGTGAACCTGGTGGTCCTATAATGACCTGTAATCAGAAGCGTTTTCAGAGCTGGACTCATCCCTGTTCACTGCACAGGGAGCATCCTCGATCAGCCTCAAACAAAGTTTAAATCTGTCTGCCCCTCTTAAAAAAAAATCCTTTTTTTTTTTTTTTGTTATGAGGAGCATCAGTAACTGACAAGGCAAGAAACCTATAAGCCCCATTCAAAGCATCAAGCTGCTCCAGCTGGAAAGTGTACAATGATCGAGTTAATGTTCCATAATTGTGACCAAATTATCTGTCGCACATCATGAAATATCCCCTTTCACAACCTGTATTCTGGATCCACCATAATTACGTCCATAGTAGGTGTGCGACAGGCTCTCCGACATCATGTCTCCTATCTCAGGACTTGAGTAAATGCTGATATTGTTATTGAAAACCTTACATACTTTGAGGCTTATTGCAGTGAAGATGGGATGGTTGTAAGTGAGATGATGGCACCTACGGGCTCTGATGAAGCTCATCAGCACATGGACACTGGCTCCTGGAGGGTCCTGCGCTGTGAAAAGATATACCTGGCTTGGTGTTATATTCATGTCTGATGGAAAAGGAAAGTGTTTGAAGCTGCATTCTCGTCTGTCATTCTGAACGAATGTGACGGTGGGCTCTAAGAGCCTCTAACATCTGTTGAGACCCTTCAGTGTGTGTGACTGGGCTGGGGTGACACCTTTGTGAGGACCCCCCACACCTAACAGACCTGTTTATGAGAGGGAGGGCTTCCATTTAGATTTAGCTTTAATTGTCTGACATTTCTGAAATGGAGCAGCGTCCTCTGAGTGTCTCACAACCAAGCAGTTCAATGTGCACTTGAGCACAGAAGGGTTTTTTGTTGTTCTTCTGGAACAGACTTAGATTTAATCAAGTTAGCCACAGTGGATATGGCGTCCATAATTACACTTTGACACTGAAATTAGAGCCTGCAGATACCTAATGGCTGTGTAAGGACTTAATCAGCTGAGATCCCTCTCAGGCCTTCATATATGCAAGCTGTCATGTTTGCTAGTGAGCATCAGACTACAGTAGATGTGTTTTCCTCTCTGCTACAACTATGCTGTAGCGTAGTTTAGCTTGTAAA